>NC_050460.1:63611991-63916991 GCF_903995425.1 Onychomys torridus | reverse complement strand
TGGGGCTCATCAGAACAGAGCTCTAGGTCTTTATCCTAAAACCAAACAAAGTGGGGTGTGGGGCATGATGAGTACCCAGGCAGGAAGCCCTTGGGGGTCATGTATGTTGAGATGTTGATGGACCCTGGGAAGCCTTGTCCTTATGCGGGACAGTCCCAGAAGGACCAATAAGAGAAACATCACCACAGTGAAGGCTGGAGAGACCCCACACTGAAACCCCCATTGGTGAACTCACTGCTCATAATTTCAAGTCAGGGTCTCAGCCGGGTCTCCCCCTGTGTGGCATCAGGACTAACTTTGTGTGCCCTGTAGAGGGCTATGACCCCAGCGCCCTGGAAGCTGTCCAGCTGGAAGATGGCTCCACCGCCTACATCCATCACCCCGTGTCTGAGCCGTCCGACAGCACCATCCTGGCTGTGCAAACAGAGGTGGGCTTGGAGGACCTGGCCGCAGAGGATGAAGAGGGCTTCAGTGCAGACACAGTGGTGGCCTTGGAGCAATATGCAAGCAAGGTGAGCATGCAGAGCCTGGCACTGCCATTGTTCAAGAGAGGAGGGCCTCACCCGTCCACCGCCTCTTGGAACTAATTGCCAAACCTTACTTGTCTGCCGAGTGTAGAGGTCGGTGCCTGGAACCCCAGCACTTGGCCTGTGGAGACAGGAGCTTGAAGCCAGCCTGGACCACACAAGATCCTGTCAAACCAAAAGGAAGCCTAGAACTTGACCTCTAGAGAATAGTGGCAGGCCTCTGCCCCAGCTCCTGCACTTCTCTCCTGAGTCCTTTTGAGCCGCTGGGGCCGTGACAGACAGCCGTGGGCACTCAGCGTTGGTGCTTCCTGAGGAGGAAAGGCTCCTGACAGGCGCAGTGGCTTGTGTGGCAGGGACTCAGGCCCAGCTCCACCAAAGCGCTTGTGATAATCATCTGCTCTTGGGAAAGCTCTGCCCGTGTCTTTTTACTGGTTTCCCACCCACTGAGGTACAATGCCGGTTTATCTGTTGCTTCTCTGAGACTCAGTCACTTGGTAAAGTAAACCCAGTAGGCAGTGAGCAGGCCGTGTGCACCAGGGCAGCTAGGATTCTGGGGATTGAGGCCTGACGAGAAGGCCCTGGTTCTCTCTCGGTCTTTGCTGGGCCTGTTGTCCTACCTGCTGAGGACAGACCTGTGGGCCATGGGCCTGCTCCCACCCTGGGCCGACCACAGAGACTGGCGGATGGGCAGTTCCTCAGTTCCCCAAACACCGGCTAACCTGCATGCTGGGAGAGCTGGTTTTATAAGCTGTAGGAGAAAAGAGGGGATTCTCATGCCTCTTCAAAGGGAAGCACAGAACTACCACAGGCTACTCGGGGCTCTGTCTCCTTTCAGCCCCTCCGTCTTAGGGTATGTTAAAGATCAAAGGTGAGGCCGAAAGAGAGCTGGGTTCTCTTAAAGCAGTAGCCGTGAGGTCAGTGCTGGCTCTGCCACCGCCCAGTCCAGCCTCGCCTCCCAGACCCGAGCTGAGTGAGTGAGCTAAGAAGGATCTCTTCCAGCTCTGATGACGTGGACCCCTCGCCCACTGTACCCACTGAACCCCGGTCTCCTGGGGGGGGGGGTCAGCAGGGCTTTCTAGCTTGGCCTAGTTCAAGTGCGGCCAACCCAGCAACTCTGCTTCTCACCTTCCCAGCTACCCCGGAGGATCCCCTGTACATTCAGCCCTCCCTGTCCACACCAGGGCTGCACCATGACTGCATGTCAGCCCTGTTTCTCATGTAGCATGTCTGCTTGTCTGTCCCTGTCTGTCTAGATGTGTTTCTCTGCCTCAGAGACACTCTCACACGCACATCATGTATGTATATACAATAGTAAAAAAAAAAAAAAAAAAAAAAAACCTTTAAAAAAGGAATTCTAGTTCTAAGCACATAACTCAAGGGATTGGTGTGTTCTTGTTCCAGCCCTTCCCTCCTAGAGTCCAGCCTGTGGCCACACAGAGCCATGGCATGCTGGGGGTTTGCGTGGGAAGGTTTGAACACTTGGTTCCCGGTTGACAGTAGGAAGTGTGCCACTGGGCATGGACTTTGAGATGTAAAGCCTCGCCACTGCCAGGTCACTCTCTGTCTCGTGTGTTGGAAGATCGACCACTCAGCCTCCTGCTCCTGACCCAGGAGTCTTAGTTCTGGTGCTTGGGTCTTAGGCTACAGCTGGGTCTTGTATCCTCTCTTCTCATCCTCCCGGAGAATGCCGAGGGACACCAGGATTGTTTTCTTAGGTTCTGCATGACAGCTCGGCTCCCCATAATGGCAAAGGGCAGCAGGTCGGAGACAGAGCTTTCCGGTGTGGCTACAAGGGTTGTGGACGTCTCTACACCACCGCCCATCACTTAAAGGTAAGGGCTGATGGACAGCTTTCAGCCCTGTCCTCTTCCGGGGAAGGCTGTAATTCTACCCCGTCACTGCCCCGGTCCTGGTCCTGCCCTCATGTTACTGCTGGAGGAAGAGGCATGTTCACACACATGTCTGCAAAGGAAGCTGCGACATAGTGTGGGAGGGAGGAGAACCAGAGAGCTGAGCCCATCCCCCATCCTGCTGAGTTATGGGTTTGCTTTTCCTCACAGGTACACGAACGAGCTCACACGGGTGACCGTCCATACAGGTGTGACTTCCCCAGCTGTGGAAAGGCCTTTGCCACAGGTAACATACCTGGATGAAGGCAAGGTCTGCTTCCAGTTGAGGGCACAGGGTTCTAGGTCCACTTGGGGACCTCCTTGAAGGTGGCCAAGCTGACCCTGCTGTTCCAGAGAAACCATTGAGGTGACTGGGGGGGCTGGGCCTCCAGGGGAGGCTGGGCTCAGTAGAGAGGCTACCTCTTGAGTCAGCCCTGGCACACCAGCTGTAGGCCCCTGAGGACTTGGGCACAGTGGGCTTTCCTTGGGCAGGATGGGACAGAGGTTGGCCTGGCCCTTTGGAGCCTCCCAGAAGACCAGTTTAGATAAAGAGCCTCTAAATAAGGTAGGCATTTAGGGATGAGGTTTCGCCGGCTGCTCTTCTTACATCCCACCACACATGGATAGGCTATGGGCTGAAAAGTCACGTCCGTACTCATACGGGTGAGAAACCGTACAAGTGCCCAGAAGAGCTGTGTGGCAAAGCCTTCAAGACCTCAGGAGACCTGCAGAAGCATGTCCGGACACACACAGGTAGGCTGGGCCCCACCACACCGTCCACGGCGGCCGGGGCTCACTCTGTTTTTCAGACTGAGTCCCCGAGCTCGGGGCTATCCCTTCCTACCCTGGCCCTCCTGAGCCATCCCTCCAATCCCTGTGTACACAGGTGAACGCCCGTTCCGGTGTCCTTTCGAGGGCTGTGGCCGCTCCTTCACCACCTCAAATATCCGCAAGGTACATGTGCGCACCCACACAGGCGAGCGACCCTACACCTGCCCCGAGCCCCACTGCGGCCGTGGCTTCACCAGTGCCACCAACTACAAGAACCACGTGCGCATCCATACAGGTGGGCCGGCTGCCGTGTGAGGACCGCCCTCCCTCTGCCAGACCCCATCTCCCTCTTCTGTGGGCTTCTGATCTGAGGCACCTCTCAGTTCCAGCCCTTCCCTGCCAGCCACTCCGGGCTGAGTTGGGGTGGGTCCCCCAAATGACTGTCACCTCCCATGGGTAGTTGGGTCTAGTCTGGCCGGTTTCGCCCACCCTCTGTGGACTCGGACAGTCCCTAGCCACATTTCCACACCTCCCTGAGGTCTCTCCCCATCCCCTGAGTTCTTGAAGGAGGCCCGGGTCAGGAGTGGTCTGGAGGAAGCAGACTGAAGTGTCACCTCAGCCCTGTGCACATGACTCTGGTGTCCTTACCCTTCCGGTGTCAGACCCCCATCCCGCTTCCCATCGTTTCTCACCCTGTGCCCGTTTCTCCCTCCTCCCCAACACTGCGCTCTGCCCCACTGTCTCTCCCCCTCTGCTCGCAACCCTTACCCCCCACCCCACATTATAATGCCCTGCCTTACTCCCTTCTCTGAGCCCGACCTTGCTCTCTCCGCCTTGTCTCTGGGTGCAGGGGTCCCACTCCCATGCCCTCCTGCCTCCCCAGCTCCTGCCACTCAGTCTCAGCTCTCAGCCCCTGTCCTCTCCCCTGGCTTTCCCTCCCCAGTCCCGGCCCCGACTTTCCCCTCGCCAGCCCCAGTTCCCGCCCCCCTCACAGCCCAGTGTCCCCAGGGGAGAAGCCATACGTTTGCACGGTGCCAGGCTGTGGGAAGCGCTTCACTGAGTATTCGAGCCTGTACAAGCACCACGTGGTGCACACACACTGCAAGCCCTATACGTGCAGTAGCTGCGGCAAGACCTACCGGCAGACCTCCACCCTGGCCATGCATAAGCGCAGCGCGCACGGGGAGCTGGAGGCCACCGAGGAGAGCGAGCAGGCCCTGTACGAGCAGCAGCAGCTGGAGGGTGAGGGAGCAGCCGCCCGGGGAGGTGGGGCCCACAGGGCCTCTCCTGGCATCTGGCAGCAGGTGACAGCCTGGGCCCTCCTCTCCTAGCTGCCTGTGCTGCTGAGGAAAGCCCACCAACCAAACGAGCCCACATTACCTACCTTTCGGAGGTAAAGGAAGAGAGCAGAGACATCCCAACCCAAGTAGCCATGGTGACAGAGGAAGATGGGGCCCCCCAGGTGGCTCTGATCACTCAGGATGGTGCCCAGCAGGTAGCGACCCTGGGGATGGCTCCTCCAGTCTGGGGCTCTAGGGAGCCCTGATGTCCTCAGCCTCAGCTCCCCCCAGGCTCCTGTTTGCCTTCTTAGACTTGAGAGAGCTAAGGCTGGGGGGGGGGGGCGGTGTGGTCACCTGCTCCTTCCAGTCTTGTGTCCTCTGAGACCGATGTCCTCATCTGAATGATATGCATGTCCTCAAGAGAGTCATGTCAGTGCATGGCTCTCAAAACTGGAAGTCTACGAGTGTTGCTGGCCGCAGGGTGTCCTGCCCCTTGGCCATACTCATTGTCTAGGTACCTCTTCCAGAGTGATCAGGAAGATGAGTTAGGTGGAGACCCTGACCTGCATGCAGCGGGTTCCAGAGTCATGTAGTGGGAAGTAGACGAGCCAGCGGGATGCCCTCAGTGACCCTCTCTGCACCCGCGGTCCCTGGCCCGGCTCCCACTTGCTGCATGCCACGCATGTCCAGCAAGGCCGGTGGCCTCCTGTGGGTGCGTTGACAGCCCTCCTCTGATGCTGCAGCTCATCTCCCCCTGTTGACAGGTCAGCCTGTCCCCGGAAGACCTGCAGGCCCTGGGCAGTGCCATCAGTGTGGTGACCCAGCACGGTAGCACCACCCTCACCATCCCCAGTCATCCTGACGAACTGGCCACAGCTGGCACACATACCGTCACCATGGTCAGCGCCGATGGCACCCAGACGCAGCCCGTATGAGCAGGCAGTTTGTTCTCTGTGTCCCTTCCCATGGGGGGGGGGGGGGGGGGGGTGCGTTAAATGTGCAGTCCAAACTAATCCAGATATTTCATGAAAGGAAGATACCATAAAAGGTCTCCCTACCAGGCCTAGCTATGGGCCTGTAATTGTAGCTACCTGGGAGGCTAAGGTAGGGAGATCACAAATTTAAGGTCCATCTGGGCAACTTAGTGAGACCCTATCTTAAGCTAAAGGGTAAAAAAGGTGCTGGGTGGTGGTGGCGCACGCCTTTAGTCCCAGCACTCAGGAGGCAGAGGCAGGCGGATCTCTGAGTTCAAGGCCAGCCTGGTCTACAGATCGAGTTCCAGGAAAGATGCAAACCTACACAGAGAAACCCTGTCTCGAAAAACCAAACCAAAACAAAACAAAAGTATAGAGTACACTCAGTAGTATGTGTGAGGTCCTAGCTTCGATACCCAGTACCAAAAACAAACAAATGAATGAATGAATGAATGAAAGTCTCCCCTCAAAGGCCAGGTATGGTGATGCACACCTTTAATCCCAGCACTTGGGAGGCAGGGGTAGGCGGATCTCTGTGAGTTCAAGGTCAGCCTATTAAATACAGCAATTTCCAGGACAGCCAGGAGAGACCTTTTCTCAAAAAACAAACAACAAAAAAGTCCCCTCAGCAACCTTCATCTTTAAAGCAGACATCTCCAGACAGTGTAGGACAGGACAGGAATGGCGGCCTTCAGCTGTAATTCAGCTGCTGTGTAATCCAGCTGCTGGGGCTCAGGGTCAACCTGGACAACTGGTGAGACCCTGTCTCAGAAAATGCAAAAACATTTAAGGACTAGGGATGTTGCTTGGCTGCCATACCTGCCTTAACTCCTGAGTTCAGTCTCCAGTACCCTCACTACCACACCGAGAAAGTCCTGCAAACTGAAGAAAAATCCAGCCGTGTTTAATCCTGAGCTCCAAGCTACTTAATCTGACCCATGACGGCTTTCTCCATTGGGAATGTTTTCACTTGCATGGGGAGGGGATGGGTGCTGCAGGTAGATGGAAGGAAGGTCTTTCTGCCTCTGTGTTTGCAGGTCACAATCATTACCTCCGGGGCCTTGGTCACCGAGGACTCAAGTGTAGCATCTCTTCATCATCAACAGGTGGCGCTATTGGCCACAGCCAACGGAACGCACATCGCAGTGCAGGTGGGTAGAAGAGAGGGGATCCAGACCAGAGAGGGCAGTGAAGCAGGGGTCTGGTGCAGGAGTGTTGGGAGGGAGCCAGGTTTGAGTTCCTTTCTGTCTACGTCCACACATCTGAGGGACAGTGGGGACATCCTTGCCTTGGGGGTGACTGCGGCAGCAACCTGAGGAGAAAGCTCGAATCTTCTTGAGTCTTTCTCTTCACCCAGGAGATCAGAGGCTGGAGTACATTCCCTCCAAGGACCTTCCTGGACAGTTACTCTTTTTTGGTTTGGTTTGGTTTGGTTTTTCCAGTCAGGGTTTCTCTATGTAACAGCCCTGGCTGTCCTAGAACTCACTCTGTAGACCAGGCTGGCCTTGAACTCACAGAGATCCACCTGCCTCTGCCTCCTGAGTGCTGGGATTAAAGGTGTGTGCCACCACCCAGCCAATTACTCTTTTATGAACTGTCTGGTGTCTCTGACCCTGAGGCAGCCTGTGGTCTGCCAAGGCCGGCCTCACAGGACTCTTTATTGGGAAGTTTCCTGTATTAGAGCCCTAATAAGGAAGATTAGATGGGATTAGACGCCTCTGTTGGGGTCTGGAAGGGAGGGCCTCACACGGAACTTCTGCTGCACCTCTTCACAGCTGGAGGAGCAGCAGACCCTGGAGGAGGCCATCAGCGTGGCCACTGCTGCCATACAGCAAGGGGCTGTGACCCTGGAGACCACCGTAGCGGAGAGCGGTTGCTGAGCCCAAGTCGACTGGTCCCCACACAGCACTGGAGAAGGTGCCATACTCTCAGGCGGCCCTGCCTCGGGGGGCCCTGGCTGTGGCTGACCCCAAGAAGATGGCCACATAGGCCTCCGGGATGAGAAGGCGGCAGGAAAATGACCTCTGATGGACAGGGCTGTGGGCCACACCCAAGATGAGCGTCAGGCAGTGGGCATTGGGGGCCGAGGACAACCAGTGTGCTGCTCACCAGGCTGCCCCGGACACCTGCATCCCTCCACTGAGGGATATTCGCTTCTGTCCACTCCTTTCTCAGAGACGGGCACTAGGTGGATGAGGACTGGCCTCCACCCTGACTGACTGGTCTACCACCAGGGGAAAGGTAGACAGTTCTTCAGCCCAGCGCCTCCCAGCAATAACCACCTCCTGGGGGTAGGGTGGCCAAGATGCCTAGCCACTTGGTACCAGGAACTTCCTGCCACCACAGTCAGAATTAATTCCTCAGGGGCCTGTGGCTGGAGTAGGTTCCCAGGCCGTGGCTCCCCAGTGGCTCTTCACTCTGTCCATGGCAGAGAGACAGAGAATGGCCTGTACCTAGACTGCTGGGGTCGGGTTTAATTTGTTTTGTGGTTTAGTTTTTTAATTCTATTTTGATAATTATTTTTTTTCCTGCTCTGGGTGGTGGCAGCAAACGGGTGAATGATATTTAATAAAAGTTGCAAGTTTCCACCTGGGTTCTTCCGTCATTCAGGGCTGGGCGCTGGTGGCAGGGCTCACTGGGTTCCAGCCCGTTTCCCTAGCTAGCACAACTCTGGGCAGCCTTCTCCATGGGTTCAGGCAGGAGGAAGGCCCCGGAGAAGATGAGCCCTGAGGAGCTGCTGGGGCTTTCTGCCCACACCCACGCCAGATAGGACTGGAGTGGCCGTGGTCCCCAGGCTGGGTCTGAATCTTGGCTCTCACCATGCTTTGGCCTGGACGAATTCAGGCCTCCTGTCTTTCTGTCACTGAATGGCGTCCAGTCCTTCCTTTCTGCCACCCAAAGCCCCAGATGAGGGACCTCCCTGGGCTTGCTGAGGTTCTAACACCTCACTGCCATCATGCCGACATCCTAACTCTGTCACCCAGTGAGGGGGTCAGGACACCTAAGCCCAGGCTGTGGGAATCCAAAGGTGCAGGGTGACCCCACTAAAGAGTGAGTCGTAATAGCAGCCGCACGGGACAGATATCGGAGGGACCTCATGGAGAGCAGCAGCTGTAGGGCTGTACGAATTAGGGGTGCCTCTTCCTCTCTCTACCACGATCCTCTAATGGGCCCCCAGACCCTTACTGAGAATGGATGCAGAGCACCGAGGACCAGGTGCATCCTCTCCTGGGGTACCTAGAAGGCTCACATTTGCTCTTTGTTGTTTTGGGGTCTTTTGTTAGTTTGTTTTTGAGACAGAATTGTGCTTCATAGCCTGGGTATCTCCAAACTTACCCCTAAGTTTCAGAACTCAAAATGAGGAGCTATGGTGTGTGTCTCCATAGCCTGCTTCCCCTTTACTCTGGGCACCAGCCTGTGGAAGTAGAGCGGCTGGGCACGCTCCCCTGGGAGCAGGATGTCCCAGAATTAGCCTGCACAAGGCTTCATTGAACTCTGATGGCCACCACGATAGGGGTGCATCCCAATCTGAGTGGGTACCGCATCTGAAGAGGTGGAGGCCTTAGTGAAGAGGGCCCTGCCCCTGGCAGCACCTCCGAGGTGAGCCCCGCTGTCAGGGTTGCTCTGTGTGCTCCACGCACAGGCCCTAGCTCCCCAGAGCCACTAGGTGCAGAGCGGGCAGTGTTCTCAGTTTCCTTTAGAGCCAAGGCCCAGGGAAGGGAAGCCGCAGTCCAAGTGCCCTGTCCTGGGGAGGGGCCTGCTTCCGCTCTCCCTCCAGGTGGGTTTCATCTGCTTGGATGGAACTCCTCATTGAGGTCCTGCTAGGTGGCCCTAAAAGGAAAGTCCTGTCCCAAGCCTGCTGTGTCCTTTATGTCCAGTCTGTCGTCTACACAGCTCTGTGAGGTGGGGACTTGGCGTCTTACTAGGAATAGACTCTCGGGGTTAACTTGTCCGAGCTCTCCCGATCTGAGCTCTCCCACTGGGAATTTTGACTCCTGACCCTGTCTGCCTCCAAGTCAGGGTGGCTTGCTTTCTCTCCTTGAGCTACCACTGGGGCTCTGGGAAGGTTCTGGGGCAAGGGAGCTTGTAAAAGGGCAAGTGTGCCAAAGGAGCCAGGCCAGGCAAAGGAGAACTCGAACTCCTCCAGGAAGGTTCGTCCTGGTCCCCTGAGGGGGTGGGACAGCAGCGCAGGGCTCCAGCAGCAAGCCGGCCCTGGAAGCCGGAGCAAGCAGGCAGGTGGAGCTCTCGCTCCGCTCTGCACCAGGGCCTCTCTGCGGTCTGCAGCCGTTTACACTTCCTGAAACCGGATCTTGGTGTCAGAGCCGCCCCTGGGCCGGGGCGGGCGCCTCAGCCATGGCCCTGCGCAAGGAGCTACTCAAGTCCATCTGGTACGCCTTCACCGCACTGGACGTGGAGAAGAGCGGCAAGGTCTCCAAGTCCCAACTCAAGGTGAGGGGCGTCCGTGGGGCTTAGGGGAGGCTCCCCCCGCTCCGCCAGTTCCCATCTGCCCTGTCGAGAGTCAGACATGGAAGCCCTCGCTACCCGGCAGGCACCTTGCCATCCAGAAGCCCTGGTGGAGTGCTGGGCCAGGGTAGGTAACAGAGCCAACATAGCTCAGTGAATGCTTCCCAGAGGTCCCAGGTATGTGTCACCAGAGCCACTCAGAGCCACTCACTGTCCAGAACCAAGCACTCTGACTGGACGGTAGAAGTGGCACCATGGGATTCTGAGATTCAGCAGCCTACTCCCTTCCCAGGCTTCTTGTGGGCTTTCCAGAGTCATGCTTGGGCACGTACCCTGCTCCTCCCTGGGGCTTCCTTGGGGCTTTGAAGAAAGACAGTTAGTTAGTGCTTGCCAGTCACTTCCTTTGGAGCTGAGTGCCTCCTCCATTTGCAAAGCAAGCTGGAGTGTGAACCAGTAACTGGGCCAGCTAAGGGGTCATGGCCAAAGTCTCCACAGTGTTGCTGCACAGAGCACCGGCGGGCTCCACCTGCCAACACAGAAACACAGCAGGTTGGGAAATTTGCCTTATGCCTTGAGACCTTAGGCTGAGTGTAGGGGGAAGCCAGGCCCAGGAAAACCCCACCAGTGACCACCCCTGTCGTCTTAGAAGCCTCTGGTCTGGACAGTTCTGAGAAGATGAACTCTTCTTCCTGGGTAGGCACTTCTTCCTGGGGGAGAAGCAAAGGCCTCTGCCCCCGGAGCTGCGGCGTGCTGGGGAAAGGTCAGAGCGGTTCAACTCTCAGGCCTTGCCTAGGGGTCCATTCACGCTGTCAATACCTCATCGAGCGAGTGCTGTACACCAGGCTGTGGGGCCACCATGAGACTAGGCTGTCTCTGTCTCGCTTTCCCCTCAAAAGACGGGTGCGTTTACAACCTCCACGGCTGATCACCAAGTCAGGAAACCTGGGAGGCAAAGCGGACAGAATAGGCATGTCCTCCTCCATCTCAACCTTGACCTTGCTGACGTTGGGTCCTATGGACTTAGATGCTCCAATTCTGTCCTCATCTGTCCCTTAGCTGGATTTGTGAGCATCTAAGACTAATGCTCTACTGCCCCGGGGAAGGAGAGTCCAGTGCCACCTCTGGTCCCCGAGGGAGGCAGGTTATTCCTTCCATCCTGTGTAAGCCCAGCTCATCCAGTTGAGTTCTGCCCATGAAAGGAAACTAGATCAGAACACCGGTCCTGCCGAAACCGTGCCCACCCACCTTCGTTCCATCCTGTCTCGTTAGCACCCCACCACATGGCTTCTTGCTCCCAAGAGAGTATGTGCCATCTGTGACCTTTGACACCTCTCCAGGCTCTCTCCGTGCCTTGTACACAGAGGGTGCAACCCTCCAGTAGTTCCATTTTCTGGTGGTCTCTTCCAGGAAGCTCTTCCCAACTAGAGCCCCTCGGTGTTAGCTTCTGATTGGCCCCATTCCCACCTCCAACACCCACAGGTTGAGCAATTTGGGGGAAGAGTCTGAGAGTATGCACGCCTGAACTGTGTACCTCACAGCTCAAATCGAGCCCACTTGCCGTGACATCTCTGGCCACACAGGATTAACAGTGAATGTCACACCTGCCTGGCAGGAAACTTGTCCACTCTCGAACTGACACGGAAAGTCCTGGGCCACGTGGAGGTGAGGCAGAAAAGGCAGGATCCCTGCACAGGAGGAGAGGGTTTCCCCCAGGCCCACAGCGGCGGCCACTAGAGTAGGAGGAAGTCTTCTTCGTGATAGTACTGGAGGTGAGGACAGAGGCAGAAGGAATGGAGAAGTGGTCGGAAGGCAGAGGAAGAGGCAGAGCAACAGAAATCACCAGCGGGGTACACCCTGTCTTCTGTAAACACGGGGACTCGGCTTAGCTGGGCATACTAATGGGCTCCTAGCCTTTGTGGTCCCTGTGGGCGGCTGTGAGTTGCCTCTTCTCCCCTGAAGTGGGCTCCCACCGTGGGCTGCCTTGGCTAGCCTGGGGACATCGCGCTGGGGCTGAGGAGGGAAGAGAAAAGCCCAAGGGGCTGGATCCCAGCACAGGGAGGCAGGACACTCCAGAGAGTCTCAAAAATAAAAATAAAAAATAAAATAAATATGGAAATAAATAAACCAAGAAGCAGACAAGCCCCAAGGATGGAGAAATGGCTTTTGCTTTGTTTTTCCTGGAGAACAGAAGGCTGGGGGACGGGGAGACGTGATGTTTTCTATGAATCCTTACTTAGCTATTTATTTATTTAAATCTTTGTCTTGTGGGAACCACAGTGTGCATGTAGAGCCAGAGGACAGCTTGGGAAGTTGGGTTCCCCTCCCACCAGATGGGTCCCAGGCACTGAGCTCAGGTTGTCAGGCCAGGGGCAAGCACCCTTATCTGCTGAGCCTTACCATTAGTATCTTGCCTTTAATCCCGACATTCAGAATAGCCCAGGTTGGCCTCACATTCACAGAGATCCTTCTGCCTTTGCCTTCTCCCAGTGCTGGGACTAACGGTTTGTACTACCATGCCTGGCTGTGCATCCTTTTAAAAGGATGACTTGGAACCCACACAGAGGTCACACCTTTGACCCCAGCACTAAGGGGCCCAGGAAAGAGGGTTGCTGAGAATTTGAGGTCAGCCTGGGCTACAATGTGAGTTCTTATCTCAAAAAGCAAAACAAAACAAATAAAAAGGAAAAGGAGTCGAGAGAGAGAGAGAGAGAGAGAGAGAGAGAGAGAGAGAGAGAAAGAAAGAAAGAAAGAAAGAAAGAAAGAAAGAAAGAAAGAAAGAAAGAAAGAAAGAAAGAAAAAAGAGTAGTCTATGTAGGAGTGAGATTACTCCTGCTTTGTGGGGTCACTGCCTGGTGACTTTACAGGCTCCTGCCGTGTGTGTGTGTGTGTGTGTGTGTGTGTGTGTGTGTGTGTGTGTGTGTGTGTCAGACAGGGGCCCGGGATCTGAAGGCTGGAGCTCTGCAGAACCAGCCCTTTCGATTTCTTGGGGTCAGTGTAGACATGACTGCCAACCTTTCCCTGGACCTGGGTCCCCAGGAGAAGAGCTCCACCCCATACCTACAGAGGGAAGAGTGGATACACAGAACCTTCTAGGCCCAGGGCTGCTCACCCCAAGGTCAGGGGCTGACGGAGTCCAGATGTCAGCATACGGAAAGTACAGACATCTAGACCCCACCCCTGGAAACTCTGAGTCAGGTCAGGGCAGGGCAGGCCTTTCAGTTTTACCTGCTCTAGCGGAGACCCAGAGGGGGCCTCGGAGCTAGACACTTCCTCCATTTCCTCACCTGTGAATGGAGGATAAGAGTCCCTTCCTCTGGCCCAGGGCTGATTGAAATCTGCAGTGAGCTCCTGTTCATCACTGCCCCACCCGTGCCGCTTCCTGTCCTGCCTGATCCCGCCCCTCACCCCACCCCAGGGGTAGGAAAGTCTAGCATCTGAGGTCAGCCTCTCTGTGTGGAAGGCCCTAAGTGTCTGAAGCCCTGAGTACTGCCGCATCCTGACAACTGACAGCCCCGGCATCGGGCTCCGCAGATATAGTCACAAAAGGCACAGATGAGGAACCCCTGCCAGGTGGGTGCGGGTGAATGCACCAAGGAAGGCAGCAGGCCTGCAGATGCAGCTTAACTGAAAGAGGGCTTGCCTGGCGTGCAAGGGGCCCTGGGCTGGGTCTCCAGCACTGCCTAAACGGGGCATGGTAGAGAGTACATGTAGTCTTAGTACTTCGGTGGGAGAGGCAGGAGGATCAGGAGTTCAAGGTCATACAGAATGAGTTTGAGGACAGCCCAGAATATCTGAGACCCTGTCTCAAAAAAACAAAACAGGAATGGGCTAGACAGATGGCTCAGTGGTTAAGAGCACTGGCTGCTCTTGTAGAGGACCCACATGGTGGCTAACAACTGCCATAACTCCAGTTCCAGAAACAGGCAAGGTGGTGTCAACCTGGAGTCCCAGCACCAGGAAACTGAGGGAGAAGGCTTAGAAGGCCAGCCTGGGCTACAGAATGGGACCCTGTCTCAAATGTTCCCTCCAATTTGTTGTCATAAAGGCAATAAATGTTCCAGACTTCAACAACACACTGATAGGCTGTTGGGATAGCTTAGCAGGTAAAGGCACCTGCTGCCAAGCCTGACGTCTCAAGTTCGATTCCCGGCACCCACCTTTGGAAGGGGAGCCCTGACTCCCCATAAGTTGTCCTCTGAGCTCCACACAGACACTGTTAAAATAACAGAGATTTAGAAATCAAGGTGCCATTAACCTCTGTTATTACTCTGCCTAGTTATTAAGTTGCTCTGTGAAACAGTCTTATGCTGTCCCTGTTTGTGTGTTTCTGGGTGTCACCCATCCATCCCTTAAGGACAAGAATGCCTAGCCAAACCCTTTCCCCAGAGCTCAGCTGATGTTCTCCCCAGATCTGTGCTGAATGTCTATGTGACACCTGAGAGTTATGAGATGTACACACACACACACACACACATACACACATGCAAATAAATAAATGGGCCAGGTGGTGGTGGCACATACCTTTAATCCCAGCATTTGGGAGGCAGAGGCAGGTGGATCTCTGTGAGTTCGAGGCCAGCCTGGTCTACAGAGTGAGTTCCAGGACAGCTATGGCTACACAGAGAAACCCTGTCTCAAAATATTTAAAAAACAAAAACAAAAACAAAAACAAAAAAACTAGAGACGGCTAAGTAGTTAAGAACTCACACTGCTCTTGCAGAAGACCTAAGGTCGACTCCCAGCACCCATGTCAGATGGCTCTCAGCCTGTAACTCCAGCTCCAGGGTACCTGACATCCTCCTCTGGTCTCTGAGAGCACCCACACTTGTGAGCAAATACGCACACATAGGCATACACACATCACATAATTAAAGGTAAAGTAAATCTTCATAAAACAAAAAAAATTATAAAACAAAAAAGAAAAGAAATGTTGAGTTCAAGGTCACATCCAGTTTAAAAGATTAAAAGTGTGTTGTTGCCAGGTGGTGGTGGCGCACGCCTGTAATCCCAGCACTCGGGAGGCAGAGGCAGGTGGATCTCTGTGAGTTCGAGGTCAGCCTGGTCTACAGAGTGAGTTCCAGGACAGGTTCCAAAGCTACAGAGAAACCCTGTCTTGAAAAACCAAAAAAAAGTGTGTTGTTGTTGTTGTTGTTGGTGGTGGTGGTGGTAGTGGTGGTCCTGTGTGTGTGTGTATGTGTGTGTGTGTGTGTGTGTATAAATGAGTGTGGGTACCCTCAGAGGCCAGAAGAGGATGCCAGACCTCTTGAATTACAGGCAGTTGTGAGCTGCCTGCTGTGGATGCCGTGAACTGAGCTCAGGTCTTCTGAAGAGCAGCAAATGCTCCTAAAGATGGTGCCATCTCTCTAGCCCACATCCAATTTTAAGTTGATTCTTGAACACCACAAAGATGACTAATTTATGTGTTATGGCAGTGCTCAACTGTATTCCCAGCATTGGGATGTAGAGACATAAGGATCATGAGTTGAAGATTATCTTTGATTACATAGTGAGTTCAAGACCAGCCTTGGCTACATGAGACATATATAGATGACTAATTCACATCCTGGTGGTAGGGTTTTTTGGTTTTTGAAACAGGGTTTCTCTGTGTAACAAACAGTCTTGGCTATCCTGGAACTCACTCTGTAGACCAGGCTGGCTTCGAACTCACAGAGATCCGCCTGCCTCTGCCTCCCGAGTGCTGGGGGTAAAGGAGCGCCCCACCAACGGCCAGCTGGTAGTGGATTATTAGTATTTACTGTTACTGTCTTTTCATCTTTGGCAAATAGATAAAAAGCCACGCTTTCCACACTGGACAGACGCTCACATTCACTGTGTGCAGCAGACCTGAGCCTGGCTCTGTGTCCATCTGACACCTCATAGCCCCCAGCAGCAGCAGTCCATTGGATTGAAAACAAGGCCAAGGCTCAGATTGTGAAAGGGTTTATCCAAGACCCCACAGGCTGGAAGAGAAGGCCCCGGTTTCTCTCCCTCACTGGAGAGTGGCCGTCTGCCTGGGTCTCTGCAGGGAGGCTCTTTGAGAAGAGGCGTGGCAGACGAGATAATAAGACTCTCCGGCAGACACTGTCATTTCAGTGGCTGCCCACCACTGTCTTCTTGAGGCAGTCACTGGGTGTTTAAGTGCTGGACCTTGAGTCAATGGCACCCTTAGAGTGGACCATAGATCATTAGCCAGATGTCAGTGACAGGGATGAACTTGTGGTTTAAGGGGAAGGATGCTTACTAGCTCTCATAGCCAGAATTCCAGAAATGAGGCTGGGAGAGTGGCTCAGTGGTAGAATCCTTACCTAGCACCTGCAAGGCTGGGGCGTGCGTGTGTGCGCGCACGCGCGCGCGCACACACACACACACGCACACACACACACACACACACACACACACACACAAATACACATAAATATTTTATTTATTTGGTCTCATGTAGCCCAGGCTAGCCTCCAACTCCTAAACTTCCTACCCCTACTCAGTTACTAAGATTACATGTATGTGCACCATGCTCGTGATGCATTTAAATTCTTTTTCTTTTCATGAAAAGCAATTTGGGCTGAAAAGATGACCCAGTGGATAAAGGTATTGACTGACAAGTCTGATGACATCTCCCACATGGTAGAAGGAAAGACCTGGACCCTTATAGTTGTCCTCTGACCTCCACGTGTACACCATGACTTAAGCTCTGCCCCGCCACACATAAAGAATAAGTGTAATAAGACATTTTAAATCTCTTTCTACAGTGACTGGTACATAGGGAGTGACAGGTATATAACCGTATATAAAGGGTCTCACTGTGTATCTGTGGCTGACCTGGATCTCTCTATGTAGACCAGGATGGCCTGGAACTCAGAGATTCACCTGCCTCTGCCTCCTGAATGTAGGGATTAAAATTGTGCCAAATTATGCCCCACCCAATAAGTGGGATGATTTTAAAACTCACACTGTTTGTGATTAAGCAGCGTAACAGAATTTCCCCAAAGCCACTTTCCTCCTTCTCTTCATTTTACCCAATCTTCTTGTTCAAACTTCACTGTCATGTTTTAGCATCCTAAATCTGTTCAGCTAAAGCCCACCCCTCACACACCATCCTGGCTACCAACGCTCTTTTTTTTGGGGGGGGGGTGTTCTTTTGAGACAGGGTTTCTCTGTGTAGTTTTTCCTGGAACTCACTCTGTAGACCAGGCTGGCCTCGAACTCACAGAGACCCGCCTGGCTCTGCCTCCCGAGTGCTGGGATTAAAGGCGTGCGCCACCAACGCCACCGCCACTGCCGCTGCCGCCGCCACCATTGCTCTTATTTCTCCATCTCATGAGCCATTTCTCGTTCTCTGAGACCCCCACCTCCCTCCCCTGTTCAGAGGGGCCTCCCCCATCAGACTCACCTGGATGCGTATGGCAGCCTGAATACCGAGTCTTTGATTAGAAATGATCAAGTCAAGGGTTCTGCCTGGAATGCCCCCCCACCGCCTCCCTGCAGATAGCCTTGCATTTGTGGGGAGCACCTGGGCTTTAGAACCTTACCACACATGCTTGGAATCCCAAGTTCCCATTCATTCACTTTCTGAGAGACCAGGATCCCGAGTCCTGATTTATAGAAAGGAGCCACCAACCAGTAATAAAAGAATGGGAAAAGTCGACATCTCTGGGATCTGAATCCCAGCTCTGCCAGCAGAGTAGGACCTCAGGATTTCTTCATCTGTCTCTGGGGACATGGGTAGTTGCTATGGGGGTGCCGTGAGTGATGGAAAGTGCTGAGTGTGCTCTTAGGTGTCAGATTGAATAGTGCCCAAAGAGAACTCAGCCAAGGCCGGGTGGAGACGGATGCACAGCAAAACGGAATCAATGGTCCAGGCCTGATTGGGTACGGGAAAGCAAACTGTCACTCTGTCCAAGGTGCTGTCCCACAACCTATACACGGTCCTGCACATCCCCCATGACCCTGTGGCCCTGGAGGAGCACTTCCGGGATGATGACGATGGCCCCGTGTCCAGCCAAGGCTACATGCCCTACCTCAACAAGTACATCTTAGACAAGGTGGGGCCCAGCTTGTGGGGAGTGCCCCTGCCCCAGCTT
Source organism: Onychomys torridus (assembly GCF_903995425.1). Lineage (NCBI taxonomy): Eukaryota > Metazoa > Chordata > Mammalia > Rodentia > Cricetidae > Onychomys > Onychomys torridus. Next base: position 63,899,005 of record NC_050460.1, on the reverse strand, counting down.
TGGACTCCAACTCTCTGCTCTCCCACTCTCTTCACACTGCCCGTCCCTGCTCCTCCATCTCCATTCCCCACCCCAGTCACCAGTCCCCTGTCGCCTGTCCCCTGTCTTAGCTTCTGGGTCTCCCTGCCAAAGCCCACCCTAGGCCCCACCCTGCTTGTCTCAACCGTCACTGTCTTTGCAGATTCTCCTTGGCTGTCCTGTCCCCTGGGGTTCCCCTCCTTTCTCCCTTGGCTGAGAAACTAGTTTCACCGTTACCAGGGAAATTAGGGGGAGGAGGTGGGAGATATAGGTGAAGTGCCTGCACCAGGTTGAGTTCAGTCTTGGGCTTGGCGCGAGTGGGGAGCAGGTGGGGGCGGTTTATAGATGGACCAAAGAAGCCGGGCGGCGCGGGTATGAGGCAGCTGGCTGACTTACAGGCCTCATGGCAGGTGGAGGAGGGGGCTTTCGTTAAAGAGCACTTTGATGAGCTGTGCTGGACGCTGACGGCCAAGAAGAACTATCGAGCGGACAGCAATGGAAACAGCCTGCTCTCCAATCAGGATGCCTTTCGTCTCTGGTGCCTCTTCAACTTCCTGTCTGAGGACAAGTACCCACTGATCATGGTTCCTGATGAGGTAAGGGTGACATCAGATCCAGAGATTGAGTCACTCAGGGCCAAGCCCCTGGCAACGCCATGAAGGATAGAGGTTGTCTTTGTGCCTTCCCACGTCCCCTGTCTTCACTGTTACCCGACACTGGTTTAGCCTCACCAGGCTGTCTCTGGCTGCTGAGAAGTGTCCACATCACATCACCTGTGCCTTCTTTTAGGAGAAGCAAAACTACATTGCCATCAGGGTTCTCTAAAGAAGAAAACGAACCTCCAGTGTCTGTGTTCTGTTTCAGTATAAATGCCCAACACACTGATGAGCATTTTAAATGAGCATTCAGATCAAACAGCGGATTCTTAGGCGCAGTCATAATCTAGGGAGGTGCTTTGTTAAGGGAAGAGGGGGGCGCTTTCGCAGACAGGAAGTAACTCTGGTTACACAAAGTGGACAACCAAGTCTGGCCTTGGCCTCAAAGGGCTTTTTCCCTACTTCTTTCTTTTTCTTTTTCTTATTAACTGGAGAGGCAGACAGACTCCCAAGATATAGGGCATGCTGGGGGAAGAGGCTGAGAGAGTCTGGGCGCTGCCTTTTAAGTTCTGGGGGAACTGAGATCTGAACTAATGCTTCCTACTCAACTGCCACTGGAGACTCAGTGGTCCCCAGGGTGACATCCCTAAAGAGAGTCTCTCAAGACTGCTGGGGCCAGTGTGGATACTCTAATCAGGTCCCTGCCAGTTGGGGCAAGGTGGCCCCTCAGAGAGTAGGAAGGCTCTCTCTGCTGTGAGAACAGACTGCAGCAGGATGTACCCCAACCACCACTTCCTGTTCCTCTGCCATGGATTTCCTGTCCCTGCCCTGCTTACCCCTCAGCCCTAGTTCCATCCCTCTCCCACAAGGGAAGCATCTCAAGGGCTGGGGATTGGCTATGGAACCAGAAACCCAAGTGGAGTGCCGGCTGCCTCCCACTTAGTTGAAGTATGCAAGTCATTTTCTATATTGGTTCTTGGTTTTTGTCATATGCAAAGTTGAGGGTGTTGGGTAGGAAGGTTCTTTATGGGGGGTTGTTTTTTTTTTTTTTCAAGACAGGGTTTCTCTGTGTAGCTCCCTCTAGCTATCCTGAAACTCGCTCTGTAGACCAGGCTGGCCTCAAACTCACAGAGATCCACCTGTCTTTGCCTCTCGAGGGCTGGGATTAAAGGCGTGTGCCACCACCGCCCCGAGAATGACCCTACTTTCATTTTATGGCAGAAAGCATAAAAAGCATAGCATGGGGGTGCGGGAGGCTGTTTGGGGTGTGGTCAGGGTTCTAGGTTTCCTCTCATATCTGTCTCCTGGTTTCCACCTGTACATGGCCTTCCTGTGCCCTGTCCCTTGTCCTTGGTCCCAGCTCCCCTGGAGGTGCTGCTGACGTCAACGGCCCCCTCCTCTCCCTTCCAGGTTGAGTATCTGCTGAAGAAGCTCCTGGGCAGCATGAGCTTGGAGATGGGCTTGGGTGAGCTGGAGGAGCTGCTGGCGCAGGAGGCTCAAGCCGCCCAGACCTCTGGGGGGGTCAGCGTCTGGCAGTTCCTAGAGTTCTTCAACTCTGGCTGCTGCCTGCGGGGTGTGGGTCGGGACTCCCTCAGCATGGCTATCCAAGAAGTCTACCAGGAGCTCATCCAAGATGTCCTGAAACAGGTCAGCCTGAGAGAATCGTCGGGGAAGGGTGATGGAGACCTAGAGGCCCATTGGGAGTGGGTGATGGAGACTTAGAAGATCATTGGGAGTGGGTGATGGAGACTTAGAAGATCATTGGGGGTGGGTGATGGAGACTTAGAAGATCATTGGGAATGGGTGATGGAGACCTAAAGGACCATCAGGAGGGGGTGATGGAGACCTAGAGGACCATTGGGGGTGGGTGATGGAGACTTAGAAGATCATTGGGAGTGGGTGATGGAGACCTAGAGGCCCATTGGGAGTGGGTGATGAAGACTTAGAAGATCATTGGGAGTGGGTGATGGAGACTTAGAAGATCATTGGGAGTGGGTGATGGAGACCTAAAGGACCATCAGGAAGGGGTGATGGAGACCTAGCAGACTGTCAGGAGGGGGGTGATGGGGATCTAGAGGACCATTAGAAGGAGGTAATGGAAACCTAAAGGACCATCGGGAGGGGGTGATGGAGGCCTAGTAGGCCCCTCTGACTTGCCTCTGGCCGCAGGGCTATCTGTGGAAGCGAGGGCACCTGAGGAGGAACTGGGCGGAGCGCTGGTTCCAGCTGCAGCCCAGCTGCCTCTGCTACTTTGGGAGTGAAGAATGCAAGGAGAAAAGAGGCGCCATCCCACTGGATGCTCACTGCTGTGTGGAGGTGAGGGCACAGTGTGCAGACAAGGGGTCAGGAGCAAAGCTGGAGGAGAGAGGAAGCTCGCTGTCATGGTTCCGCTTAGGTTAGGACAGACACACCTGCTGCCTTGAAGCTGATTCTCATCCACGTCAGCACTTTTTTCTTTCTGTTTTGTCGTCTAAGTGGTCAAAGCCAGAGTCTCTAGCATGATAGGTAGGTGCTCCACCATACCAGCCTGGTGTCAGCACTTTAAAAAGACCGAAACCACCAACCAGAAGCAGCAGTCATTGGTGGATTATTAAACTTCAAGAGAGATTTCAGAGGACATGACTCATATCTACAGCTCACAGCAAATCTTTCCAGTTCTTTCTCCTTTGAGACAGAGATTCTGGCAGTCTAGTATGGCCTTGAACTTATTTATATAGTCAAGGCTGACCTTGAATTCCTAATTCTCTTGCTTTTTCTACTGTGTGTGTGTGTGTGTGTGTGTGTGTGTGTGTGTGTGTGTGTACACATGCTCCTGTGGGTGCATGTGCACATTTGTTTGTAGGTGTACATGCACACATATATGGATGCCAAAGTTTAAACTGGGGTGTCATTCCTGAGGAGCTATCCACCTTGTTTTTTGTTTGTGTGTATGTGTGTGTGTGTGTGTGTGTGTGTGTGTGTGTGTGTGTGTGTATGTGTTCCACACACATGTGCATATGATAAATTCCTTTGATATAATTTCTTCAGGAGTGTTTGCTTTATTTTTTGAGATAGAGTCTTATAGCAGGCTTTCTCTGGTCCACCGACCAGCTCCCAAATAAAGATATGGAGATTTCTTAGTTATGAATTCTCGGCCTTATCTAATGCTTGTCCCACTAGCTCTTATAGCTTAATTTAACTTGTTTCTCTTCATCTATGTTTTACCTCAGGCTTTTTTACCTTTCTGTCATTCTGTATGGCCTATTTTTCCTGCTTCTATGTCTGGCTGGTGGCTGCCTGGCTGGCTGGCCCTGGGTGTGTCCCTCTTTCTCCCTCGTTCTCTCCTCTCCAGCCTAGATTCCTCCTCCTCCTTATTCTCTCTGCCAGCCAGCCCAGCTATTGGCTGTCCAGCTTTTTAATAGACCAATCAGGTGCCTTAGACAGGCAAAGCAACACATCTTTATATTATTAAACAAATACAACATAAACAAACGTAACACATCTTTCCATAGTTAAAGTAATATTCCACAACAGAGTCTTTTACAGTGAAACGTGGGGTTCACTGGCTCAGGTAGGCTGGTGGGCCAGAGAGACCCAGGACTCTCCTCTCTCTGCCTCCTAGCACTGGGATTATGGGATGCATCATCACGCCTGGCTTTTTAACCTAGTGCTCGACTAGAACTCATTCTTGCACAACAAACACTTTACTGAGCTACCACCCAGCACTCCCAACCTCATTTTGCTTGTTTGTTTCGAAGGCCGAGTCTCTCACTGCCTTGGATCTTGCTATGTAGGGTAGGTTGGTAGCCACCAAGCTCTGGTATCTGCCTGTCTCCGCCTCCTCAGTGCTCGTAGAAAAGCATGTACCACCATGCCCAGCTTTGAGGACATCATACCTAGCTTCCTACATGGGTTCTAGCGATTGAACTGGGGTCCTTCGGTAGCTGAGAATGTCATACAACTTGTCTCGATCCTATTTACCTCCCACCCCCCAACTCTTCTTCAGTTCACCCCTCCCCTTTCCCTACTCACCTAACTTCGTGTCATTTTTTTTTTTAATCTTTCAAGATAATTTGTGCTGTCCAAATATTCTTGGATTCTGGAGAGTGGTTGACTTACTAAGGGCTACACTCTCAGAGAAAACGGACTCTTCCTCTCCCAGCAACTAACAATTGCCATTAGCACCACTGCTTGGGGTGGAACAATGAGCCCAACTCCCCTCATGGGATTTGGTCTGGCTTGGGCTTGCACAGGTTTTGGCCATGGTGTTGAAATTGCTGGGAGTTCAGCTTCCCTGACCTGTTTCCTTGTTGTCGCCAGCTGCCTCGGGTTCTTACAGTCTTTCCAGTCTCCTCCAAAATGATCCCTGAACCTTGGGAGGGAGTTTGCAGTATGTACGGATCCCCTGAGGGCTGAGCATTGTGCAATCTCTTACTTGGCCAGTTATGATTCACTGTGTTTATCACCATCTACTGTGCACAGAAGCTTCTCAGATGAGGGATGAGAGATGCATTGGTCTGTGGGGATAGAGATGACTCATTGGGAGTTAGTTAAATACTCGGTCCATTCAGCAGCATGATCATAGTGGGTTCTCCTCAAGCCAAGTGGTGGTGCACACCTTTAATCCCAGCACTCGAGGAGGCAGAGGCAGGTGGATCTCTGTGAGTTCGAAGCCAGCCTGGGCTACAGAGTGAGTTCCAGGAAAGGCTCCAAAGCTACACAGAGAAACCCTATCTCAAACACACACACACACACACACACACACACACACACACACACACACACACACACAAAACCAGTGGGTTCTCCTCTAGGTCCCATGACCTGTGGAGCCATAGATAGCTAAATAATGGTGTCAAATATGGGTTTCATCCTGTGAAGTGGGACTTAATCAGAAAGTGACCGGTTACTCCCAGGATGTTCATGACACTTGCACCAGTGGGCACGTCTTTCCAGGCCAGTCATGGTTGTAGCCTGAAGGGCTCACAGCTGAGCATGACTGATGATGGATGACTTTTCTCCAGTATCATGGAGCCCCTAAGCACTATGAAAGCCAGACAGCAGAGCTAAAGCTTCACACCAGCTTGGTTTTGTCGTGTTCTGAGACTCAAGCTTTGGTGCCTTCGGCAATAGGGCCTTAGCGTCAAGTTGTGAAGCACAATCCCACCAGCCTGTGGTGCCTGCAAATCCATGGCACCTCGTGGGCCAACAACTCCAAAAGTAGCTCACACCTGGCACTAGGGTTTGAAATACTTACTTTTCATTTATGTGTATGTGTACCTGAGTGTGTGTATCTGCATCATATGTATATGTGTTCAAGAACCTGAGGAGGTAAGAAGAGTCCGTTGCGAGCTGCTGTGTGCGTGCTGGGAACCGAACCCAGACCCTCTACATGAGCATTAAGCAAACACTCTTAACTGCTGAACCATTGGTCCAGCCCCCTGGCACTGGGCACATTTATGCTGGATATGTTTTCACTTCTCCTTGGTAAATATTTATATAGGAATAGAATCACTGGACCGTATATGATAATTCTAACTTTTGAAGAAATGCCATTTTTTTTTCAACAATTGTATCATCTGATACACTCGGCTGTGGGATCTAAGTATTACAGTTTCTGTATATTTTTGCTTGTTGTTTTTATATTAAAGATTTATTAAGGGCTCTCAGGATTCAGGAGACTGAGGCAGGGAAGACTGGAGGTAGAGGCCAGCCTGGGCTGTGAATCAAAACCTTATCTCAAGGAAAAATAATCAGTTACCCAAGCCTTTGTTACATAAGGAAACAGGTGTTGGACAAGCCTCCAAACATTTCAAAGCCAGTTTCTTTCTGTATGAAGTGACAGGAATATATAGATGAATGTTATGTAGAAAACATCAGTGCAGGGGCTGGAGAAATGGCTTAGTGGTTAAGAACACTGGCTGCTCTTCCAGATGAGCTGGGTTCAATTCCCAGCACCCACATGGCAGCTCACAACTGTAACTCCAGTTCTTAGGGATCTGACACCCTCACACAGACATACATGCAGAAATAAAGATAAATAAGTCATAAAAAATGTTAAAAACAAAACAAAAAACATCAGTGCAGAGCCTGGCACATTGTGGCACACACCTTTAGTCCCAGCTCTTGGGAAACAGAGGAGCTCCGTGAGTTCAAGTTGCAGCCTGGTCTACATAGTGAGTTACAGGGCAGCTAAGACTATATAGTGAGACGCTGTCTCAAAAAACAAAAACAAAAAAGAAAGAAAACACTACTTCAGACAGCTGTTATTTTTCCATAGAACATACATTTAGCGGAGGCAAAAACGCCAGACACACCCCTGTAACACCAGAATCCCCAGATCATGAAGAACCAGCGTCTTTCAAGAGACTGAGTGGAAATCAGCAGTTGTAGGTGGTGAGGACCCAGGCACATGTTCAAGCATGTTACACCTTGTGGAGAGATACCAAGATGAAAACGGCGCTGGCTAGCCTTCAAAGAACAAAACCAGAACTGTGGGCACACAGGCACCTCAGTAACTAACCATCCACCCCAGACCATGCATCCTCCTGGCAGGGTGGGGACGGGCCCAGAGAAGATGGCCAGCCAGGAGGAGGAGGGGGCTGGAGCTGGGGCACTGCTGGAGCAGATGAGGTCCCCATCTCAGTGAAGCCATCTGACCTGGCCCATTGACCCCTCTCCTAGGTGCTTCCGGACCGCGAAGGAAAGCGCTGCATGTTTTGTGTGAAGACGGCTAGCCGCACGTACGAGATGAGCGCCTCGGACACACGCCAGCGCCAGGAGTGGACGGCCGGTGAGTGCCTGCCGGGGTCTAGCTGGACCTACGGTCACTTCATCCGAGTGACCCTTGGAGGCCCTTGGCCGCGGTGGCCTAGGCATCATCGGCTGACTCCGTCTCACTCGGCCCGTAGCCATCCAGACCGCCATCCGGCTGCAGGCGGAGGGGAAGACGTCGCTGCACAAGGACCTGAAGCAGAAGCGGCGGGAGCAGCGGGAGCAGCGGGAGCGGCGCCGGGCGGCCAAGGAGGAGGAGCTGCTGCGGCTGCAGCAGCTGCAGGAGGAGAAGGAGAGGAAGCTGCAGGAGCTGGAGCTGCTGCAGGAGGCACAGCGGCAGGCCGAGCGGCTGCTGCAGGAGGAGGAGGAGCGCCGCCGCAGCCAGCACTGGGAGCTGCAGCAGGCTCTGGAGGGCCAGCTGCGGGAGGCGGAGCAGGTGAGGCTGTCCAGAGGGCGGGGCACGGAGGGCCGGGGCAGGGCTTAGGCAGAGGGCGGAGCCTCTGGGCGGGAGAATTTGGGCACTGTGACCGGTGAGAGGGTGGGGCGGGGTCAGGACGGAAGCGTGACAGGATGAGGCCCAGGGCTGGAGGATGCTGTGGGCGGGGCCTCGCCGATGGGTGGAGCCCTAGGGTGGAGGATATTGTGGGCGGGGCCTAATGGGTGGAGGGGTGGGGCCTTGATAGGGGCTAGAGCCTGGGGCAAACCCCTGTTGTAGAATGAATGGGTCCTAGTTCAGAAACCTTGTCTGGGGGCAGGACTTGGGCTGGAAAAGCTGCCTAAGACTTATTGATTGCAAATAGTTTGGAACGAAGTCAATCTGGACTTGAACTACAATTTTAAAAAAACCATTTGGGGGACTATAAACTGGGATTTGTAGGTAGGACGCATGTGGAGGGCAGAGTAGACGTGCAGAAACAATTGAATTTATAATTTGAGAAAACTCAGCCCAAGGCCATCTCGAGCTGGTTCAGAGGGTAAAGGCGCTTCCTGCACAAACCTAGCATCCTGAATTCTATTCCTGGAATCCGCTAAAGATAAGCAGAGGAGGGCTGGAGAGATGGCTCAGAGGTTAAGAGCACCGACTGCTCTACCGGAGGTCCTGAGTTCAATTCCCAGCACCCACATGGTGGCTCACAGCCATCTGTAATGAGATCTGGCGCCTCCTTCTGTATACATAATAAATAAATAAATCTTAAAAAACAAAAAACAAACAAAAAAGATAGGCAGAGGAAACCGGCCCCACAAAGTCGTCCGCTGACCTCCATAGGCACACTGGGGCATGTGTGCCCATTACATCTCCACCTTAAGAGCTGTATAACCCAGTCCAGCATGCACTAAGCCTCTCTGTATCAGTAACTAGAACTCTGTTCATGGAGTTAGGGTGAGGATTCAGTGAAGAAATACTTGTAAGGAGTTCAATAAAGCAGGCACTCACGCCGGTAATCTCAGTACTGAACGGGTGGAGGCAGGAAGGTCAAGAGTTGGAGGTCATCCTTGCTATTTAGAGAGTTTGAGGCCAGCCTGAGCCTCCTGAGATCCTGTCTCAAAGAACCAAGTGTGGCTGGAACGATGGACCAGCTGTTAAGAGCGCTGGCTGCTCTTTCATGTTGTTGTTAGCTTTTTGCTCTTTTGGGGGGCCCGCCCCCCAGCTCCCAAATAAATCACACATGGAGGCTTATTCTTAATCATAAATGCCCGGCCTTAGCTTGACTTGTTTCTAGCCAGCTTTTCTTAATTTAAATTACCTAATCTATCTTTCGCCTCTGGGCTTTTACCTTTCCTTACATCTGTAAATCTCTCTTTCACTCTTTCTCCATGACTGGGTGGCGGGGTGGTAGGGTGGCTGGGTGGTGGGGTGGCTGGGTGGCGGGGTGGCTGGGTGGCGGGGTGGCTGGGTGGCGGGGTGGCAGGGTGGCGGGGTGGCAGGGTGGTGGGGTGGTAGGGAGGCTGGGTGGCTGGGTGGTGGGGTGGCTGGGTGGTGGGGTGGTAGGGAGGCTGGGTGGTAGGGTGGCGGGGTGGTAGGGAGGCTGGGTGGTAGGGAGGCTGGGTGGTAGGGTGGCGGGGTGGCAGGGTGGCTGGGTGGCGGGGTGGTAGGTTGGCTGGGTGGCGGGGTGGTAGGGTGGCTGGGTGGCGGGGTGGTAGGTTGGCTGGGTGGCGGGGTGGTAGGGTGGTAGGGTGGCGGGGTGGTAGGGTGGCGGGGTGGTAGGGTGGCGGGGTGGTAGGGTGGCTGGGTGGCTGGCCCCAAGCGTGCTCGTGCTCCTCCTCCTCCTCCTCTCGCTCCTTTTTCCTCCCACGTTTCTCTTATACAGTCTCTCTGCCTGCCAGCCCCGCCTGTCCTTTCTCCCGCCTTGCTATTGGCTGTTCAGATCTTTATTAGACCATCAGATGTTTAGACAGACACAGTAACACAGCTTCACAGAGTTCAACAAATGCAACATAAACAAAAGCAACACACCTTAAAATAATATTCTACAATATTTTCAGCTGGGTCAGCTTGGGCTCCCAACACCCACATGGCAGCTCAGAACCAGCCAGCAGATCCCACACCCTCTTCTGGCCTCTGTGGGCACTGTCCACATGTAGTGCACAGACATATATGCGGCTAAAACACCCGTGCACGTGAAAAAAACGTTTTGTTTGTTTGGTTTTTTCGAGACAGGGTTTCTCTGTGTAGCTTTGGTGCCTGTCCTGGATCTCACTCTGAAGCCTGGGCTGGCCTCAAATTCACAGAGATCCGCCTGGCTCTGCCTCCGGAGTGCTGGGATTAAAGGCGTGAGCCACCACCGCCCGGCGAATAAAAACTTTTAAATAAAGAAAGGGGAGTTCAATAACTTTTGGTTGTAATAACCGCAGTCCCTGGCACCCACCATAATGATATTATAATTGTTAGGGTAAGAGCTAGGAAGGGATTACCTTAATTTAATATGTTGTTTTATTGTAATATAACATTATGGTGTTTAATTACATGTAATTATAATTGGTGTTGTTTTGTGTGAGGTGCTGGATTGCAAACACAGGGCCGTGGGCATACTAGGCAAGCCCTCTGCTGCTGAGCTACAACCCCAGCGAACATCTAATCATTATTTCTAAGGCCAGTGCAAGGAAAGAATAATTTGAGGCATCAGGCTCTTGGACAGGTCAGATCAGGAAACACTAACTAAAGACCCCCCATACACAGCCAGGCAGAGCTGGGAAAGGCAATAAGCAGCCTGTCTGTCTCCTCCGGTGTCCCACTGACCGGCTCTGCTCTCCCCACAGGCCCGGGCATCTATGCAGGCTGAGATGGAGTTGAAGAAGGAAGAGGCGGCCCGGCAACGGCAGCGCATCGCGGAGCTGGAGGAGATGCAGGAGCGGCTGCAGGAAGCCCTGCAACTGGAAGTGAAAGCTAGGCGGGATGAGGAGGCTGTGCGCCTCGCCCAGACCAGGTAGGCACGAGGACCCGGGTCCCTTTCCCGCCAGGGCCTGAGCGGACCTCCCTCCGCCCCTCGCTCTGAGAGGTCCGGGTGCTCTCCGGCAGGTTGCTAGAGGAGGAGGAGGAGAAGCTAAAACAGCTGATGCATCTGAAGGAAGAGCAAGAGCGCTACATCGAGCGAGCGCAGCAGGAGAAGCAGGAGCTGCAGCAGGAGATGGCGCTGCAGAGCCGTTCGCTGCAGCACGCCCAGCAGCAGCTGGAGGAGGTGCGGCAGAACCGGCAGAGGGCGGACGAGGACGTGGAGGTGAGACACCGGCGGGAACCGGGAGAAGCCTTGGGAGCCAGTGTGTCATTGCGCCTGCCCCAGAGCCAAGCTACCTTTCTTCAGACTCCCCTTCTCATCAGCTGACGGTGTTACCGCCTACAGCTTGCTTAACCTCTCTGAGGCTGAAGTCTCTCGTCTGGGAAAGGAAACAGATAGCTCTCGTTACCACAATGAAACAAGCTAATACATGGTATTTAGTATGCAAATGCAGAACACACCTGTATTTGCCAATAATATAATTACCTGGGCAGAATTCCCTCCTCCTACTTCTAAGCCCTAGATTTGGACACACTCCCCTGGAGCTTGAATCTCTATAGATAAAGGTTCTAGGTTTGTTTGTTTGTTAATATCTTTTTAATTTTTTTATTTATTTCTATGTGTATGGGTGCTTTGTCGGCATGTATGTCTGTGTACCATGTGCGGGCAGTGTCCACAAAGCCCAGAAGGTGGTAGTGTTGGATCCCCTGGGACTGGAGTTACAAACAGTTGTGAGTCACCATGTGGGTGCCCAATTCTGGTCCTCTAAAAGCTGCCAATGCTCTTAACTTCCACGCCATCTCTCCAGCCCAATGATGTCTTTTAGGATCTGGGAATGTGCATGTCTAGCATGCACAAAGCCCTCCGTGCATTCCCCAGCATTGTTTGTACCAGGCATTGTGGCTGTAATCTCAACACTCAAGAGTTGGACAAGGAAGGATAAGTTCACGGTCATCACCGGCTACATAGTGAGTTTGAATACACGAGGCCTTGTCTTATGAAAGGCAATTAAATAAATACATTTTTTAAAAAGCTTTTTCTGGGTGTGGTGGCACAGGCTTTTAATCCCAGCACTCAGGAGACAGAGGCAAGTGTATCTCTGTTGAGTTCTAGGCCAGCCTGGTCTAGAGTGAGTTCAGGCCGGCCAGAGCTACATATAAAGTCTAAAAAGCTTTTATTGGGGCTGAGTGAGTGATGGCTCATTGGTTCAATTCCCAGCACACATATCAGCAGGTTCCCAACCACCTGTGACTCCAGCTCCAGTGAGCTCCAATTCTCTGGCCTCTGAGGGCACCAGCACTCATGCGCACATACCCAGACATGATATACATAATTTAAAATAATAAAAATAAACCTTAAAGGCGCTCTTGTTTAATTTTTGTGGCTGACACAGTCATTGCAAAAACAATGTGGAGACTGGAGATAGGCCAGTGGTTAAGAACACTTGTTCCCCTTCAGAGGACCCAGGTTTAGTCGCTAGCACCCTAGCTCACAGCCACCTACAACACAGAAATGGTCAACACGGGAAGGCATGGATCTGCCCACCCAGCCGCCCCCTGCTTAGGGCTGGCGCAGAGACTCTCCTACAGGGTCCTGGAGAATTTTTCGTACAGTGCTTTGGTACTCAGTATATGTCCCTGGGTTGGTCTTTTAACCTGTTTCGAATTTGACTGTGTTAACTTCTGCTCAGGAAATGAGGAAAATCAGAAATGCACTCAGCATGTCTTAGCAGCTCGGTTGATGAAAATGATGATGACTGCCGAACCTTTGGGAGGACACCAGCCCCCCACAAGTTGGAGGCAAACTCTGACTTTTTATGGACACGCATGGGCTTTGTTTTCTTTTAAAGACTTATTGATTTTATGTGATGTGTATTGCACAACATGCACGCAAGTGTCCTTGGAGGCTAGAAGAAGGCGTTGGATCCCGTGGACCTGGAGTCACTGGTGGTGTGAGCTGCCACGTGGGTTCTGGGAACCACACCTGGGTCCTCTGCAAGAGCAGCAAGTGCTCTTAACTGCTGAGACATCTCTCCAGCTCCTTTCCCCCACCTTTTTTGAGACAGGATCTCATGTAGCCTATGTTAGCGTCTAACTCATTATGTAGCCCCTTTCTCTATATCCCAAGTATATAACCCAGGCGTGCACCATCATGGCCAGCCTTACATGAGTTTCCCAGGGAGATAATGAGCTGCTGCAGTCAGAATCTCAGGGGCTCTGGCCCTGACCTGCCACCATGGATGGCAGTTCTGACCCATCCTCACCACCTGCTCCACAGGCTGCCCAGAGGAAGTTGCGCCAGGCCAGCACCAACGTGAAACACTGGAATGTCCAGATGAACAGGCTCATGCATCCGATTGAGCCAGGAGGTGAGCCTTCCCTGGCTGGGGATGGACAAAGGGAGGGAGGCTTCCAGGTCTCCCGGCCTCGAAAGTGGAACTGAAGGTCAAAGGTCTCCCTCTCCAGGGAAAAGGCAAGACCTTCACTTCTCCCTTGCAACTCACTTTCCCCGTTCCGACTTCTCTTCTCTCTGCCAGATAAGCGTCCGACCACCAGCAGCTCCTTCTCCGGCTTCCAGCCCCCTCCACTTGCCCGCCGGGACTCCTCTCTAAGGCACCTGACCCGCTGGGGTTCCCAAGGCAGCAGAACCCTTTCAGCCAACAGCAGCGAACAGAAGTCCCTCAATGGTGGGGATGAGACTCCCATCCTGGCTTCTGCCTCTCAGGAAGATAAACTGGGGCCGGCACCAGAAAATTAGCTTCTGATGACTCCTGTTCTTCTGATGCTGTATCTGCTAGGACTCGGCTACAGCGGGCCTGAGGGTGACTCCAGCCTCTGCGTGAGGTCCTGGGGGATATGGCCCAGGCCTGCCAACCAGAAGCTGGTCCAAATAGGATGTGGTTGTCGTTCCCACCAGGCCCAGACTGTAGAGGCTATCTGGGGTATTCATACTCAAGACCATGGCCTCAGCCTCAAGGACCCTGTGACCAGGGCTGGGAAAGAAACTAAATAATTTAGACAAAGGTCATCTGCCCCCAAAGGTTATTTGCTCTCTCCCCTGCCCAGACTACCAGCAAGTCATGGAGGCATACTTCCAAATAAAACTGCTCACATCTGCCCACTGCTCCTGCCCCTCTCTGTCCCCCTTTCAAGTTCAAGGTCCCAGAGGCAGCAGGTGTGGTGAGGTGGTTAGGAGTATGGACTGTGGGTTGAACCTGGCTCTGCCACTAGAAAGTGGAAACTAGTGGGTGAACTTCACCCCCCATGCTGGCCAATGGAGGTGATCACAGTCCTCATGGAGAGGGCCTGTGAGGAGCACCAACTCAACACCTACATTTAATGATAACTACTCAGCATTAGTGTTATCTGAAGTGTTTATTGAGCATCTATTGAGTGCCTGGAGGTCACCTACATTTCTTCATTCCATAGCAACAAAGAGCCACTGGGTTACTATATCACAATACTAGAGGCAGATTGGGTAATTTGTCCGAAGCCTTCCAAACTTGCTTTTCGTCCCATGTTCTCTGAACACGGACCTTGCTCTCTCAGACAAGAGATCTGAGAGTCTAGACTCCACAAAGTTTGCATCCATTTCTCATGCCCCTCGCCCCAAGCCTAGGAAGTTCACTAGGACACTCTCCTTTATGGTCTTGTACCTCTTTCTAGTATGCTTTAAATCTAGATTGTTACCCCGCTTGCTCATGTGTTAAATGCTTGTTCCTAGCTAGGGGCACTGTTTGGGGGAGACTGTGGAGCCTGTAGCAGGTGGGACCCACCAGAGAAGTGGGTCACTCTGAGACCAGCCCTGGTTCTTCTCTGCTCTCTGTTGCCTGTGTTGCCAGAATGTAAACAGCCTCTTAGGGCGTCAACCAGCTGCTTCGCCATGCCGCCCTGCTGAGATGGGGTGAGTCCTCCCACACCTAAGCAGAAAGACATCTTTCCTCCCTTGGGAGGCTTGTGGCGGGCACTGTCATGTGACATAGAATAACCAATCCTGCCCCCTTTCCCATCCTCATAGCTGCACAGGGTGAACCGTGGACTGTTTGGCCCCATGTTAAATAAATCACCAAGTCTGATCAACTGGATGCTTTGGGCCACCCCAGTGGTGCTGGATCCCGGGGCCATTGCCTCACGCTGGTCTTGGTCAGCTCCTAATTAAGTAAGGACTTCACTGAGACTCCCTTCCAGTCCTGCTGTCTAGATGGGATTTCCAAAATGCAGGAGTGATCACGACTATTTCTCCTTTCCAGCTCCTTGGTGCTGTCTAAAAGGGTTTGTTGTTGTTGGAGACAGGAGCTCACTCTGTAGCCCAGGATGGCTGCCAGCTCAGCTTCTGCCTGAGTCTGTCAAGTGCTGGGATTACAGGAAGACACAACCTGTACATCTAAGAATTAAGTGTATGTGTGTGTGTGTGTGTGTGTGTGTGTGTGTGTGTGTGTGTACACATGCGCGCACAATGGTGATGTGTAGCGGTCAGAGGACAACTTTCAGGAGTCAGTCATGCCTCCTAACACGTAGCCTCAGGAATCAAACTCAAGTCACCAAGCTTGGCTGGCAGCACGCATCTTTACCCACTGAGCCAACATCCTGGACTTGCGTTGTGAGTTTTGACAGTCAGGTTTGCCTGCCCCGCTTCCTTGTGGGAAATGAACCCAGAAAGACTTGCTACAGTTTTGCCTCAGGGATCTAGCCTCGGCTTTCTCTTCCTCCTCGGTCTCACCACGGCTGTCCTTTCTCCTCAGTTCATGTCACAGCATTTGTAACTAAGTGCTGGCATTCCTTGAAGGCAAAGACTTCAATTCTCCAATGCTGTCCCCAATGCCTGGCCCAGAACTTGCTTTTGAGAAATCTGTGTGACAAATGTGTATTGAATGGGCGTGATGCAGGACTGGGTGTGGCGCAGTTAGAACGAGATGACAGAGCGGAGACTGGAGTTCAAGCCCATCCCTCATCCAATTCAGAGAGTCAGGGTGATGGGCCAGGTTTGATGTTTGGTGCAAGCTATTATCTAGAAATGGTTCCTGCCCTCCTGGAGCTGGCTTGCTATCTGATCACAAAGTTCACAGCTTCTGCAAGTGAACCTGGTGCTCTTTCAAGGAAGTTTGTGACATTTAAAGTGTCACATACACAGCTGCTAGCACGAGAGGGTGCAGAGGTGAGGGCTGGGGGTGGGGGGAGTCCGGACTCCAAGTGCTGTGGGATCACTGGGGCCGAGGGACGCTTCCGGTGGCCCTGGGACTTGAGGCTGCTCGGGATGCTGTCTGGTGCCTGCAGTGCTGAGGACAGAAGCCAGGGCCCTGTGAACAGTCCCTCACTGCTCACCGCTGGGGGCCGCTGCTCCAGGGCAGCCCTCCCTCCCTCTTCTTTTGTTTATTATTATTTTTTGAAATATGTGTTCTTGCTGTAGGCTGAGCTGCCCTCAGACTCACTCTGTAGCCCAGGCTGGCCTCGCACTCCCAGCCTGCCTGACAGCCTCCCACGTACGGACATGTCAGGTGTGTGCCACCAAGCTGGCAAGGCCTTAGTGTCCTACCTGTATGAAGGAGGCCAGGACAACCCTGAATGAGCAGGTCTGAAGAAGCACTGAGTATTTATGGGTACGAGAAGGCTGAACTCTGAGCCCTGAGGAGCAGGAGGAGGCATGGAGGCAGGTGGGTCAAAAGTTTGACAAAATAAAGGGACATGGGAATACCGATAAAGAAAAAAATTTTTTTTTTTTTTTTTTTTTTTTGGTTTTTTGAGACAGGGTTTCCCTGTGTAGCTTTGCAACTTTCCTGGAACTTACTTGGTAGCCCAGGCTGGCCTCGAACTCACAGAGATCCGCCTGGCTCTGCCTCCCGAGTGCCGGGATTAAAGGCGTGTACCACCACCGCCCGGCAAAGAAAAAACTTTTAAGCCAGTCTGATCTACATATCGAGTCTCTGTCTCTAAACACACACACACACACACACACACACACACACACACACACACACACTGGCGTGCGCACACATGATCCAGCTATTGGAGGGCGTAGGACTGATGGGTTAATATCCTTCTGATTGGAGAAGGGAATCTATAGTGTGCAAAGAATTGGGAGAAAATCAGTTTGTCTGCTCCCGAGTGCTGGGTACAGAAACCGTCGTCCTGTTCTCAACCTTACCTTCTCTGCTTTCAAAAGGAAGGTTGGCCAATCCTTCGCCCATTCCTTCTCTTGCAAGAGTGGACTATCCAGGAGAATCGGGAGTTCGAAGTCCCTGGAAGCTGTCCTCTGACCTCATGCTCTGCTCTTTATGGTACAGGTGCACTTGCACATGTACACACACTAATAATAAATAAACTGGTAGAGGCAAGAGGATCAGAAGTTCAAGGTCATCCTTGGCTACATACAGAGGACGTTAGAGACCATCCTGGAATATGTGAAACCCTGTCGGTCTCAAAACAGTAACGAGACAACAAAGCAAAAACAGGAAAAGTGGGGGAAATGATAAAAATCAAATAGCTTCTGGGCAAGGTGGCGCATGCCTTTAGTCCCAGCACCTGAAAGGGGCGGAGGCAGGCGGATCTCTGGGAGTTCCAGGGCAGCCTGATCTACATAGGGAGTTCTAGGACAGCCAGGAACATAGTACGTCACCTCTCTCACACCCTCTAAACAAAACACACACACACACACACACACACAGAAGGAGGAGGAAAGAAAAGAAAAGTAACAGAAGGCCTTCTTAAGAAAGTCTTGAAAACTAGACAGAGTTGACTGATTGAGTTGATTAGCTGATTTCCAAATCTTTATTATTATTATTATTATTTTATTTTTTATTTTTATTTTTCATTTTTTTGCCGGAGTTGAGGACTGAACCCAGGGCCTTGCGCTTGCTAGGCAAGCGCTCTACCACTGAGCTAAATCCCCAACCCTTTATTATCTTTTTTGAGACAAGATCTATAGCCCAGGCTTTTTAGGAACTTGAGATCTCAATCTGCCTCAGCCTTCCCAGAGCTGGGATGACAGGCGTGTACCACCATGACTGACTAAATCATCAACCATATGTCAGATAAAGTTTGTTGTTTGGGGGTCGTTTATCAAGCCAGGGTCTCATGTGGCCCAAACTGGCCTGGAACTCACTGTGAGGCTGAGGCTGGCCTGGAACTCCTGCTCCTTCTGCCCTACCTCCCGAGTGCTGGGTTGTAAGTGTGCACACCATGATGCATGGCTGAGGTGAGTTTATATTCCCGCCATGCTGTGATCAAATGGGGCCTTCCTGCATCCCAGCCCCATGAAGAATTTAGACACAAGATCACCAACTATCCCCTGTGCCACAGTTTCCCCAGTGGGCTCTCCAGCATCCTGGGCCGAGGAATGGGCAAGCACTGATGGTTGAGGTATGATGTAACAAGGACGACCACATGGTGGCTGAACGCAATCTAATTTTGAAGCTGTCGTCTTGGGGGCCAGAAGATATCTCCTGGTTTTTAGTCCCAAGGCTAGAAAATAACTCCTGCTGGGTGGCAGCAATGGTGTATGCCTTTAATCCCAGCACTTGGGAGACAGAGGCAGGTGGATCTCTGGTCTACAGAGTGAGTTCCAGGGCTGCCAGGGCTACGCAGAGAAACACTGTCTTGAAAAAACAAACAAGCAAATAAATAAAATAATTCCTCTATCCTGTCCAACATCTTAAAAGGAGAGTATGTCCTGTTCTAGACATCCTCATATCCCTCAAGCTCTGGGGTTCCCACAGGGAACATAGCCATGTGGCCCCAGGTTCTCTACCTCTGTGTGGCTTCTGTATAAGGATGGGTGGGGACGCAGGGCTGGAGTGCCTCAGGCGTGTTAGACCTTGTTGTCAGGGGGCCACCCAGACCTGGCAAGTGGCTACTTTGAATTGTTACTCTTGCCCCAGCTGCAGAGAAAGGGGAAGAGGGGAATGATCCCCCAAGAGTCAGCAAGCGCCACCTGCAGGCCAGAAGCGGGCACAGCTGTAAGCAGGATGCTAGCTGACAAGCTATGCAGACACTGGACATCTCTGGGCAAGTTTGAGGAGCTGAGACCCCGGGCTCCCTTCAAAGGACCATAAAAACTTGGCGGGAATCTGTTTTTCCCACCCAGCTGCCCCAAAGACAAATCTAGCCAACAGGAAGACTTGGGAGCACTGTTTCAGGCAGGGTTGTGAGTCAAGCAACTGAAACAGACTGACTGAATTATTACTTAACTATTTATGGAGATGAACGAGTTCGGCATAGCACAGGTGTGGAGGTCAGAGGACAGCCTGCAGGAAATCAGCCCACTCCTGGGACTGTGTGGGTCCTGAGGAGGGTACAGTTCACAGGCTTAGCAACAGGCAACTTTACCCACTGGACCATCTTACCAGCCCATAAACAGAATACTTAAGAACCCAGAAGGGAGCAGGTGAGATGGCTCAGCACGTAAAGGGGCTTGTGGACAAGCCCTAGGACCCACGTGGTTGAAAGACTGACTCCTGTAAGTTGTGCCCTGACCTTTGCATGTAAGCACTCGCACACACACACACACAAACACACACAAAATAAATACACTGTAACAAGAACCATGAAGGTTTGGATTTGGATCTGGGAGGAGTTAGGAAACAGAGTGAGGGGTGAATAAGATCAAAATACATAATATGCAAGTACAAAATTCTCAGAACTAACAAAAATATTACATTATAAAAAAAGAATTCAAAAGAGGGCTAGGGATGTAGCTCAGTCAGTCGAGAGCTTGCTTAACATGCATGACGTCCTGGCCCACATGCCAGTGCCATGTGAGCTGGCATAGAGGATTCCAGCTTGTGGGTATGGAGATACGAAGGTCATCCTGTTCAAGACCAGCCTGAGGTCCTCCGTGGGAGCCTATCTAAACAAAAAATGGCAGAAGCCTTTGGGAGGACTTTTACTTCCACAGTCCATTTTTACTGCAGTCTCAGAGGACAAGAAAGGTGACATCTAAAAACAATTAATACAAATTTATCTCAAGAAGCAATAAAAGGGCCGGGCAGTGGTGGTGCACACCTTTAATCCCAGCACTCAGGAGGCAGAGGCAGGTGGATCTCTGAGTTTGAGGCCAGCCTGGGCCACAGAGTGAGTTCCAGGATAGCCAGGGCTGGGCAGAGAGACCCTGTCTCGAAAAACCGAGGAGTGGGGAGGGCAATAAAAGGGGGAGAGAGGGGTTGGGGATTTAGCTCAGTGGTAGAGCGCTTGCCTAGCAAGTGCAAGGCCCTGGGTTCGATCCTCAGCTCCACATACAAAAAAAAGGGGGGGGGGGGGGAGAGACCGCTCTGAATTTAAGAGCAACTGCTGTACCAGCAGGGGACCAGAGTTCAGATCCCAGCATGCACATAAAAGCAGGGTATGGTCCTGAGCACTCCTGTAACTGCAGACCATTGGGGCAGAACCAGGATAGCTGAGGCTTGCTGCCTGACAACCTATCCCACAAAACAAGAACTCCTTATTCATGGAGAGATCCTGCCTCAAAGGAACAATGTGGAAATCTGCCCATGGAGGATGCTCTTTTCTGTCTTCCAAGCTCTCTCTCACTCTCTCTGGTGTGTGTGTGTGTGTGTGTGTGTGTGTGTGTGTGTGTGTGAGGATGTGGTGTAAGGAATGCCTGAAGAGCGCAGAGGTAGCCTTTAACGGAGGTGTAGGTACCTCCCGTACCTGCTGACTGATCCTGCCAGTCAAGTTTTGTTCATTCCAAGCTCCTGCCAGATTGCCTTCTGGCTACTTACCCTCTTAGGGTCCATGGTAAGAGGTGAGTTGGGATGAGAGGTCCTTCTTCTAGACAAGATCAAAATTTCCTCTGCCAGGGAAGGCAGCCCCTCCCCCCCCCCCTTAGGTGGACACAAGGTCCAGGACGATGAATTTCCAGTGACAGAGATCTCAAGAGGGAAGAAAGTTCTTTTTGAATTTGTTTTCCCATTGGGGAGGGTCTCACACAGCTCAGGCTGGCCTAGAACTGCTTTCTGCATAGCTTAAGATGACCTTGAACCTCTGATATTTCTTCCTCCACTGCCTGAGTACCAGAGTTACAATGTACCTCCCAGTTGTCTCTTTTTAATATTATTATTACATTTTAAAACTTACAGTGTGTGTGTGTGTGTGTGTGTGTGTGTGTGTGTGTACACGCGTGTGCACGCGTGGGTGTGTAGAGGTCAGAGGTCAGGGACTGAATTCAGGTCAACAGGCTTGAAGGCAAAGCATGATTACCTGCTGAGTCATCGAATGAGACACCAGTTTTCTTCCCAAGTTAAAAAAACTGGAGGGCTGGAGAGATGTTTCAGTGGCAAAGAGCACTGGCTGCAGAGGACCGCTGTTCCATTCCCAGCACCCACATGGAAGCGCTCCATTGGCTGTAACTCCACTTGCAGGGAGCCAACGCCCTCTTCTGGCCTCTGCTGGCACTGCATGCACATAGTGCACAGACACGCAGAAAAAACACTCAGACATACAAAAATAAGACAAATACTTTAAACATGTGTCTGTGTGTGCATTTTCATTCCCACGCGCCGCCCTCGAACTCTTTTGAAAACGACAGTTTGTCTCTACTCCTTGCCCCGCCGCCTTTAGCTTTGCTTCTTTCAAGCCACACAAGTCTGTGCCTCGTTTCTCCTCAGGAAGAGCGAGGAGGTTGTACCAGATGACTTCCACCTTTTTTCCTCGCTTTGAATTTCCTTTTGTAAGACTGGCAGGACTCGTTTTTTTTTTTTTTAACCTACCCTAGCTTCTCCCTAGAGCCTTCCTGAGCTGCTGCTCCCACATCGGACTCCAGAGGGCGCTGCCGACGCACCAGGGGGCAGCAGTGCGGTGGGCGGAGCGATGGCTCCGGCGGCGCGGCGATTGGTTGCTGCCCTGGGAGAAGAGGGCGTGACGAGTGCCTGGCGGGGGGGCGGGAGCGAGCGGCGCGCTGACGTCAGCGGGCCGGGGGGGGGGCCGGGGCTCGGAGCGTGTGACGCCGCAGGCCGCGGCGGAGCCGGGGATTAATGGGAAAAGTTTTGGCAGGAGCTGGGGGATTCTGCGGAGCCTGCGTGACGGCTGCGGCGACAGCGCGGGAGGCGACCGGGACAGGTCCGTGCGGGTCGGGAGAGGCCAGCGCGGCCCGGGCCGAGGTGGACGGTGGGGTCGGGGCTCCCGAGGCTGCGTTCCGCGGGGCTGCGGCTCTTCCACGCTCGGCCTGTGCGCTGAGGCGCCACCACCGGGGTCCGCAGTACGGAGACCTCTGTGGCTGCTCCAAGCTGACATCCCTGCCTCCTCCTACCCTCCCTGACCCGCTCTGGGTTCCCGTGGCTTCATCTCCTCTCGATTCCACGAGAACCCCATCTTCACCTCCCTTCTGACCTCTTCCCGAGTGCCTCCCTGGTGCCCCGCTACCCAGCCCTCTTTGGAGATCCGCCTGCCTCCCTCGGCAGCCTCCCATCCTTGTCCTGTCGGTCGTTGCTCTCTGTCCCCATCCCCGTCCCCTGCTTCTCCGGTTGCCTGATCCCGCTCCATCTTCCCTAGGATGTTGTGTGCCCGTCCGGTTTATCCGAGCCTCTTCTGTCCTGGCTGCCCGCAGAGGCCCTGCTTTAGCACGGCTCTGATTTCTTTGGGAGCGGTCCCGTCCCTTTTACCTCTTGTCACCCGACCGCTGCGTTTCGAGGTTCTTTGCCTCCGCTTGGGGTGAACCCAGAGGTGCACGATAGGCTTCCGTTTTGCCCTCGGTTGAGATGGGAGGGCGGCAGAATGGGGTGTTGACCATTCTTGACCAGGTTTGTTCGAGTGGGAGGGTTTTACTGGGTGTTGTACTGAGAGGGATGCCCAGTTGTGAGGCCCTTCGAATCTCAGCTTTACAATACTTCCCCTTTATGGGTCTGTTGACTTCCAGGAACCCTTGGGGAGAGATAGCTCTGAGTTGGACGGGTGCCAGCGGTAGCGGGAGGCTTCATGTAACTCTTTTCCCCTTCCAGGAAATAGGATTCATTTGGGATATTATGAAGCCCATTTAAACCATGGTACTTACAGCTATCTGTCCTCACTCCTCCCTTCCACGCACTGCCCTATCCCAGAGAGCTAAGAGAAGTCTCCAGAAGCCATGCCCAGGGATGACTTTGGTCTTCAACTTGGGTTTTCTTCCCTGTACAGGCTCTAAAAAGCTTTGTTGTTGTTGTTGTTGTTTAAAAGTTACATTTATTTATTTATGTGGGGTGTGGATATGGAGTGAGGTGTAGGTGTGTGTAGGTCAGAGGACAAGTTACTGGAGTTGGGAGTTGGTTGTCTCATTTTATTGTGTGAGCCCTGGAAATAGACTTGGGACATCAAGGCTTGGTGGCAAGCACCTTTACCTGCTGAGACACTTCACCAGCCCCAGAATACATTTCTTTCTCCCTGTTTTTTAATGGAGTATGGGCCTGCTAGCCCTGGGCCTGTTGGGTATCTGTGCCCTTTAGTCATGATGCCTTGACTAAAGGCCACTGGATTTCTGTCCTCTGGCTCTCACTGATGGAATGAGCCTTACCTGTTGGTCATTGGACATGGTCTCTCGGTACCTTTTCTTCTTCCTTTTCCTGGACAGCTTCATTTCCTGTGGCTGGGAGAGGCAGCTGACGTTGTTCCTTTTGCTCAGGTGTGGTCTGGGGTATTGCCTTGGTATCTGCCTGGGCAGGCTACAGGATTGCACCAGTGAGGCCTTGCAAGGAACTTGAGCTGTCTGCTTCCAGGCACATGGATCCTTGTCTCGGGTGTGTCTGGGCTTGGGCCCCTTTATTTAGTCCTGGACCCCTGGAGACATCCTCAGGAAAGAATGTATACCCTGTTTTTACCCCACCTGATCTTGGCAGACCCTGGAAGTGTGACTCACTCCCATATTAGAAGCCGGAGCCCTTACGCTGGTACCATGTCTCTCGCTTCCTCTTGTGAGGGTTGCACTCTGTCTTTGAGCCAGAATTGGCCACAGAACAGGCAGCCTTCTGGAGCCACAGCAGGGAGCCAACAGAACCAGCCCAACCAGACCTTACAGTTTTGTAATCTCGGTGTACACTGACCCTTTTCCATGAAAGCAGTAGGTGCGATTGTGGCTGGTCTGTGGTTGGCCCATCTCCTCTCCACAGGTCCCCAAGCCCCTCTGTGCAGTGCCGGATTCAGAGGAGAGGAGTAGAGAGTGGGTTAGAGGAAATCTTTTCTTTCTATGAAAAATATCCATTAAGGTTTTATTTATTTTTGTATCTTTTACATCTATTTAATTATTTGTTTTCGTGTGAGTGTGTGGGACAAATTTTGGGAATCAGTTTTCTCTGTTGTATAGGTCCCAGGGATTGAACTCAGGTCATCAGGCTGGGTGGCAAGTACCTTTGCCCTCTGATTCACCCTCCCCCCCCCCCCTTTAAATTTGAGACAGTATTACTCTGTAACCCAGGCTGGCCTTGAGTTCACTTTGTAGCTCAGGTTAGCCTCCTAACTGGTGACCATCTTCCTGCTTCTGTCTTCTGAGTGTTGGTATTACTGGGATGCATCACCCCACCTGAGTCATTTTTGAGGGGTGCGGTTGAGTGCTTAGCAATGATTAGTCCAGTCTCTGGCTCCCCAGAGACTCTGCTTGACACTCTTGTGGTGCATATATCTGTGCACCACATCTGTACTTGGTGCTGTGTGCCCTCAGAGATCAGAAGAGGGTGTTGGAGCTGCTGGAACTGGAGTCACAGATGGTTGTGAACCACTATGTGGGTGCTGGGAATCTGGGTCTTCTGCAAAAGTAACAAGAGCTCTTAATCTCTGAGCCATCTCTCTAGCCCCCTACCTAACACCCTTGAGCAGTCTGCTGCTGCCCTGTCTTTGCTTAACCAACAATCACAGCGCTCTGTATTGAGGTGGTACATGGGAGCCTTGAGTACAGCACAGGGCCAGTCCAGGAAGAGCCTCGTAAGTGCTAGCAGCGCTGGCCAGATAGCCTCCTGGGGTGCATCCTTTCTGCAGCCTTCAAGGGAATAGTTGTTTTCCATTGGGGGATTTTTGCACATTGTGGGTCAATGCCTGTTTTCAAGGTGCAGGCGGACAGGCCCTTGCCAGTGGCATCTCCTGTCACCTCCATTGTTTACTGGACACCCCCCCTCCCCCAACTCTGTTTGGAAACTTTTCTTCTTGCTTTTTCTCCGCTGTACTCTGGGGTATGCTTCAGGCCACCCAGGAAAAGCAGCCCCCAATCCTCCTCCCGGCCCCACCTACAGTCCCTCACTCTCTTTCCCAAAGGCCTGGTAGGATAGTCAGTGTGGAGACTAGCCTGGGAAACTGATAGGCCTTGATTTTGGATAGAACACAGCTGCCTGGCTGCTGTGCATGCTGTCACCCGGGCTTGAGCCTGGCATGTCCTGGTACAGTGAGGCTCATCTCTTCAGGAGGTGTTAGACCCGGCTTCAATCAGCTTCTGCTGAGTCCTATCCTGAAGCCCACCTTCACAGGGTGCTGCTCTCTGCATGTTTGCGGTGTGCGTGTGTGTGTGTGTGTGTGTGTGTGTGTGTGTGTGTGTGTGTGTACGTACTCTAATGCCTCACGGGGAACCAGCAGTGCCAGGGCTAGCCCCATGGTACTGTCCACATTAGGAACATTCCTCCCTGCCCAGCACTCACACAGGCTGGCATGTCCTGCCAGGCTCTGGCTTGTATTATGTCCGAAGCCCTGTGCCCAATGCCCTTGTCTGTGCTGTGCCGTCCCAGATTGCCCTGTGGCTGTTTCTTGGAGATGGTTGGATGTCGCCGAGCATGTTTGCGTGCCATTAGAGCCAGGGGAGGAGAGGCTTGCCGTGGCAGCGGGATTCCGGGGTGTCGGAGGAGAGCTGGGTACTTAGCTGGAGCCTGGCAAGGAAACAGGCCTTCAGCATCAGGTTTCAGGCATGTGGGTCTTTTCCCATGGCCTGCATAACTTGGGGCTGGTGACTGGGGCATGACTTCAGTCTCTCTGTGTTCCCCTGAGGAATCTCGTGTGACTCAGGGCCTCTCCTTTTATGAGCTGGTGGGGTGTTGGGCACTACCTCTTTTTACCTTGGCAGCTCCTTCCGCCCCACCCAGGTAAGATCAGCAGAGCTGGTGTCTGCTTGCTTGGAAGTGCAGACTCCTTCCAGGATTGGGAAATATTTGCTGACTCAAGCTTAGCTCAACAGCCTCCCAGGGTGTGTGTGTGTGTGTGTGTGTGTGTGTGTGGTCACATGGGACCACTGGTTTTTGACTCCCAGTGTTCCGTTTCCTAACGCTTTTTTTGGACCCTGGCACCACGCAGTTATGGACCACAGTTCCTTTCTGTCTTGCAGCGCTGTGCAGCGGTGTGGGTATGCGCGTGGTACTCACTCAGTGGCTCCTGCTCACCGACAGATGAAGACGAACCCACGGTAAAGGTAAAACCCACTTCACCGACTCGGGTGTCTGGCTGACAGCCACAGGCTCCACATAGGAGCTGGCCTTGCGGGATTCGGCAGGCCGAGTCCCTGAGCACGGGTGCCTATCACGGCATCTGCGCCATCGCTTAACGCGTAGCGGGCACTCCTTAAGGAGTCATCCGTTGCGTGTGTCATGTGTACGTCTTTCAGGAGTGTGGAGTGTGGCACCTTTATACCCACTGAAAAATAAACTCCACAAAAACAGGGACCTACTCTTGCTCCTCTTGCGTCTCGGGGACTCCGTGCTACAGAGGGTAGCCAGTGTTTGTTGTGTGACTAAATGAACACCCTTTCTTCTCTGCCATGTGGGCACAATGGGTCACCAAGATGTCAGTCATCATTTTCTTCCACTTATACCATAGATGTGTTGCTGTTTGGTTTCTTGGAGACAGAGCCCAGATTTGTAGCCAGTCTGGTCTAGAACTCCAGATCACCTTGCTTCTCTTTCCCAAGTGCTAGAACTGGGGGGGGGGGTGTGCCACCACATCTGCTCAGGGACCTGATGGAGATGTTTAATCCCTGCCCCCAGGCCTATGGGGCAGAAATAGGGGCTCTTCCTTCCCTGCTGGGTGTCTGAACCCTCAGCAGAGTCTAACAATGCTTTGGGCTTCCCATGCTGTTTCTCTGTTCTCAGGATGCCTGGCAGGTTCTAGGAACTCTCAGAAGGGGCACACCAGGGAGTTTGATGGTCATTGTCTTGACTGTTCGGCAGGCTGGGTCATGGTGGGTCCCTGCTGAGGGCTGGGGGAAACCTGGCTCTGTTTTCATCTCCGATGTGCAGTGGAGCCAGGAGCTGTTTGTGGCCTTCACTTCCCTTTCTCTGCCTTTTACACCCGGCGGATTTCCCTGTTGCCAAGCAGGGTGACCAGCCTGGGGCTGTGTGTCTGTCATAGGGCGCAGGTTGTTTGTGGATCCTCCTGGAAGGTCTGGGGCAAGAGCCCCTGCAGTTCTCAGACCCACATCCAGAGGAAGAAGGGGGTAGAGGCTTCTGAAGGTCCCAAATAGGATGAGGAGGAAGTCTTCCAGGCTGGGAGGGCTGCTGAGCTGCACTGATTTCTGTCACGTGAGCAGCAACAATGGCCGCAGTTCAGCCTGAGCCGTGTCTCCTCCCACGGAGGCTCAGCTTGAGCTCCATCTCAGTTTTCTGTACAGATCTCAAGAGTCTGTGGCTGTGGCCTCTTAAGCCTTCCTAGCACTTCCTTGGGCCGGGGCTGTGACAGGTGCTTCAGACACAGTCTTCGGCTGCCACCCCACTTCCAGGTGTGAGGAGCCCGGCTGAGGGGAGAAGACAAGCGTAGGATACATTTTAGGGAGCTGGCAGGTGCCAGAGTGTGATTGGTCAGTAGGTTTATCTTTAGATGGCATCCCGAGGGCCAAACCGCTGGGCTTTGAAATCACCATGCAAAGTACTAGTTTTCAAACTTTTGACCTCAGCACACACACCCCACCCCCCTACACACACACACCTCTTTTTTGACCCTCTGTAGACCAGGCTGGCCTCAAACTCACAGAGATCTCTCTGCCTCTGCCTCTGCCTCCAGGGTGCTGGGATTAAAGGTGTGTGCCACAACATCCAGCGACCTTTGTTTTAAAATTGTATGTGTGTGTGTGTGTATTTAGTCTTGTGCACATGGGCACACCGTGTGTGTGTGTGTGTGTGTGTGTGTGTGTGTGTGTGTGTGTGTGTGTATTTAGTCTTGTGCACATGGGCACACCGTGTGTGTGTGTGTGTGTGTGTGTGTGTGTGTGTGGAAGTCGGAGGACATTGGCTGCTCATAGCATAAAGGCTGGGCTCTGAGCACAGACATCCCAGAGCAAGAGCCCTGAAGGGATGGTAGGCCTTGTTATGACCGGCCGGCTCTCATCTGATGACCGGCTCTCATCCTTCTGTTCTTTTGGTCACAGGACCAATTGAGACCAAAGGAAGGATGACACCAAGGTGTATCTAGGAGAGACATGGAGAGGGAGAGGTCACCTGGCCTGCACACAAGTCACTTCCAGAAGGAAAGTACTTTCTCAATCATTTCCGTTCTGGAACAGACCTGTTAAGAATTCACTGGTAGGTTCATTGAGGACTCTGAGTCACGGGTTAGGTGTTTCCATCGTGTGTGGGCAGTGGGGAAGCACTGATAGTTTTGGAGAAGGAGTACTAATATTGCAGAAGGTGGCTAGAACAGAGGAAGAATGGAGATGGAGGATGGGAGGACCAGGGGTCTCAGTGGAGGAGGGAGGTCCCTCCTCGATTTCATCTTTGTCCCTGTGGGTCCGGTGGCCTGCACTGGCTTTGATCTATGCACCAGTCATAGTAGTGCCCAGGGTGTGAGAGGGGGATCTCCAGCCCCACTCAGGGTTATTGATGCATGGGAGAAATTAATTAAGGGTTTATACATGTCAGAAGGCAGCTACATTTAACCTTTATTGTCAAGGCTAAGGCATATAAAAAGCTAAGCATTTTATTTAAAAACAAAAAACAAAAACTGAAAAACCAGGCAGACGAAATAAATGTTAACACCAGTAATTGTTTCAAGTGTACTTAAGTTTCAGGACCATTAAGAGGCAGGATGGGGGCTAGAGGTGGCTCAGTGGTTAAGAACACTTGTTCTTCCTGGGTTCTGCCCTGGAACCCACATGGTAGCTCACAACTGTTTGTAACTGTGCATGACTCCGGTGATCCAGTGTCTCACCTTTGAGGGCCCCAGGCGTGGAAGTGCCACCGAGGCATAAACAAAGGCAAAACACTTACAACATAGTCATAACATACACGAATCTTCAAGAATATTTTTAAAAAGCAGGGACAGTAGCCAGGCGTGGCTAAAATTTCCTTGAGAGATTGGGACACTCTTGCCGCAGTCCCACTGACTGACAACCAATGTGTGATTCCATCCGCACCGCTTTTATCAGGCTTACTTACTGAGTGTGGATGGTCTTAAAGCGGACGCAACAGGTCTGCACCCCGTGTGGATGGTGACTCCTTCATGGCTGTCCCCTCCCCGAGTCCTTCACCACCTGTGTCCTCTAGCTGTTACCAGAGACCTTGAGACCAGGGCAGCTAGAGCAGAATTGCACAGTGTGGCTGGGAGGGGTGTCTGAGTACTCAGGTGAGGGTCCCACGACCCTCCCCCTCCCCCCTCTCTCCTCCCTGCTCCCAAGAGGGAACTTGACAAGCCCAGCTGGTGGTAGCAGTGTGGGCTGGAGGTCAGTCCTGTGTGGGACAGGCATGGGGGCACAGGCCTGCAACCCAGGTACATGGGGGGTGCAGGCAGGGGGGTCACAGCTTCAGGGAGTTTGACGCTGGCCTGGGCTGCATGGGACCAAGCCTCAAAAACAAAAGGAAGGAGTGAGAAGAGGCAAGAGGGAAGCCATGTTGGGCAGTGACAGTGAGGGTCAAGGGTCAGAAAAGCAGACTACAGAAGGGACTGAAGGACAGGCTCTCCTGGGCTTCGCCCCCACGTCAGCAGCCCTGTTCCGAGCCTGTCCTTTGTCTGAAGAGGCCTGTGTGGGTTTGGTGCAGGCTGACAGAGAGCTGCTCTTAGCGCCGTGTTAGCCATGCCTCACGGTTTAGTGTCCTCGGCCTTCATCAGCTTCTCTGTGAGGACTGGAAGGAACCACAGCCCCCGCGTGTCCCCTTCTGTGAGCTGGGTTCTGAATGTTGAGGGAGGGACTTCCTGAGGCAGCTCTCTCCCTGTTCAGGAGCTGACTTTTGAAGGAGTCTTCACCAGCTGTCACATGGCCTTGGGGCCAGGGCAGCACACAACAGTACCCTCTCGCGTTCTTACCCCATCATCTTCCGTACCTCGCGTCAGCCCAGCCTGGAGGGTCGTATCTCAGCAGCTCTCCTGGGACCGTTACTGAGTTCTTTACAGCTTATCTGGATGCAGCTTGGAAAGCTACTGCCCTTGGAGGGCACCACACGGCGTCAGAGGAGCTGCCTGGCACTGAACTCTCTCCTCTGTCCGTATGCTAATGGGTGTTCTGTATGAGACTGCCACGGCTTTCCTGTATGATCCTTGGCACAGCCTTGGCACTTCCTGTGTCCAGGAGTCCGTGACCTTTGAGGCTCAGAGAACTTGGCCTCCTCACAACAGCTGCACAGGCCAACCTTTCCACTGGCAGCGTAGCTGACTAGGCCTCTCACCTCACAAACTCTATCCTGGAATTTTCTGGAACCCAGAACTCCACACATCTCCATTTCCAAACAAGTGAACTTTGCTTTTCCCTGAATGCCTAAACTAAAGCATTTCTGGGCTTGTGACTAATTATTTTCTCCTCTGCCTCTGCTTCAACATTCTTGAGTACAGGCTGGTTCCTCAGCCTTCTGGGTGTATTGGGAAGTAAGTGATCTTCTGTGTGTGTGTGTTGACAGGTGTGGGGGGTGTTGGGGGGGGTCAGCAATACCTACCTGGTCCTGTCCACCAGAGGCCGGTGACACCCCCCCTCCCCAGCTGTGGAAACCCACGAAGGTCTCCAGACCTCGCCAAGTGCACCCTTAGAGCCACAATCAGCCTATTCAGTGTCTCTGGCCAGCTGGGCACACTGGGTAAGGAGGGCAGATGGTCCTTGTGTGTGACTTGTCACCTCACCAGGTGCTGGGTGGCTTTGGGAAGGCGGGAATGGTTTACAAAGAGTAACGTGCCCCAGTGATGGCCACACAGCAGAGGTCAATGTCCAAGACACACAGCTGTCTCCAGGCCACAGGTCTCTGGCTGTGCCTTTCCAAACCGTTTAGTGTCTGCAGAAGCCACATTCCTGGGACAGTTGGTGACATTTGTTGTGACATTGCCATGCACTGACCCATCTCTTCATGGGTGTCTTCATGGCCAAGGATCTGGGCACCCTGACCTCTCTAAGCCCTCTACCCTAGATCCGCTTGCCTCTGCCTCCCCAGTGCTGGGATTAAAGGCCTGTGCCACCTCAGGTTTCTCAGGATGCCACCCACCCTGCAGAGCAGTCTTCAGGAGCCCTTGGGGAGGTGGGAGGAAACCCCTTTCCTTCCATAGAAGTCCCGCAAGGCCGAGGTGTTCAGGCTCCCACGGCTCCTCCCGCCACCCACCTTCATAGTAAGCTGGTGGAGGTGGAGCCAGAGGAAGCCATCGGGGTCAACCAGGTTCCCAGGCTGGACAGGGACCTGTATCCCTTAAGTGTCCTTGGGTTGTTTCGGTCGTTGTGAGCTGAATAATGTCCCCCAAAGACATCAAGGCCATAAACCCCTAAACCTGCTGCTACTGTTGGGCAGTCATGTGGAGTTTTCGGGTGTGACTGAGCCAGAGCTCTTTTCAAGACAGGGATTCTCTGTGTAGCCCTGGCTGTCCTGGAACTCGCTCTGTAGACCAGGCTGGCCTCAAACTCAGAGATCCTCCTGCCTCTGCCTTCCGAGTGCTGGGATTAAAGGCATGCGCCACCACCGCCGGGTTTAAGCTAGGACTCTTGGGCTGGAGAGATTATTCAGTATTCCTGATGGGTTCTCCAGGCCACCGGAAGCAGAGAGATTCGGCGCAGGACAGACGTGTGACCTCTGCAAGACGCTATACTTCTGGCATTGAAGCAGAAGATGAGGCCAGGAAATGTGAGGAATGCAGTTCTGCATCTGGGAACAGCAATGGAAAGGGTTCTCCAAGGGCCTTCAGGGAAGTGTGGCCTTGCCAGCACTGGCTCTGGTCCAGGGAAACCGGTTTTGGCCTCCTGACCTCCCGGTCTCCAGAGCTGCGTGTGGTTCTCTCTGCTGCCTCCTTTCTTCTCTGTAGAACATTTGCTGCTTTGTCTCCAGGAGCATCACCGGGAGCCCATGACTGGAGAAATAGGTGGCCTTCCCTCTTCCCAGGTAGTGAGGGCGCTTCCCCCTTCAGTGTTGGTGTGGGGTGTGTGCCTAAAGTGGGGTCCCAGCTCAAAGCAGGCAGGCCTGGGTTCCTGGAGTCTTCAT
This sequence comes from Onychomys torridus, assembly GCF_903995425.1. NCBI lineage: Eukaryota > Metazoa > Chordata > Mammalia > Rodentia > Cricetidae > Onychomys > Onychomys torridus. Next base: position 63,866,846 of record NC_050460.1, on the reverse strand, counting down.
CTCCCTCCGTTAGAGGCCTGGAAGGTAGATTAGGCCCAAGAAAGGCCCCCTCTTCCCCCTCTCCCCCCCTCTTCCCCCTCTCCCCCTCTCCTCCCCCCTCTCCCCCCTTCCCCTTCCCCCCTCCCCTCCCCCTCCCTCTCCCTCTCCCCCCTCTCTTCCCCCTCTCCTCCTCCCCCCTCTCCCCCCTCTCTTCCCCCTCTCCCCCTCCCCCCTCTCCCCCCTCCCCCCCTCTTTCCACTCTTCCACAGATACGCACCTCAGATACTGTCTCAGCCCTGGTCCTTCCCTCCTGGCCGGAGAGTTGAATTCCCTGAGCCTGGTAGCCAGGGTGGCTGTCACCTTGAACAGCTATGAACCCCCTCTCAGCCTCAGTGGTGGCCCCATTTTCATGCCTGGCCTTCTTCCCTTCTCCAGAAGTAAATGGAACCTCCCACCCACACCTGTAGTGGCCTCCTTCCTGCTTCTGGTCCTTGGGTGTCTAAGACTCAGACCCCACACGTCAAAGGTGCCTAAGCTGAAAAGTCACCCTCCCCCCGGATGGTGACCACCACCTCTACTTCCCTGGCCACCTCCAAAATGCCAGTATATCACTAGTTCATAGTAGCTCCCACTGTCATCTGGGGGCAGGGTCCAGGTTGTCTCCATGCATTAAAGCCTCCTGCCTGCCCTGACCTTGTATTTCGAGGTAACGATCCCAAATTGATTCTTATGAGAAAATATAAGTCTTCAGTAGCAGGGAAGAGAGCATGATGGCTTACCAGTGGCAAGGTCCTGGGTTGGTCTGCCTCTGGGTGGGAATACTGGGGAAGGAGGTATCAGGTAGGGTTTATGGGGGAAACCACTGATAACCAGTAAATTTATCAATAACAATTTTTATTTGAGTCAGAGTTTCTCTGTGCAGCCCTGGCTGTCCTGGGACTCAGTAGACCAGGCTGGCCTCGAACTCAGAGATCCACCTGCCCCTGCCTCCTTAATGCTGGGATTAAAGTTGCCCAGCACCAATAACTATTATTGTTCAAATGAAAGTCACTAAGTGAATAAATCAGTGGCTGGAGGGGTGTCATTCCTGAGCTAAGCATATTTGTAGCATGTGGTATGACTTGCTCCATCACGGTGCTGTGGGCAGCTGTAGGCAGTGTGCTCCGCTGTTGGACCCTGCCGGTGTCTGTGCGCCCAAGCCAGGGCTCAGCTGTCTCCTGCAAGCATGGAGTAGCGTTGTCAACCTGACCCCACCTCTGTGGGGGCCACTCATTTCTTTATTTACTTCAGTTGAAAAAGTTAGTGATTGATGGATGGATTGTATGTGTGTGTGTGTGTGTGTGTGTGTGTGTGTGTACACACATGTAGAGCATGTGTGTAGAGATCAGAGGATATGTTGGGGGAGTTGGTTCTTTCCTCCCATCACGTGGGACTGGGGGCTCAAACTCAGGCTGTCAAGGTTGGTGGCCATCTTGTCAGTCAGCCATCTTTTCTTTGGCAGTCCTGTATGCCCCGCCCCCGGGAGGTGTGGTCCCCCGGGCGGGTCCCCTAGAGCAGTAGCTTGCACTTACCTTCCTCTCCACCTCCTCCTTCTGTGCGATGCAATTGCTCTGTCTGATGTGCTCCAGGAGTTGATGATCCGCAGCACAGTCGGCCCTCAGCCCTGGGGGAGGGGGTTCACTGTTAGTGACAGCTCCCCAGAAACCAGCTCCTTGATGGAACCGTCCAGTGCCTCCCCACAGAGCTGGTCAGGTAGGAGATGGTTACATGTCACCCAGTGTGGCCACTTCCCACAGAGTGGCCCCCTATGGAGTACTCAAAGGGAACAGTGTAATGAGCCTTCTTCTGTCCCGCCGGCCAGCTCCCAAACAAGGACATGGAGACTTTTTATTAATTATGAAAGCTCAGCCTGTAGCTTAGGCTTGTTCCTAACTAGCTCATATAACTTAATTTAATATAAATTAATTTGTATTAATCTATGTTCTAGTGTGGCGTTACCTCTCTTCCATCTTACACCTCCTATCTCTGGCTGCTTTGCCTCTCCTCCTCCCAGAGTCCTCTCTGTGCTTGGAAGTCGTGCCTACACCTCCTGCCTAACTATTGGCCATTTAGCTCTTTATTAAACCAATCAGAAGGCACCCTGGCCAAGACGCCTCTTCACAGTGTACAAAAGGGTATCCCACAACAGAAGGACATTTAAGCCAAGGGCTCACTTGCCTTTCCCTGCTTGAGCTCAGTGAAGACAGACTGCTTTGGCAAGGCTTTCCCAGCGCCCCACCACCACCACCTTGGCGCCTTCCTCCCTTTTGGGTCTGAGTGAAGCTCCCTGCTCCCGCCTCTGGCTGGCACCTGCCACGGTGCATAATGGTGGATTTCTCTATTAGATGGTGACTTCAGGCATCACCTTGTTTTGAGTCCCCAGAGCTGTTGGTGACTGCTGTAGCTGGGTGGTGAGCACCTGTCCATGGTGAGCTGATGACTCGGTGCCACTTACATACCTCACCTGTTTGATTGCATCTGCCTGGGAATGAGTGTGTGTGTTGTGTATGAGCGTGCATGTGTGAGTTCACATGCGTGTTCATGCGTGTGCATGTGTCATTCTTTCATAGATGATACGATGCTGGATATCACTGATTCTTAATGCACCAGATGATGAAAGCCAGTGAATGTTCCTTAGGAGCCATGGATAGCCGAACCTGATTGGTCCAGTTGGAAATCACCTGCTGCACTCACTAGACTGGCTTTGGATTCAGAGAACAGTGGTCCCTTGTAGGTCAGTAAGCAGCAGCCTTTTGGCAGGCCTCCTGTAGGGTCTCATTCCAGGTCAGCAGGCAGAGGAGGCCCAGGGACCTACTCCAACACGGCCCTGGAGAAACACAAGTAACGGTCCAGCCAGACTGGGCGAGCCTTGTGGGGCGTGGGGGCAGGACTCAGTCTCTGCTCTAAGTGATAAGGGGAGAGAAGCAAAGATGGCCAAGATGTCTACATCCGGAGAGATGAGAGGGAAGGGCCATCGCCTTCAACAGAGTCTCCCTTGGGCCAGTCATCACCCACAGACACGTTCCACACCCTCTCACACATGCGTGCACACACACACACACACACATACACACACACACACACACACACACATCTGTTGATAGTTTTACAGATGAGGTCTGAGATGGGGGAGGCAGAGCATCTGTGTTCTTAGTTCCGTGACTGCCTGTCCCAACAGTGTGTCCTCAGCCAGGCTCCTGAGGTGTGTGGCTACTGTGCTACATCTCAGGCTTGTGAGCAGAGGCCGGAAGCAGCCTTGGCCCTGGGACCCGTCCTGCTCCAAGACATGGACCGTCCCTAGAGTCGCAGCCTGACTCTTCACCCAAGCCACAGTATCCCATTTTCTTCTTCCTTGACCCTCATGTGCACCCCGGCTTACCGTGTGGAGTCAGTTCTCAGCTTCCACCTTGTGGAACCCGGGGATCTAATTTGGGAGGTCAGGCTTAGTTGCACATGCCCATCCCTCCAGTTTGTTTTAAGCACCCTTTCCTATTTCTTCTAAACCTTTTAAAGTTCTTCTTATTTCCTGGGGCAGGGGGCTCCTGCTCCAGCGCCCTTGTGGATGTCAGAGGGTATCTTTCAGGAGTGGGTCTTCTTCTACTGTGTGGATCCCGAGGATCCAACTCAGGTTGTCGGCTTGGTGGCAGGCGCCTTTACCTGCTGAGCCATCTCACCGCTCCACCTGGCTTAGTTCAGAGGCTCTTTCTGTTTCTGCTCCCATTTCTGGTCCAGAGTGGGATGCAGGTGTGGCGGGGACTCTGGCTGGTCTCTGGGAACTGTGCCCGCCTGTCAGCTGCAGACCCCAGGGGCCCTGCAGAGCTGGTGGCCGGAGGCTGGAGGGGCAGGTGAGACAAGCAGCATATGCTTGTGCTTTCTGTGGAATCTAAACGGGAGCGAGCTTTCCCTGGAGCGAGCAGGAAGCTACCAGTGGCCCTGTTACTCTCGCTCACTCCGAGAACTCTGAGGAAACACGAGGTTAGGAGCAGACGGCAGGAGCTAAGGTCCAGTCCTGGCCATTCTGAGTGGCCTTGGGCAGGTCACTGTGCCTTCTGTGGGGTGGCAGCTGCCCACCCTGTTCCCCGAGGGCTCCCTAGCTTAGTGGAAGGGCTGTCCATCACTGCAGTGCCCTGCAACTGCCCGTGAATCTGAGGACTGAACGGAACTTCAGCACTGCATCTCGCTGCAGCTGAGCAGTGACCTATGTGGTCAACCTGAGGCTGGGTCTGTGGAATTTGGGAGACTGTCGTTTTTAGGGTATAAAGTTGAGATAAATTTCTGTAGGTCTCTGCATGTTTACTTTAAAAACATTTTATGTCTTTAATCCTAGCACTGGGGAGGCAGAGGCAGGTAGATCTGTAAATTCAAGGCCGGCTCGGTCCTCATGTTGGGTTCCAGGACAGCCAGGGCTACACACAGAAACTGCCTCAAAACAAACACACAAAAACAATAACAACAAGGAAAAAGTAAAGGAGAAACACAAAGGAAGTCAGTTCCACTTCCAGTCACGCAGAAGCTGTAGTCTGTCTCGGCTTCCGGTCTTCTCAGATTGTGTGAGCCTGGTTATTCTGTTTATGTTTTATTAGCACGTGACAGTTATGTGTAATGATGGCTCCACTGGGCTTTTCATCCATTGTATGTGATGCGTCCTGAGCATATCCACTCCCGTTACCCGTTCTGGTCATCTCTCTCGCGGACCCCCTGCGTCTTCCCAAGCCTTACCCCTTTATACTAGCAGAGTTTTGTTTGCTTTAACGAAGCGGGGTCTTTATTGGGGCTGCTGACTGGGGTCCGGAAGGAAATGTCCTTCCTTCCTTCCCTCAGCAGCTCCTTGTTCTGCCAGATCCAGCTGTTAACGCTCAGTTTGGCCTGGCTAGCTTTGGGGTGGCAACCCCCACTGCCCACTGCAGTAACTTTTCCTGAGGAGAGAGGGACAGATGGCTGTCCCCTCTGGATGGTTGCTCCCACGTTCAACCCAGTGAACCAGTGAGTGACCCCCAAGAACTGTACTGCTGAGGAGGACCCCCACTCAGTGTGGGGGACCTCCACAGCTGCCCCATAGAGCTCCTGCTTCTGTAGGGTGCAGCTGGCAGGTGGGCAGAACACAGAAGGGGCTGAATCTCGGGGGAGGGCTAGTGACCCTCTCCATTCCCTCCTATGAGGGGACGCCACAGGGTTTCCTGGTTGTCAGCTTTTCGGGCTCAGACAGTAGCAGCCATGTTGTTACCCTTGGAGGCCAACCACCTATAGAGAGGCATTCCCTCTCTGTGGGGAGGAGGTTGGCCTAGGGGGGGCCTGAGATGAGCTATCAGGCTGTTCCTCACTGATGCTGCTTAAAGGTGGTGGCTGGCTCCCACCCTTTTATTTTTATTTTTTATTGTATTTATGTGTCTGTTTATTTATTTTTGGTTTTTCGAGACAGAGAACTCGCTCTGTAGACCAGGCTGGCCTCTACCGCAGAGATGGCCTGCCTATGCCTCTGGAGTGCTGGGATTAAAGGCGTGTGCCACCACCTGGCTTTTTTTTTTGGAGACCAAGTCTCACTGTGTGGCTGTGGCTGTCCCACAATCCTCTATGCAGACCAGGCTGGCCTGTAACTCCCAGAGATCTCCTACTCTCTGCTGCCTCTTAACCTTTATCTCAACTCATTTCTTCTCTCCATACAAATCTAGAAAAGTCATTTGGCCTGAAGATGGCCTCTCATAGCTTTGAGGGAGGAATCGGGGGCTCAGAAGAGGGGAGCATGAGATGGGAAGGTCGGGGCCTGGCTGGGGCGTAGGTGTGGAAGAACGATGGAACAGGACCTGGTCCCCGCTCCCTGTGAGGCACAGGGCACTGGGCAGCAGGTCGAGACAAGGACGAGACAAGGACGTTTGCAGGGACTTCTTGCTGAGACTCTGAGTAGGCTGACCAGGAAGAGGCCTGGAGAGCAGGGACCTCAGACAGGGAGACCCACTGCCGTGGGCCTCCTCTCTGTTCTGGGCCTCCTCTCTGTCCTGGGCCTCCTCTCTGTCCTGGGCCTCCTCTCTGTCCTGGGCCTCCTCTCTGTCCTGGGCCTCCTCTCTGTCCTGGGCCTCCTCTCTGTCCTGGGCCTCCTCTCTGTCCTGGGCCTCCTCTCTGTCCTGGGCCTCCTCTCTGTCCTGGGCCTCCTCTCTGTCCTGGGCCTCCTCTCTGTCCTGGGCCTCCTCTCTGTCCTGGGCCTCCTCTCTGTCCTGGGCCTCCTCTCTGTCCTGGGCCCCCATGGAGGCTCTCTCTTCATCTCTCTTTACTTTCTCCACCTGGCAGTGCCCAGGCCCGTGGTGTGATCAAGTCCAGGGCAGCAGCCGACACCTGTGTGGTAGCAGCTGCCTCGCTCCTCCTTGGCACCTTCCTGGGAAGTGGGCAGGGATCTGAGTGTAGTGAGGTGTGGGACAGTCAGCCCCTTAGACCCACAGCCCATGAAAAACTCGAAGCCAGGGAGAAAGCTGAGGATGGCATTTCCGGGGAGCAGCTCTGCCCACCGGATGAACGAGGTCTCCAGCAAGCAGCAGAGTATATGAAAACTGTGTCAGGTGGCCTGACAGGCCGTGGTGGCCTGTGCACAGTTTGGGCCAGGATTCCACTTAGCATCAGCTGTGCTCCTGTGAGCCTTCATACATGCCCCAGGCCCAGAGCAAGGGCTTCCTGTTCGTCCCCTGCAAGCCCGCGCTGTCCCTCTCCCTTCCTCCACTCCAGAGCTATAATTAAGTTCCCATGTGAAACCGTACCCTCAGCTGACACATAGTTGTGACCACGGCTCTGGTCATTGGGCAGCTCGTCTGGGGTGACTTCGGGGGCTGGCATCTTGGCTTCCAGATGGTCTCTGGCAGGTCTGGTAGGTGTTGTTCTGCCAGGAAAAGGTGGATCTGGTTTCGCCCAAGACTGGGCCAAAGGGGGGGAGGAGGAGGAGGGTAGATGGGCAGCTAGAAAGGGCAGGGGACAAAGATGGAGGCAACAAGCAGGCTCGCTTGCAGGGCTTGGGAGCACCCCACCACAGGGCACACTGTGGACTGTTTCATAGTCTTTTACTTATTTTGGTCCTGGGTCCCAGGTAGCCCAGGCTGGCCTACAAGTGACTGTAAGCGAGGGTGACCTTGAACTCCTGATCCTGCCCACTAGATCTCCCCAGTGCCTCCACCACACCCAGCCTATTCTGTTTACATTTTTTAGCAGTTAGAATTGAGAATTTTAGTATTTAGAATAACTTAAAACTCCACCGTCTAATTGCACAATATCTGCCTCACCCCCAAACAGACCCACACCTCTGAGCAGTTAGTCCCAGGCCCCCTCCCTCCCCCGCCCCAGCAGCCACTGGTCTCCCCCTCCCTCATAGGTCTCTATTCTGTGTGTTCATGTGAGAACTGTACAACATGTGACCACTTATGTCTGGCTTCTTTGGAAGAACTATGTGTACACGAGTGTGGCCACATGCGTGTGTGGAGGTCAGAGGTCAACTTTGCAGGCTCTGTCCTTCCACCTTGTTTGAGGCAGGTTCGTTTTGTCGCTGTCACACACTGTGTGCTCTGGGCTAGCTGGCCCATGAGCTTGCGGCTCGTTCTTCTGTGTCTGCCTCCCACCTGGCCGGGGTTCTGGGAGTACAGGACCCCACCACATCTGCCTTTTTACGCAGGTTCCAAGATGGGACTCAGGTCGTCAGGCTTACGATTGCTTTTGGCCACTGAGCCGTCTCCCTACATCATGTTTTCAGTTTACCCATGCTGTCCTACTATGTGTTGGTGCCCCCCCACCCCCGATGTTGTAACTCCTTATGAGGCTGAGGTTGACCTTCACCTTCAGATCTTACCTCTGCCTCCAGCGCTGGGTTTCTAGGTGTGCTCTGTGTAGCAGGCTTTGCTTTATATGGTGCTTGGAGCAAACCCAGGGCTTTGCACATGCAGAGCAAGCGCTCTACTAATGGAGCCACACTTCCCGCCCTGACATTATTCCTTTCTCATGGCCAACTAGCATTCATTCCCTGGCGTGTGTAAATCACATTTGTTTATCTGGTCATCCAGCAATGGACATTTCAGGTATTTCTCTCTCCTCATCCCCCTCTTCATTTTCTTCCTCCCCTCACTGGTGTGAGCATCCCTGTGTGGGCTTCTGTGTGGACATGTGTACCATACAATTTGCTGTCCTGATCATTCTAAAGTAACTTAAACTGTATTCACAGTTTCTGTTGTCATCCCCACCTTCCACCTCCAGAACTTTCGTAATTCCAAAAATGAAATCCTATACATTAGATATTAACTCCCACTTCCCCCTCCCAACCCCTTGTCTGCCCCAGAATCCACCCTTCTACCCTGTCTCTGTAATTCACTCACAGTGATGCACATGAATGGAATTATGAAATATTTCCTTCTCCTTCCTTCTCACCTCTATTATTATTACCTGTGTGTGTGTGTGTGTGTGTGTGTGTGTGTGTGTGTGTGTAGGTATGTGGACAAGAGTGCAGGTGCCCAAGAGGCTAGAGGAGTCAGATCCCCTGGAAGGTTGTGAGCCACCTGATGTGGGTGCTGGGAATTGAACTTGGGTTTTCTGGAAGAGCAGTACTTGCTATTAACTACTGACCCACCCCCACCCACCACCCACCCCCCGGCCCATCTATTCGATCCTCCTGTTTTGAAACAGGGTTGTGCTATGTACCCAGGTTGACCATGAGCTTTCACGCTCCTGCCTCTGCCTCCCGGTACTGAAATCACAAGTGTGCCTCACACCCAGACATGGTTTTCTGAGTGGCTTGTTCACTTAGCACAGCACCTTCAAGGTTCATCTATGTTGTGTGTAGTATGTGTCTGAACTTCCTATAGAATTATTTATGTTTATCTGTGTGTTTGAATATTTTGCCTACATGTGTACCACATGTGTCCCTGATGCCCATGGATGCCAGCAGAAGGCACTAGATCCCCCAGAATTGGAATTATGATGTTTGAGAGCCACCCTGTGGGTGCTGGAAACTGAGCCTGCAAGAGCAACAAGTGCCCTGAACTGCTGAGACGTCTCTCCAGTCCTGAGCTTCACGTTTAAAAATTTTACTTATAATAATTTACTTTGGGACAGGGTCTCATTATGTAGCCCTTCCTGGCCAGAACTCACTGTGGAGACCAGGCTGGCCTCACACTCACAGAGATCCACCTGCCTCTGCCTTCCTAGTGCTGGGATTAAAGTGCACACTCTGTCTAACCCAGCTCTGATGTTAGTGCTTCGGGGTGGCTGGCTGCCACTATGCTCCCTGGCCTGCTGTCCCTTCACTTAGAATGTCTCAGCCATCCTTGCAAACCAGACAGCATCTCTCCCACAGCGACCTCATCCTCTGTAAGTACACTGTCCTGCTTTGTCTGTGTGATGTGCAGGAGTCTCTACTTAAAAATAAAAACTTAGGGGTTGGGGATTTATTTGGCTCAGTGGTAGAGCGCTTGCCTAGCGAGCACAAGGCCCTGGTTTCGATTCTCAGCTCAAACAAACAAACAAACAAATAAATAAATAAATAATAAATAAATAAAAACTTACATGTATGAGTGTTTTGCCAGTATGTATGTATGCCTGTGTGCCTTGTGCATGCCTGGTACCCATGGCGAGCAGAAGAAGGTGGATGTTGGATCCTCTGGAACTGTAGTTACAAATGGTTGTGAACCGCCATGTGAGTGCAGGAAACCAAACCCAGGTCCTCTGGAAGAGCGGCCAGTGCTGTTCATCACCAAGCAATCCCTCCAACCCTGATTTCTACTCCTTAGAATTTTAAATTACATTTATTTGTATGTGTTGTATGTGTGTGTGCATACATACAAACATATCACAGCACCACGTGTGGACGTCAGAGGATGATGTGTGGGAGTCAGTTCTCTCCTTCCATGTGGGTGGTCCCCCGGATCAAATTCAAATTTAGTTTGTCACATTTGGTGGCAGGCATCTTTACCCACTGAGCCACCTTAGCCCCCCCCTCCGCCCTTTGGGGGAGGGGGGACAAAGTCTCTGGTATTCCAGGCTGGCCTCAAACGCAGTGTGTAGCTGATGGGAGTAAACCCACGTTTCCTGCCTCTGCTGTCTGAGCACTTGGCTCACAGGCCTGCACCACCATGCCCCGTTTATGTAGTGCTGGGATCCAACCAGGGCTCCGTGCACCCCAGGCCAAGCATCCTGAGCTGCATCCCAGCCTGATGGCCACTCTTCCCTCAGCCGGAGCTCTTCACTGCTGAGCCATCCCGCTAGTCCCCGCCAGCCACTTTTGGAGATTGGCACCATGGCCAGGTTTTCAGTGTGGATGGTATGGGCCAGAGCTGCTCTGTGCTGCAGGGTGGAGCCATTGTTGGAAACTAATACGATGCCACCTAGGACTGGACATTGCTGGCTTTGTGCCAGGCTGTCCAAGTTGAGAATTATAGCCAAAGACCTCGCTGAGGAAACCCTGGTGGCTCGGCTGAGCAGCTTCTGGCCTGGATCGACTGCTGAGTTCCCTCCAGTACTGACTTCAGCTCTGTTTCCTCTCTTTGAAGCAACCACAGGGCTATTACCTATTGACTGTCTGCAGCCCAGAGACGGCTTCAGAGACGTGAGGACACCTGTGTGTACACACACAACCATTCGGTTGCTGAGAGTGGAGTCTGCCTGGCTTTGAAGGCCATGGCTTAGGTCCTGGTCCTTCTCTTGATGCTGGAGGGAGATGGGGAGGCTGACTTAAAGGTACCTCCAGCAGAAATGACAGTAACAGCGAAGAGAGGCCGGTGGGACACTGGTGTGGCGGGGCTGTGAGTCACCAGAACAGGGGTGCTTGTTCATGGAGCCCTCCCCAGGTGCAGGGTAGAACTAGTTTCTGTACTTGGGATAAGAGAAGCTCCCATAGCCAAAGTCAGCCTGTCCAGTCCCACAGGTGCCCATCAGAGTTAGTGTTCCCCGCGTGGCGCTGAGAAGGCCAAGGCTCAGAGCAGACCCAGCTTGCTCAAGGAGAACCTGGGCCTCCAGCATGTATTGCGACTCGGTTGCCAAATACTGGCCACGTCATTTATCTTGCCTCCTGACACTGGGGTTTGCCTGGGCCTGGCTACTGGTTCTGCTCCCTGAGCTTGCCAAGTTGCGGTGTGGTGACCAAGGTGGTCTCTGCATGATCTCCACTCCTTTCTGGTGGCTACCCTGACAGCAGGGTGTCATGTGGGAGGCCTAGGCTCAGTTAGAGTCTCTACCTCAGCAGCCTCCTGTGGAGCCGCCGTCACCAGGCCAGTCCCTGTTCAAGGATGGGAGCAGGCTCTACCTCGCAGTGGGAAGAGTGGCAAAGGTCACGTAGTCTTCAGCACCAGCACTGGAGAGCTGGGATTTGAACCCAGAGCCTGGAGACTCTGCCACAACGTTGTGTAGCATGCTGAGTCCCTTTCTGATTCTCAGGGAGCTGAAGAATGTGTTGGCCCCTGTGTGGCCGGTTTTCCTTCTTACCCTCTCGAGTGGGAATTGTGCCAGTCCCGTTGGCCTGTCAGCAGTTGAGATCCTTCCAAAATAGGTTGTGCCCTTGGGATCTGCCAGCTGCCCCCAGGCGTCAGACACCATGGAATTTCCCTGTGGAGATCCCCTTCTACAGTGCTAGCTGGATGGGACCCCCCCACTGCATGAGACCCCTTCTGCAGTGCTGGCTGAGTGGGACCCCCCACTGCATTAGACCCCTTCTACAGTGCTGGCTGGGTGGGACCTCCCCACTGCATGAGACCCCTTCTGCAGTGCTGGCTGAGTGGGACCCCCCACTGCATTAGACCCCTTCTACAGTGCTGGCTGGGTGGGACCTCCCCACTGCATGAGACCCGTTCTGCAGTGCTGGCTGGGTGGGACTCCCCCCCCCCACTGCATGAGACCCGTTCTGCAGTACTGGCTAGGTGGGAACCCCTCACTGCATGAGACCCCTTCTGCAGTGCTGGCTGAGTGGGACCCCCCACTGCATGAGACCCCTTCTGCAGTGCTTGCTGGGTGGGGGGATCCTCTCCACTGTACTGCAGTGCAGGCAGATGTGCAGGTTAGCCAGCCTTCAGCTGTGCCAGATGGTGCCTGGCCGAGCGTTTCCCACACATGGCTGGCTGGCTTTCCAGGGAGTTTCGGAAAAGCTAACTCCCCGAGTCTTTCTTTCCTCAGCCCACAGAGTTAGAACTTCCGTGGCTGTGGCACAGCAGTCTATGGTGTAAAGCCCCTCATTGATTTGTGGGTACACTGGCGTGTGGTCAGTGACTCCTCCCACAGCCCAGGCATCCCAGAAAGAGGCCTGATTCCCCCAGGAAGTGACCTAATTCCCTTGGAGGGAAAACACTAAGAAATGTAAAGGGGGAATTTTAAATTAGCTAGAACCTTCTCAAACATCACCATGGTTTACTGTTTCAGTGACTACTCTGTGTTATCTCACTGATACCTCTGTGATGTCATGTGAACATAAGATATCATGTGAACACAACCTTACACTTTTATCTTTTCATCATTTTTTGAGAGAAAATACTGCTACGTAGCCCTAGCTAGCCTCCAACTCCTGCCTCTGCCCCCCCCATGCTGACATTCTTGCCATAGGCTAACACCCCAGCTACATACACCAAGAACCACCCCCCTTTGAAAAGCATATTGAAACTACATTGTTATGCTGGGTATTTTTGTTGTTTTGTTTTTTTGTGGCAGTCTTGTTATGTGGCCTTGAACATGAGACCCTTCTGCTTCAGTTCCCCAAGTGTTAGGATTTCAGGTGTGTTCAGCCACACCCCACTTAGCTTTATGAGATGTAATTCACAGAGTTCACAGTGTACAGTATGTAGTTTAATGGCCTTGTATTTACACAGCTGGCCACCTACTTTGAGAACACTTTCATTGCTCCAAACAGAAGTCTGTCTGCACTGACGGGGTCTTTCCCATCCCAGCCCCAAGCTGTGCTGTCCCTTGGGATTTGCCTCTCCTGGACAGTTCCTGTAAATGGAATTACTAGTATGTGATCTTCTGAAAAAGTCTGCCTCCTTTCATTGCACATAAATAAGATACTGTTTTTAAAGCTTCATAAAATGGTTACGTTACCAGCAATGTGAGTGTAGTTGTTAAAAATGTATTTTTTAAATTGTATGTGGTGTGTGAGTGCAGTGCCCTCAGAGGCCAGAAGAGGGCTCTGGGTCCCCTGGGGCTGGAGTTTCAGGTGGTTTGTGAGCTACCTGATATGGGTGCTAAGAACTGAACTGGGTCCTTGGAAGGTACCTCAGCAGCCCCAAGAACAGGTTCTAGCCACAGAGTAGCGCCTGTCTTCAGGAGAGTGTTTGGTCCTGCTGATTCATGCTTGAGCTGGTTCTCACTTTCTGCCTTTACAGGGTCCCTTTATCGACAGTTTCATTCTCCATGCTACAAAAGAATTGAATTGGAATAAAAGTTATTTTATTGCATTATTGTGCTAACTATCCATTTCATCATTAATTACCGTTGTTAATCTATCTCTGTGCCTGGTGTATTGTTTAAGAAAATGGAGAAAATAATGGGTTTAATTATGACATCTTTATAAGTTTGGGACAGTCTGATTTGTTCTTATTCACCTCCTCCCTACAATCCTCCTCCCCACAGTCCTCCTCCCCACTCTCCATCCTCCCCACTCTCCATCCTCCCACAGTCCTCCCCACTCTCCATCCTCCCACAGTCCTCCCCACTCTCCATCCTCCCCACAGTCCTCCTCCCCACTCCCCATCCTCCCACAGTCCTCCTCCCCACTCTCCATCCTCCCCCACAGTCCTCCTCCCCACTCTCCATCCTCCCACAGTCCTCCTCCCCACTCTCCATCCTCCCACAGTCCTCCTCCCCACTCCCCATCCTCCCACAGTCCTCCTCCCCACTCTCCATCCTCCCCAGAGTCCTCCTCCCCACTCTCCATCCTCCCACAGTCCTCCTCCCCACTCCCCATCCTCCCACAGTCCTCCTCCCCACTCTCCATCCTCCCCCAGAGTCCTCCTCCCCACTCCATCCTCCCACAGTCCTCCCCACTCTCCATCCTCCCCACAGTCCTCCTCCCCACTCTCCATCCTCCCACAGTCCTCCTCCCCACTCCCCATCCTCCCACAGTCCTCCTCCCCACTCTCCATCCTCCCCACAGTCCTCCTCCCCACTCTCCATCCTCCCCACAGTCCTCCTCCCCACTCTCCATCCTCCCACAGTCCTCCTCCCCACTCTCCATCCTCCCCAGAGTCCTCCTCCCCACTCTCCATCCTCCCCCACAGTCCTCCTCCCCACTCTCCATCCTCCCCCAGAGTCCTCCTTTCTGCGCTCATGTCTCCCCCTCCTTCCCTTTAGATCACTTTCTTCCTGATCTCAGCCTGGTTTATACTTCCACTGCAGACACACACACATGCACACACTGAAATCTGGACTCTGCACACTAGAGAAAACCTGTAGTTTTTGTCTTTTTGTTTATTTACTTTTGTAAGTAGTTTTGTAAGAACTGCGCATAGCCTCGGCCCCCTCAAACGCGCTGCAGCAGAGGGTGACCTTGAACTCCTGATCCTCCTGCTTCCACCACACCTGACTCCTTATTGCCTGTCTCAGTCTGGCTTATTTCATTTAACATAATGATTTCCAGTTCTGTCCATTTGTCTGAAGATGTCACGATTTCATCATTTTTCTTCACAATTGTGCAAAACTCATGAAAACCTGCAACGCCCTATGAATTTGCCTGCTGTCCTGGGCGGGAGCCATGCTCATCTTCATATTGTCAAAACTGCGGTGTCTGTGCAGCCCAGGAGTGCACTCTACACCTAACTTGTAAATTTAACTGTGTCATGGGTTGTATATGTTGGGGGAAAAGTCTACGCTTTTCGTCTGGGAAATCCCACCACAAGCTCAGTGAAAGCCACCAGAGAGCTTGTTGGGGATGTGGGACGGGGTTCCAGCGTCTCAGCAGCCCCTTCTGAGCATGCTCACACTATCTTTGACACAGTGTGTGTGGTGTGCACTTGGGAACTGAAGGGGCGACCAAGGCTGCCCTTGGGTCCCACATAGCTGAGGGCTAAGGCGAGATCAGGGCTGTGCTGCACGGCTCGTATGCAGGCAGGCAGGCCATCTGTGGGAGGGGGCTGCTGTGGTTTGAGGTTCCCACTCAGAAGTCCTCTTGTCTGGAAAAGTAGCTCCCTAGAGCTACTGTCCTCCCCCTCCAGGTTAGCTCCTCACTGTACACACACACACACACACACACACACACACACACACACACACTGGCCTAGCTCCTTATCATTGCCCTCCCCTTGCTGGCTTATTTTTAGCAGGTGCACAGCTTAGATTTTTTGTGGGGTTCTTGTGTGTCTCAGGCTGGCCTCAAACTTGTTGTGTAGCTGAGGGTGACTTTCTGATACTCAGGCTGCCTCCACCTCCTGAGTGTCGGGATGACAGATGTGTGCCAGCATGCCTGGGTAGGTCTGCAACTTTGTGGAGGGGTGGGGAGGAGAGAGAGATTTTGATGTTAAAACGTGTTTTTGTTTGGTTTTGGTTTTGTTTTTGTTTTGAGCTAGTGTCTCACTGTGTATCCCTGGCTGTCTTGGAACTCGCTCTGTAGAAGCTGACCTCGAACTCACAGAGATCCGCCTGCCTCTGCCTGTTGAGTGCTGGCATGAAAGGTGTGTGCCACCATGCCTGGCTGACATTGACAAGTTTTAAAAAAAAAAAATCATTACCTTTTATTTAGTATGTTGTTTTTTTTTTTTTTTTTTTTTTGTGTGTGTGTGTGTGTGTGTGTGTGTGTACACTCACACATGCATGTCACAGCACACATGTGGGGGTCAGAGGACAACCGATAGGAATCAGTTCCTTGTTCCACCATGTGGGTCTTGGGGGTCAAACTCAGGTTTATTAGCTTGGTAGCAAGCCTCTTTACCTAAAGAACCCTCTCGCCAGCCCTCAGTTTGGTAAGTTTTACCAAATTCTAGCGTGTTACACTTATTTATGTCACCACAGTGTTTGAGCTCCTAGCCTGCCAGCCTTTGAGTCTAGATGAATTCATAAGAAGTCCTGTGGTCTTTTGGATTACGACACCTTCTGACCTGCTTTTATAACTATTTCATTTAGAAATTGATGCTTGTGTTCTTCCCCGTGGACCACGTAAGGTCTGTCTGGCCCCCTGGGATTACATCACTTCCTGTTGCCTTTAGGAAGCCCTCTCTTCCCGTCCAGTGTCACACATGGGCGTGCTGTGATGAGGGAGTGGCATCGGGTGGGTAATGTATACGTAAGAGATGTTGACTCCGGATGTGGCTGTCTGAAGTCACGCGGAGAGATGTCACTGTGAAGTTGTGTGCCTTCAGAAACAGCAGTGAGGAACGCTTCCAGGAAGTCTGATGCAATCTGCATGGCTGCCTGTTAGGGAGGTGGACCCCCACCCCCACACAGCTGTGCATGCTCCTGAGTCACCCCAGTGGTGGGCCCTGCTACTCTCCACACTTCCTGTCTAGGAGAAGTTGAGACTCAGCAGCCTCTCCAGATATGCTCACTACATAGGGGTCTTTCACATGCATGTGGGGTGTGCACTGGGGGACTGAGGAGCCCAGGACTGAGGCTGCTCTTGGGACCTGCTCTTGGAGGGTCAGCTGAGGCCCTAGAGCCCACCACATCCCCCTGGGCAGCAGCCAGGTCATCTTGTCACCTTTGTTTAGCTCCCTTGTTTTCTGCCTCAGTTCCTTTGTGGTTTGCCTTAAGCCTCCTCTGCTAGCTCCAGCTGCTCTGAGGATGCTGCCTCACAACTCCCTGGATGCCTGTATCAGGGATGCCCCGGATGATGCCCCAATGATGCCTGTATCAGGGATGCTCCAGATGATGCCTGTATCAGGGATGCCCCAGTGATGCCTGTGTCAGGGATGCCCCGATGATGCCTGTATCAGGGATACCCCGGATGATGCCCCGGACGATGCCTGTGTCAGGGATGCCCCGATGAAGCCTGTGTCAGGGATGCCCTGAAGATGCCCCCGATGATGCCCCCAATGATGCCTGTGTCAGGGATGCCCCGATGATGCCCCCGATGATGCCTGTGTCAGGGATGCCCCTAGCTTTGCTTTGCTTTCTGTCTTCCTTTTCTTGTTGGTTTTGTTTTGTTTTGAGACAGGGTCTCTCTGTATAGCCCTGGCTGGCCTTGGACTCACAGATCTCTTGCCTCTGCCTCCCTTGTGCTAGGATTAAAGACTTGCACCACCCACCACACCCAGCTACCCTAGCTTTTCTTGGCATCTTAGAGTCTCCACCGCGCTTGGTGTCCCTCAAGAGAGCTCTATTATTTCAGCAGCTGCCCAGTGTCTAGAACCTTATGACTGTAAACTCACCCTCCTGGGGGGATAAATGGCTCTGCTCTTCTGGGCCTCAGTTTCCCTTCCTGCCTGCCTGTGCCTGATTCCCCTTTTCCTGCTGACTGTGAATGTCCTTCACCTCTGCCCTTTCTCTGCTTTCTCACAGCTCTCTTCCTGTTTACCACTGTTCCCCATGGCCGGGACCTCCCCTTCTCTCCATACCAGACTATTCACCCCAGAGGTCTCTCCCTGTGTCTACCTGCCTACTGTGTGCTGGCCTTCAGGTCTTCCTGCTCCTGTTTTCCAAGATCACAAGCATTCTTTATGCTTCTATAGAATCCTTTCCATCTTTTCTTTCTCTCTCTCTCTCTCTCTCTTCCTCTTTCTCTCTCTCTCTCTCTCTCTCTCTCTTTCTTTCTTTCTTTCTTTCTTTCCTTCCTTCCTTTGTATTTTATTGGTTTTTGGTTTTTGGAGCCAGAGTTTCTCTGTGTAGCCCTGGCTGTCCTAGAACTCACTCTGTAGACCAGGCTGGCCTCGAACTAACAGAGATCCCCCACCATGCCCAGCCTTGTTTTCTCACTCTGACTGTGTTTCCCAGACTGGTGTATAACTTATGATCCATCTGCCTCAGCACATCCAGGATTACAGGGATGCACTGCCATGCCTGGCCCTTCTAACTATTTTGGAAGAGCACCCAGTCAGAAGGTCTCCTGAGCTAGCCACCTCCCCATACTTCCTGACCCTATGGCCTTGGTGATTGCATTTCAGAGTGAACAACACCCTGGCAGCAGCTTCTAGGATGGTGAGAGAGTAAAATGGAAGCACATCCAGAGGCCAGTCACCTCTTCCCACTGTGTGAAGAGCCATGGGTGAGGCCTGAAGAACAGCCAGCTATGGAGAGTGTGCGGCTATAGCCACTAGGCACACAGCTGTAGGACAGGACTCATGGTGTCAGGAATTACGTCCAGGGGACTCTGGCAAAGGACACTTTCTTCCTCTTTTCCTTTTCGGTGACATCGTGACCCCAACCCAAATCCTGCAGTCTTGCTACTTACTCCTGGGGAGGGGAGGTGTCTTAGGCCACCATTGTACTTACTGCGCCGAGGTCCAGGTAACGGTTATTTATGATGAAGCTTGATTCCGCCAGTGGAGGTGGCCAGCTGGCAGGTGGAGATTCAGTGCAGGGCCTGTATCACTGCTGAGTCTGACGCCCTGAGCTGCATAGGTGCAGAGCTCTGCTCCTCCCCTGTGCCCAGAACTCTCTCACAGTCCTGTCTCCTGGCAGGGGCAGATGTGTGAAATACAATTGTCTGCTGTGTCCTGGTTAGTCCTGGGGCTGGGGTTGGCCTGCATTTGGGATTGTTTTGTTTTGAAAGAACACAAACTTAGATTCTTATCTACACCATGATCCTTTTACTTTGAAAAACGTCTCGTGGGCACAGTCTCCTAGTTTTATTTCCGTCACCGTGACTAAAGCAGCCTAAGGGAGGGGGGCCCTTGTGGCTTCTTCTCCCAGGTCCCAGTCTGTCATGAGGGGAATCAAGGCAGGAACCATAGAGGAGCACAGCTGCCTGGTTCTGTGGCTCCTACGCAGCCAGCTTTCTGCTGCAGCCCAGGCCCACATGCCGAGGGTTGGCATTGCCCACAGTGAGCCAGGGCCCTGACTCATCAATCGTCAATCAAGACAGTCTCATCTGATCTAGGCAGTCCCTCCATCAAGTCTGCCCTCCCAGGTGACTCCAGGCTGTGCTAGCTAGACTCTAGTGAATGTGGAGGGCACTTGGGAGGTGGAAGGAAAATCAGCTCAGGGCTATCCTCAGCTACGTATCAGGCCTGAGGGCAGCCTGGACTATGAGAGACTGTGAAAAAGAAAAAGAATCAGAGAAAACGTGAAATGCACAATGACCGTCAACCCCTTACACATAGGACGCTCCTCTACCTAGACTAGAGAAAATGTGAAATGCACAATGGCCGTCAACCCCTTACACCACCATGCAGGACGCTCCTCTACCTAGACTAGAGAAAATGTGAAATGCACAATGGCCGTCAACCCCTTACACCACCATGCAGGACGCTCCTCTACCTAGACTAGAGGAAATGTGAAATGCACAATGGCCGTCAACCCCTTACACGTAGGACGCTGGTCTCTGTTTTCTAGTGTGGCACTCCAGATTTGGTGTGCCGCTTCCCACTCAGGAGTTTTTCTTTCCTTTTGTGGTGGGGCTGGAACCGGGGCCTCGGGCATGCTAGCACCCTCCACTGAGCTGCAGCCCCACCCGTTAGTCGAGGGCCCTGGCGTCGCTGCGTCCTCTGTGCAGTCCCTGTGTGCTGCCGGTTCTTGTGCTGTCTGACGTCCTTCCCCAGCCAGTCCTGGGTCTCTCTGCCTGGCGTGTGCATTGTCAGTGGTTTGCACCCTGGCTTCTGAGCTCATCTTCAGGAAGGAGTCTGGGGTGCTGGGCTGGGAAAGCGTCCCTCAGGAGCCGCGTGTTTGCTTCTGGTGGGGCTGTGTTAGTGTTCTGTCACTGTGACAGCGTGCCTGAGGTAATCAGTGGACAAGGAAGGGTTTGGCAGTTCCACTGCTGAAGCAGCACCCTCCGCGGAGGACGTGACAGAGAGCCCCTCTGCAGGGCGCAAGACAGTAGCTGCTCTTGCACAGGATCCCAGTTCAGTCCCCAGCACCCATGTCAGGCAGCTCACACACCTCTAACTCCCTCTTCTGGCTTCCAGAGGTACACACACTCCTTCCATAAATAAAATACATTTATGTATCTTTTAGTTTGTGTTTGTTTGTTTTGAGACAGGGTTTCTCTGTGTAGTCCTGGCTGTCCTAGAACTCACTCTGTAGCCCAGGCTGGCCTCGAACTCACAGAGATCCGCCTGCCTCTGCCTCCTGAGTGCTGGCATAGAAAGTATGTGTCATCCCACCTGGCCACACACACACACACACTCACACACACTCTCATACACACACACTCACTCACACACACGCTCACACACACACACACACACTCACTCACACACACGCACACACACACACTCACACACACTCACACACACACTCACTCACTCACACACACTCACACGCACACTCACTCACACACACACTCACACACACACTCACTCACACACACACTCACACACACACACGCTCACACACACACTCACACACACACACACACACACACACACACACACACACACTCATTCACTGCCTCACCTGTACCCATCCCTCCATGGCCTGGGATGGATGGCCCGACCCCCATGCTCTCCTGTGCTCTGAAGCCCCGAGGCTCTCTATCTTTCCCTTGAGCCACAGCAACCATTAAGCCGCCACCTGTGGGGCCGGAGCCCCCGGGTCCTCATAAGTCAGCTCTGTCCCTTCATGTCTCTGTCCTCCTCATCTGGAACCTAGGATGCCCTTTCTAGCTGGGATGTGTGTCTGAGGTGGGGGAAAGCCTCCCAGTCAGTCATTCAGTCCACAGTCCGAGGCCACACCCTTGGCATGGTGTGTGAAACCCTGCGTGCTCCAGCCTGCCTGCCTTTCCTGGCACACTTAGCTTTCACACTTCAAGCAAATTGAACTTCCCGCACGCCAAGTACTGGGGACTAGAATCCTGGGCGCTTTGGTGTGGCTCAGGAACCTCCGTGACTCCTGCTGTTTGGCGCCTCTCCTCCCTTCTCCCCAACTTCCGGTTCCTGCCTCAGTGACACAAACAACTCAGAAGGGCAGTGTGGACAGGCCTCAGCGGGGCTGAGCAGGCCCATCCATGTCTTCCTCCTCAGCGGCATCTGAATCCCTTGGAGGGTTGTCAGGAGAGAAAGGATTCAGTCCTTGAAAGATCCTCAGAGAGGCCTGTCTGGCAGCATTGCCATGAGTGATGGTCCAAGATGGCAGGATTCCATCCCTGGGCTGGAACTGTGGGAGTCCGTGGAGCACCGAGGTAGCATGGACAGATGGCCTCTGTGGAGACCCGTTCCTTCTCCCGGACCGCTCTCAGTGTTGGGCCTGAATTAAGCACCTGTGTGTGCAGTGCTGTACTAAGTACCACTGCCACAGATCCTGAAGTGCTCATGGCCCAGTCCCTCCCTGAGCACAGCTGGCCATCTCTGGGGGGAGAACTCTGAGCCCTCGGGACACTGCAGCTGCGGTGCAGGTCCGTTGTTCTGTGGGATGCGTCTGTGTGTACATTTGCCTATGACAACCCATGCATCCGGCATGTTGTTTCCTGTCTGAGGCTGAACTGCAGGGTGATGTTTCCTTGGGCGACTTGGGAGCAGTTACAGGCCGAGATGACGGTCCCAGCAGGATCTCTCCCTGGCCTTGTCAGCCTCTTTTCTCTACCTCTTGAGGGGTGGTAGGTTGTGGGGCACCACTGCTTCCTCCGTCTTCCAAGTCCGACTTCCCTTTTTGTAGGAGAGGGGCTCACGGCACTGCTGGGTCAGGACCCCGGGTGGGTGAGAGGCGCTGGCTCAGAATCTGCTGCTGAACATAGAAAAAGGTGAAGCAGCCTGGACCCGTGGATGGAATGGCAGCGAGCGAGGTGCTCTGTGGTCCCAGGCAGCGGAGTGAGCACCCCTAAGTCGTGCACACCCTGCTGTACCATTTTTAGGGTGTAGCTGTGCTTCTCGTGGTCCAAAATGGCTGCATGGTTCCAGCTATCACCCTAGAGGCACTTGGAGAGAGGAAGGAAGGAAGGAAGGAAGAGGAGTGATGTCTCATCTCTTAAGGAAACTTGAAGCAGCCCCTCCCCCTCCCCCATGGCTGAGGATGAGGTACTTCTCAGAGCTGTGACTGCTTACCTGTGAAGCACATGCTATCCTGGCAAAGGCCAGAACACACGGAGCATCCTCTGTTGACTCTGACGTCTGTAGGGGCTGCATGTCCTTTCCCTTCTCTCCCTGACCCGGAGCGGGGTTAGGGGGGTTCCATGGCCTCTGCTGTCCCTGGCTCTCCCTGTCCTTTGCTCTCAAGTTCCTGCCCTCCCTCCTGTCTCCTCCCTCCCCCTCTTTCCATCCTTCCCTTCCCGCCACAATCCTTCTCAGTTCCCAGGAAGTGGGGATCACCAGCAGCCCCCTCACACACAGATGAGAAGTCCTACAGAGCGTGAGGGGCTGAGAAAACCAGGTTCAGGTCATTCAGGGTTGGTTTGTTTGTTGAGACAGGTCTCTTCATGTAGCCCTGGCTGTCCTGGAACTTGCTGGAAATGGCAGAGGCTTCAGCCAGTGGACATCCATCACATGAAAAATAATAAATTGGTGGATGGTTTAGGTCTCCTTGCTCTGCAGTCCAACCCCAAGGCTGCCTCATGGGCTGAGGAAGTCCATAGAGCCACCCCTACACGCACCTGAGGAGCTCTCCAGCGTGTCTTTAACTTGAGCGTCTGTCGTTGCTGTTCTGCATGGTGAAGCGGGTAGGAAGTTCTTCACCGAGGCACGTGGCTACCTGGAATAGAATTGGCAGTCTGTCGCTGAGCAAGGAGAGAGTGCAGCAAGTCAGAATAGGCCGAGTCAGCCACCATTCTTTCATGCAGCATTAACTCAGTGTCTCCTGTCCGCCAGGAACAGCCAAAGTGTCCTCATTCCACACAGGCAGGAACAAGCCAGCAGGCAGGCCGAGACGTAGAGAAAGGGAGCCAGGAGACCCTAGAGCAGCTCCGGGTTCATTGTCAGCTTCTGCCCGTTCTTCTGTGGGCTCTCCCTTTTGTCAGCCTTGTCCTTGCTGCTGGGGGTGGCTTTTGTACCTCCAGTCCTGACATCCCCACCGCCACCTGGAACCCGAGGACGCCGCTGGCCTAGTAGGAGCCCCTGGGAATGAGCCACGTGTGTGAAGGGCCACACTCCAGCTTTGGACACCCAGGCCAGCGGCTGGAAATGGTCTTATTCTTGGGCGCGCTGGGCCACTTCCAGGAGGCCGGGCTCCAGGAATGGGGCATCAGGAGTGGGACGTGAATCCTCAGAACCTCGAGCACCTCTTCCTCCTCCTCCTCTAAGCCCATTAACCGGCATGAGTGTTTTGTCCACGCTGACCAGAGAGGCGTTACCCATGTAGGACAAACGCAACTCACTGTGAGCTGATGTTCCTTCCTGGAGTCAGAAGAAATTTAGGAATCATTTTAGGGACCCAGATATTCTGTGTGTGTGTGTGTGTGTGTGTGTGTGTGTGTGTGTGTGTGTGTGTGCTGGGAATTGAACCTGGGTCCTCTGGAAGAGCAGCCAGTGCTCTAACCACTGGGCAATCCCTCCAGCTCTTCCTTCTCTTCTTTCTTCTTCTCCTCCCTTCCTTTCTTCTTCTTCCTTCTTCTTTTCATGTAAAGACTTCAGCTCCTCACTTGCTAGGGGGAATGTTTCTGGGAAACTGGGTGGGAAGGCGGTTAGTTCTGGTGCGTTCCTCAGGAACTTGGACCATGACTCTGGATGCTCTGCTCACTTCCTCATCTGCCACATCTTGATCCTGGCAGTTCCTCCCTTGTAGAGTTATTTCAGGCATTTGGGAAGTGTGTCACTAATGTTAGTGGGTAGTGGTTGCACCCACATGCAGAGGCCTGCATGGGATGCCACAAGAAGACATGGGATTTTGTGGGCAGGAGCGTGGCAGATGTGTGGAGTGACTGGACCAGACAGAGGAATGTCTGGGGCCAGCTCAGGGCAGGCAGGTCCTGAGCTAGGACAGGAAGAGTCACTGAGGACATTGCCTGGCCTATGTGCCTGGGCTGGTGTCCCCTGACTGCAGGAGCTCCTGAGGGGCAGGGGTGGGGGACAGAGAATGGCAGGAGATGAAAGAGACTTGCTGGGCGAGAACACCAGACTTCAGTGAGTGCTGCCTGCCAGGCACTGTCCTGGCTCCAGGGCCACCGTGTGGCATGAGACAACTGCTGTTGGACGCACTGACCTCTCCAAGGCCTCGATGTGGGGTGGAGGCAGGAGATGGATGGAGGAGGCGTGGCTGGGGATGGTCCCCATCTTGGTGGAGGAGGAAAGAGCCAGCAAGTTGGAGACTTGCTCACGGGGAGGAGAAGGCACGGTTCTGCTAGGTGCTGTGATGGTTTTTATTTGTGTAGTTGGTAATGCTTCTGAACCCCCACTTCAGGGTCCCCTCTCACAGCAGCCTGGTGGGCAGGGGGAAGACTGTTCCACTTCAGGCCTCAGAAGCCGAATTGGAGCCTGCCTAGCCTTGCTGGTCCTGTGTATAGCCTGACTTCAGGAGGAAGCAGGAGGCTAGCCGGCAGGGCATGGCCAAGTCTGAGGCCCAACCCAGAGCCCTGGACTTGTCCTGGTGTCTTAGTTAGGGTTTGTATTGCTGTGAAGATACACCATGACCACAACTCTTTTTTTTTTTCCATTTCTATTTATTTATTTTCTATTAGCAGCTTGATACAGTACAATTTCTTATCCTGATAGTGAAATGTTACACTGAGGCTTGCCCAGTGATTGAGTAAAACCAAAACTTATGAGCCACAGACATCCTAGGGTCCCCCTGCAATGTAGCCTCCCTGGATCTGTGGGTTGCAGTCTGATTGTTCTTTGCTTTCTATCTAGTATCCACTTATGAGTGAGTACATGTTTGCCCTTCTGGGTTTGGGTTACCTCACTCAGGACGATATTTTCTAGTTCCACCCATTTCAAGGCAACTCCTATCAAGGAAAACATTAATGAGTTGGTGGCTTACAGTTTCAGAGGTTCAAATCAGTTTTCATCATAGCGGGGAGCATGGCACTGTGCAGGCAGATGTGGTACAGGAGAACCAACTGAGTGTCCTACATCTTGCAGGCAACAGAAAGTCGACTGGCTGCCACACTGAGGGAAGCTTGAACAAGAGAGACCTCAAAGCCGGCCCCACAGTGGCACACTTCTTCCAACAAGGCCACACCTCCTAATAGTGCCATTCCCTTTGGGGGCCTTTTTCTTCCAAACCACCACAGCTGGGGGAGCAAAGAGGAGGCAGAGACCAGGGCTGAGGTCACCCTGGGCTGGTCCCTCAGGAGTGTGGGATTGTTCTTACAGGAGCAGGGGAGTAAGGAAGCAGGGCCAAGCTCACCTTCTAGAAAGTTCAATCTGGCTACAGGCTGGGGCAGGGCAGGGGTGTGGCTTCGGGGCTGTTGCTGGTCTTCAGGCAGAAGACAGCTCAGGACGCAGCACTTGGTCCCTGGGATCCTGGCATGGTTTGGACATTGGGAGGAGGGAATTGCTCTGGGGGTCTAATGGTGCCAAGTGCTGGGATCCCAGGCTTGCCCATGCCCTGCTGTCCCTGCAGAGTGCTGGGACCCCAGGCTTGCCCATGCCCTGCTGTCCCTGCAGAGTGCTAGGATCCCAGGCTTGCCCATGCCCTGCTGTCCCTGCAGAGTGCTGGGACCCCAGGCTTGCCCATGCCCTGCTGTCCATGCAGAGTGCTGGGACCCCAGGCTTGCCCATGCCCTGCTGTCCCTGCAGAGTGGTCAGAGCCAGTGCCTGCCTCCAGGCCTGTGGCAGGATCTGCCTGGTGTCTGGGGCCTGAGCCTAGGTTTCCAGATGTCCTCAGTGTGTCCTCAGATGACCTCTGGGCAAGTGGGGAGAATTCTGGATGGCCCAGGTTCAACGTGTTTGCTTGTCTTAAAGCTAACATGTTTATTGATATAAAAATAGCATGTACATAGATCAGAAAGTGGCCCAAAAGGCTGGACTGTCTCTGAGCTTGTAGGGGAGTGTGACTGGCCCCTCCCTGCATACACACACACACACACACACACACACACACACACACACACACATGCACATCTTACTCCCTTCCTGCTCCCACACCCTGAGGCTGCAGAGCATGAGTTGATCTCTCACCTAGATTACTCACTATGGTGGGTCTCTCCGTATCAGCCACTGCGTTCCCTTCAACACCCTTTGGATGTCCGTGTGGTGTGTGTATGCTTTAACCAATGATCCTCAAACAAGCATTTGTGGAAACTGAGCACTAAAAAGCCTTAAACTTGGGGGTGAAGAGATGGCTCAGCATTAAGAGCACTGGCCGCTCTTCCAGAGAATGGGTTCAGTTCCCAGCACCACATGTCAGCTCATGGCTGTCTGTAACTTCCGTTTCTCATCTGGCCTCTGTGGCACTGCACACACGTGGTACAAGATACATTCAGGCAAACACTCAGACACATAAAAATAAATAAAATCTCTCTCACACACACACACAAAAAATGTTTAAAGCTGTAGACCTGAGTGAACTAGGCCTTCCTGAAGTGAAGCTCTTCCCAACTGGGTGTAGACGCCAAAAGGGAATGTTACAGTCCAGGATTCTCTCGAGTGAGGAAGCTTCCAGATCATGAAAATGGCTTCTAGAGACTCAGAATGGATAGTAGCAGCTCAAGAGGCGAGCGGCAGGCACCACAGGGTTTTACGGAAGCAAATAACTCCCAAATGGACATAACGTGAGCCAGCTCCTTTTGTGGGGGAGGGAAGGGGTGCATATATTCGTGGAGGCCAGAGGACAGCTTCAGGTGTGGTTCCTCAGAGGTGAACGCCTTGTGTTTGAGACAGAGTCATTGGGACTCGGAGCCTTGAAGCTTGCCAAGTGGGCTAAGCCGATTGGCCAGTGAGCCCCAGGGACCCACTTGTCTCTACCTCCTCATTACTGGGTTCACAAGTGTATCTACCACATCTGCCTCTTTTATGTGGGTTCTGGGTATCAAACTCAGGGCCCAAGGTAATGCAGCAAGCACTTTACCAACTGAGCTGTGTGTCATGCTAGCCTGAGCCAGATAAGAAAGGGCCGGTACTGGGGGCGGGAAGGCCACATGAGCAGTGCCCATGCTTTGGCTCTCAGTCCCCTCTGCCACTGTCTTCAACTGGTCAGCAAATGCCAACATGCTTGCCCTGTGCCCAGCCCTTTGGGGCTACTGGGAAGCAAGGGTACCCAGCAGCTGTCTTCCAGGGGCCATGCTGTGCAGCCGCAGGCCAAGCTTGCTGATGGTGACTGGCCAGAGAGCTGTTACCTTTTCCTGGGGCACTGGGGCTGGGGGCAGGGAGGCTCAGGAACTCTCCAGGGTTCTGGAAGGCTCCATATCTCAACAACAGTCACCTAAGCTGAATGCAGGTGTGCCTGTACTCTAGCCCCAGGCAGCCAAGTGAATGTCAGCTGCCTTAACAAGTGTGGGAGGAGCTCTGGCTTGGGGGGCTGGAGGGAGTCTAAAGGATGAGGTGGCATAAGTCAGATTAAGAGGGGCTGAGGTACCCCATCTCAAAAAATCAAAAAAGCCGGGCAATGGTGGCACACACCTTTAATCCCAGCACTCGGGAGGCAGAGCCAAGGGGATCTCTGTGAGTTCCAGGCCAGCCTGGTCTACAGAGTGAGTTCCAGGCCAGCCTGGGCTACAGAGTGAGATCCAGGAAAGATGCAAAGCTACACAGAGAAACCCTGTCTCAAAAAACCAAAAAGAAAAAAAAGAAAAAAAAAAGAGGCGGGGGGCCTGAGATGTCCTAGGTGGAGTGGGGTAGCTGTCTGTGCTGATGCCTCAGGGTAGGGAGCACCTACTGGTGAGGTAAGATGACATGCAGACCCCTGGTGGTCTTCCTGCCTCTTCCCCCTCCTTCACAAATTAAATTGTATCTGTGTGTATGGGCGTTTTACCTGCATCATGTGCATGCAGTACCCGTGGAGGCCAGAAGAGGGCGTCAGATTGGAACTTGGAACTGTGTAGCCAGTTGTGAGCTGCCATGCAAGTGCTGGGAATCAAACCCAGGTTCTCTGCAAGAAGAGTCCGCGCTCCCCACCCTGGGCCGTCTCTCCAGCCCTCTCCCTCTTGCAGGCACTACGCTCAGAGCAGCGCTCTGGTCTGCCTGCCCCTGGCCCAGCTTCAGATCGGGAATCCAAGGCCGTGCCCCGCCCCTCATCTGTCCTTCAGAGGACTGGACGCCTCAGCGTGGTGCGCTAACCCTCCCCACTGCGCTGTGTGTCTGGCTGGCCTGGCCTGCCGTACCTTGGCCCTTCCTTCCCCAGCAGATCAGCCTGCTGTGTGGTCCCTCCACCCTCAAGGGCAGGGGTCCTGCAGAACTCTTTGGGCATCTTGTCCCAGCCTGGGTCAGTGCATGCTCATGCCCACTGATTCAGAAGTGACACCTTACCTGTGGAGGACTCTGGCTGCAGCTGGGAGGAGGCTGCCTGGGAGCACAGCCATGGGGGAGGAGGCTGCCTGGGAGCACAGCCATGGGGGAGGAGGCTGCCGGGGAGCACAGCCATGGGGGAGGAGGCCAAGGCTGACTCCAAGTTCCCAGCACTTACAGAAATCCCTCAAATATGAATTATTCTGTGTCTTTCACAGTTATGAATTTTAAAAGAAGGGCATCAAACGGACCTCCTCCTTTCCTTCCTCTTCTGCTTCCTTTCTTTTTTGATATTTGAGACAGGGAGGGTCCCAACGTCTCCCTGAATCCCCATCCTCACGATGGGGTTACAGGCACGTGACACCACACTCCTCTTAAATTATTCTTCTGTGATGAAGCGTGAAGTCCCGAGTTCAGTTTCCAGAACCCACATTAAAAAGCTGGGCGCACACCTGTAAGGCCACTCCTGGAAGCTGCACAGAGATGGGTCTTTGGCTGTGCTGGCCAGCCTAGCCTACTTGGCAGCCTCCAGCCAGTGAGAAACCCTGTCTCCAAGGCAGCAGATTGCATTCCTTAGGAGCCTGCCACCTGCTGTCTCATGACCGCGGCAAGGGGATCATGGGTTCCAGGCTAGCCAGGACTATAGGGTGAAAATGTCAATTCAAAGTCAACTGGAGCCAGGTGTGAACCATGCCTTCAGTCCCAGCAGAGGCCTGGAAGGACGTCCCTGCATTCGTGAGCCTCCGGCAGCCCTTTGGGAAGCAGCTGTCACTCCTGTGGCATCAGTGACTGCAGTTGAGAAACATCCCGTGCAGTCAGAGGAACTATCTGGGTGTGGGACCAAGCCTCCCCCTGCCTCTCCCTGTGACTCCAATAGGACGTCCTCCCTGGGCCCGAGGCTGGGAGAAGCGGAGCAGCTCCCCAGGCTAGTGCTGGTGAGCCAAACCCCTCTGTATCTGGGGACAGTCTGGCCTTGGCCTTGTGCCAGTCCTTCCTCGGCGCCAGGCCAGCACTCGGGTCACTTTGGCACAGGGCTCACAGAACACCGCTCCTTGTAAAGGAGAGGGGCGGGGGTCTTCCCAGTGTCCTGTGCATCTGGCTCGCTCTCATGTAGGAAGCCTCCCTCGGGCTAGCTGGAGGGCTGGAGGCGGCTCCCAGCTACTCTTAGAAGGAAGGCTGTGTCCAGGTGTCCTGCAGGCGCCCTTCCAACATCCGCAAGGCCCGTGCTGGGACCCATGGTAGAGTCAGCGTCTCGGATTCCCAGGCCAGCGGGAATTCCAGGTGGATAAAGGAAAGGCCCTGCCTCGGTCTAGCCTGCTGGGGGAGAGAGAAGCAGGAAGTGTTAGTGGGGAAAGGTGCACAAGGCCTGCCTAGCAGGTTATGGTGGGTGGGGAGTTACCACCTGCTGGTAGCCCCAGGATTTGGGTGGAGATTCTGAAGGAGGTGGCCAGGAAAGAGGGCTGGGACAGTTGAGTGCTGAGTGGCCCAGGACTGGGCTCTCTGGCCTCTGCTTTGGCGACCCACCACCAGCCCACAGACCTCTCTTTCCAGCTAGCAGCAGCCCTCAAGGAAGTCGCTTCTGAGCCCTTGGTGAGTAGAGAGGACTCTGCTCCTAGCACTCCTCGGCATTCTTCTCCAGAGTGCTCATTGTTGAGTAGATGTGGCTAGGGCTGAATCAGGATGTGGCCTTTCTTGTCTCAGCCACCTTGTCCTGTTGCCTATTGCCATGGCACCAAGAGAGTCAGCTCTCCAGCTGTCCCAGCTGCCTCTCCTGCACTGCCCACCCTTGATGGCCTTCAGGGAAGCTCTTGAATTGGGGACTAAGGCCAGAGAGTCCTGGCAAGGAGCAGGTTGTACTTACTGTGTGGGCTGGGAAAACAAGCTCTGGGTTTCTTCCCCTGGCTCGTGGCCACCTTGCACCATGCATTTTAGCGCTCCCAGGGGAAGCAGTATCCACAGGTTGTCCGTGTCGGCCAGTGGAACATCCGGTGGACGAGTACACTTCCCTGGTGTTCTGTGGAGAGCCAGTTCTGCCTTACTGATGGGGTGGGAAGGAGCTGTGACCTGAGGTGTGGCGTGTGAGGAGTGTGCCCTCCAATGTGCAAGTGTCTTCCCTGTAGCTTGGTTTTGGCGTTTCTCTATCATGTCCCACAGAACCCTCCTCCTGGCTCGGCCGTACCCCACTTCCCCCCAAGAAGAACACAGGTTTTCACTGGCTTGAGGGCTGCCATGGGGGAATCTGGGGACTGCCATCATATGAGGGGAGATCTGGAGGGGGCATGATTTGGCTTGGATCTCTAGATGTTTTTCTGGGTCATTGAGAGTCCATCTGCTTCTCTGTCCTTTCACTCACTTCTTTCTCCCTTCCCTCAGGGGCCGGGAAGTCCCGGAGGACTTCCTGCTTTCCAGGACTGTGCTAAGCAGTCCTTATCTGGGACTAGAAAGCTCCAAGACATGTGTGCTTGAAAGCAGACAAATAGGGACTGGTGTGTCCTGCAGCTCCCTACCCTGTCAGCCCTCCTCAGCTGCTTCCTGGGAGCTTAGCCACGGCCTTCCTCTTAAGTGATGACATTTGTCTGTCTGTTTATCCAGTGTCTGTGTGAGTGCCTGCGCCCATGTGTGGAGGTCAGGGGGAAGCTCGTAGGGAGGAACCTTTAATCTCCTCTTGTGCGGACCCACAGGACTGATTTCAGGTCCTCAGGCTTGGAGGCAAGCGCTGTGCCCTAACCCTGAGCCATCTTGTAGGCATGGCTTCGAGCGTCACTTCTTCACACAGTGTCAGCATGCCCCTGTGATGTCGGCGTGCCCCTATGATGTCATTATGTCCCTATGATGCCATCATGCCCCTATAATGTCGGCATGCCCCTGTGATGTCATCATGGCCCGTGATGTCAGTGTGCCCCATGATGTCAGTGTGCCCCCATGATGTCATCATGCCCCTATGATGGCAGCATGTCTATATGATGTTGGCATGCCCCTATGATGTCAGCATGCTCATAATGCCACAGCTTGGGAGGCAGAGACCAGATAATCAGGAGTTCAGTGTTATCCTTGGTGGATTCAAAGTCAGGCTGAGCTACATGAGACTATGAAAGTTTTTCTCTTCCTTCCTTCCTTCCTTCCTTCCTTCCTTCCTTCCTTCCTTCCTTCTCTTCCTTTTTGATTTTTTGAGATAGGCTCAACCGGGCGGTGGTGGCTCACACCTGTAATCCCAGCATTTGGGAGGCAGAGGCAGGTGGATCTCTGTGAGTTCGAGGCCAGCCTGGTCTACAGAGCTAGTCCAGGACAGGCTCCAAAGCTACAGAGAAACCCTGTCTCAAAAAACCAAAAAAAAAAGAGAGAGAGAGAGAGAGAGAGAGAGAGAGAGAGAGAGAGAGATAGGCTCTCACCATGTAACTCTGGCTGTGCTGGATCTCGCTCTGTAAACCTGGCTGGCCTCGAACTCACAGAGATCCATCTGCCCCGGCCTCCCAAGTGCTAGAATTAAAGGTGTGCACAGTCATGCCCAGCTGACATGAAACTTTCAAAAAATTAAAATAGGAATGGAGAGATGGCGCCATAAGATCACTTATTATCACTCTTGCAGAGGACCCCAGTCCTCACCCACATCAGGTCACTTTACAGCCACGTTACTCCAGCTGCTGGCAATCTGATGCCTTCTTTCAGCCTCTGTGGGCACCTGCACACATGGGCACATACCCACACACATGTACGTAATTAAAAATAACAAAAATCCATCTTTAAAGTTGTTAAATGTCGGGCTGGGGATTTAGCTCAGTGGTAGAGCACTTGCCTAGCAAGCGCAAGGCCCTGGGTTCAATCCTCAGCTCCAAAAAAAAAAAAAAAAAGTTGTTAAATGCCTATTCCAAGCTAGGTGGACATTAGTCCTGGCCTTCAGGTGGGCAACCTGAATGAACCACAGAGAGGCTAGGCGGTGCCCAGGGGTGCAACACTTGGTAAGACGGAGCTGGGTGAGCCTGTTACAGAGCCTGGCACCAGTGCTCGCTCCTCTGTCCTGCTGGCTTCCTGCCTCTCTAGAGGGGGTGGGACATGAGGGTGTTGAGCTGCCTGATCGCTGGGTTAGCAGGCAGTACGGGGGCAAAGCACGGGCCCTGACTCCGTTCCTGCTGCTCTGACAAACCACCCTGACGAAAAGCCCCTTACGGGAGCAGGGCTTATGGTAGCTCACAGTTCTAGAATGTAGTCGTCATTCTGGGGAAGTGAAGGCAGGAACTTGAAGCAGGTGGTCCAGTCAAGAGCAGAGCGAATGAGTGCGCGCATGCCCACTGCTTGCTGCTGTCATCACACAATTCAAGACCCAAACCCAGGGGATGGTGCCGCCCACAGTGGGTGGAGCCTCCCTTCTATATGAATAGTCAAGACAATCCTCCCAAGACACGCCCACTGGCCAGCCTTCACTCTCTTCTCGGGGTCAAGATGACGTCTTCCAGACTTGGGAGGAAGGGTGAAGTTGTGACAGTCAGACCCCCAGAGGGTAGAGGGAGGGACAGTCTGTATGTGGCGCATGGCTGCAGAACCTCAGGAGGCCACAAGGACTGCACTCAGAGAGCTGTAGCAGGCTTTCTGGGGCCACCAGCACCCCAGTCATGACACAGAGACGTGTTATTCGTTTTGAATGCTCAGCCTTACCTTATGCATGTCCACTAGCTCTTATAATTTAATTTAACCTGCTTCTCTTCATCTATGTTTTGCCTCAGGCTTTTACCTTTCTGTCCTTCTGTGTGTCCTGCTTTTCCTGCTGTTTCTGTGGCTGGCTGGCAGCTCCCTGGCTGGCTGGCCCTGGGCGTCTCCCTCTCCTCTCTCGTTCTCTCCTTCTCTCCTTCTCTCTCACTCTCTCTTGAGCCTAGATTCCTCCTCCTACTTACTTTCTCTGCCCGCCAGCCCTGCCTAGCTATTGGCTGTCAGCTTTTTATTAGACCAGTCAGGTGCCTTAGGCAGGCAGGTGAAACCACAACACATCTTGACATCGTCTACACCCGTTTCAATGCAAGATTTTAGGCTCAGTAGACTAATTATGAATAGGTCCTGAGATTCAGGTGACTAACAGAAAAAGGCTGTTCACTGACTAACCATGTCTGGATAGTATTAATCACATAATAGTACACATATTCTTTGCCTTTTCCTTAAATCTCTCGTTTTTAATGTCTTCCCTTGTAACCCGTGCAGCTGTCCCTTTAAGAGACAGCCAGAACTTTACAACCTGCAGCTGTTGTCAGTCACCAATTAGCTGACCAAGTCTTTGCCAAGTGTGACTCTTATCTGAATACCTGTCCCTGAGAGTTTGCTTTGTAGTGTTTACTAACAAGTTGTTAATGAATGGCACACACACGGGGGAACAAAGAAAAAAGATGGGAAGAACTAGACAGAGAAGAGAGAACAGCAGGAGGGACAGAGAGGGGCTAAGTATGAGAACGGAAAAGAAGCTGCGTAGATAGAATTGACCGAGAAGAATAAAGAAATGGACGGAAGAACTCCGTGTGCTTAGATTCATTGGATATTCCTCAGATCCGTACCCCAGCCGCTTGTAGCTTCCGTTCTGAACCCTGGTAGACATCTCCTCAGGGCAGGCACCTGGGGAGAATTCGATACTTCAGGTCACTGCATTGTAAAGAGGGAAGCAAAGAGGAAATAATTTGTAATAGAGTGTGTCTTAGCAGTACAAGGCTCTGGGTTCAAATATAGTCATATAAATAATAATAATTAAATAAACAAAACCAGAACGGCCTTATGAAGCCAGTGGAGGCTGGGTCATTTGGGAAGTTGGACTCCTGTCTCGCTCCTGGTTACTGGCTATTGGGGTGGTCTGATGAGGTGTTACTTTGGTTACTTTGTTGTCCAGTCTGCTGTGTTGGAGCTGGGTGGGAGAGCTTAGTCCCAACACCGGCTTCCTGTGATGGTCAGAGCTGATCATCTGTGGCTGATTGTCTATGGTTTGACCCTGGCAGAGGGTGGGTGGGCTCCGTGTAAGAATGTAGAAAGCTAATCCTGTGCATTTGTGTGTCCTGTCCCCCGGGCTTTTCTATCCCTTGCCACCATGGTCTGGATTTTTCCCTTCACCTCCCTCTTCTAAGCTGGGGTCCTGTGTACCTGGCCCACCCTCATGTGGGTCTTCGTTAAAAAACATCTGTTCACTCATGGCTTTATTTTCTTCCCTGAACTCTTCTCTTTTATAGTGAGAACAGTTTACTCTCAGGATTACCCTGGGTGGCCCAGCTCTCTTTGACCTTGAACCTTCTCTGAGGTCTCCAGCAGGACCCAGCGCGCCTTCCTCCCTCGGTTGGCTTTATCTCCTACCCTGGGAACCCAAAGCTTCAAGGCACCTGAGGCTTTGCCACTACCCCTCTCTGGCCCCGATGGGCCTCCCATAGGGTAGCACTTGAAGTTCTGCTCAGCCGATGCATTTACACCCAAAGGGGCAGGAGCAGCAGTGTCCTCAACTTGCAGAGCCTGTGTCTCCCCACGTGGAGCTAGAGCACTTTCTTGTTACCCAGCACTCATGAGTCCTCAGGATCCAGACGAGTCTGGAGCAGCGGTTCTCAAACTGTGGGTCATGGCCCTTTGGGGGCGTCTATCAGATGTAGTAAAATTACAGTTATGAAGTGGTTATAGCTGAGGGTCACTGGACCATGAGGAACTATATTAAAGGATTACAGCAGTAGGAAGACAGAAGCTCTGGTCTAGGGAGAAGGGTCCAGTGGGCAGGAAAACAGGCCTAGGGAGAGAGGAATGTAGCGCTGCTTCCGCTCAGGCAGCTTTGTTATTTGGAAGAGTGCTTGCTTGTGCCTGCCTGCTTGCCTGCCTGCCTGTGTGAGTGCAAGCACCGTCAGAGGCCAGAAGAGGGCATCAGATCAATGGAGATGTAGTTGGAAGAGATTTTGAGCCTCCTAGTCTGAGTGCTAGGAACCAGACTGACCCCTGTGCCGATGCTCTTCCCCGATTGCTGCTTTCTTCAGTGGTATTTCCTGGTAGTCTCTGTTGGTTACTTCTCATTCTACAAGTGAGGGATTTGCCAGTGTGTATGTCTGTGCACCAAGTGCATGTGACCCACAGAGGACGGAAAAGAGCATCAGCTGCCCTGGAACTGGGATGAACGTTGTGAGCAGACATGTGGGTGGGTGCTAGGATCTGAACCCAGGTCCTCTGCAAGAGCAGCCAGTGCTCCTAACTGCTGAGCCATCTCTCCAGCCCGAGGATTTACATTCTTTAGGGAAGAGACAGGTGCTGAGAAAACAGGTGAGGCGCTGTGAGTGAGCAGATTCCAGAAGGCTGAGGAACTCTGGCTGCAGTCGAAGCAGAAAAAATTCAAGTCCTAAGGGTGGTTCAGTGAACTGGTGACCTTTGAGAGGAGGCCTGGAGGAGGTGAGACGCTAGGGCTCTGCGCAGGCCGGTCTAGACCAGCAAGGAGGCGCAGGCACGTGACTCAGCAGCCCTGACTCCAGGAGCTGAGTGAAGGGAGTCACAGGCTGCACGCGGACAGCACTGTGCCCCTTACAAAGAATCCCAAAATCTGTGAGAGAAAAGAAGTTACCTGGCCCTGCCCATGGGAACCTGGGGACTTACCTCCGTCCTAGCTCTTTTTCTGGGCATCCTGTGCTTGGCGTAGTCTGTATTCTAGTAAATGTCTTCATTTAAGAATGCTGAGAAAGCATATTTCCGTGGATGGATAATATTCCATTTTCTGCATGTGCCTGCTTATTTGACCATTCCCCTCTTAGCACTGGCTCTTTGCTGGTTTCTCTGCATTGTAAACATGGAACCAGCACCTGTTGTTTCCTTGCACAGGAAACTAAGGTGTCCATCACAGGGGTTAGTATTTCCGGGCAGAGCTCGGATTTGGCAACCACAGTCTCCTGGACGATGGTGGTCACATCACAGCAGTTCCTTGTGGCTCCCCTCTGCCCAGAGAGGGTCAGCCAGTCAGCCCTGCTCACCTGCCCTGCCTCCTCACTGCATCCATCCTCCCGACGGAGGCAGGATTTCCCTGGAGAGGTCACAGAGCTACAATGAAATAGTGGGTTGTCAGCATTGAGTCCTGCCGGCCCCGCTCAGTGGGCTGGTTAGAGGAGGTGATGGCGAAGGCACTTCTGGAATGTGAAAGGTTTCCCTAGTCCTGGTGGCTTAGAAAGAAAAGTGATGGTACCCAGTCAGTGCCCGGTGACCACAGAGACAGCAGGACTCCTCACACGGAGCTGTCGGACCCAGGTATGTGGCTGTCCGTGTCAGTTACACTCATATGTGCTGCGCATGCTCACCCGAGCACGTTGGCGCACTGAGAGGGGTCCTGGAGATTACGGAATGGTCACTTTGCTCAGTGCGGTCTCAGAGCGGGCATCAGCAGCACGGGCCGATGTGTCAGCCACCCTTGGGTAACTCAGCCTGGATCTTTCTAGGAACAGGCAGGCGGCTACTTCCCAGACCATGCCAGGCTCTGTGGGTTCTTCCTCCACAGCATTGGGACGGAGCCTTAAAGTGCCAACCTGACCCTTCAGAGTCCTGTTGGGCTCCCTGCTTTTCCCAGGTTGATGGCTCTCCCACCCTTTTCCGTTCCTAAACCTGGAACCCTCCCAGCCGCAGCCTCATGACCCCTCTGGACCTGTTGGTTCCTGTCCTCTTCTCTTTGCATCTGCTCCCGTCACTCAGGAGCCCTGTGCTCCTATGTCTCCATCAGAGGCCCGATGGAGACAACCCCCCCCCACCTGCTCTAGACTAGAGCGCTCCCAGATTCCCCACAGTGCTTGGCATCAAGTCTTCCGAGAGCCGTGGCCCTCGGCCCCAGTTCAACATTTATCTCAGCTTCCTGACTAATGCCCTTAGCGAATGTTTGTTGAACAAGTGAATGACCGCAGATGGCAGCCACTGGAGGGGACTGAGAGGAAGGCAGAGGGACAGGGAGGCCTCGGCAGACATACCTCCCAGGTGACAAGGGCTCTGGGGAGGTCTCCTGCCTGGCAGTGGAGTCACTTGGTCAGAAGCCCCCTGAATGCTGAAGGCCTTTGCTTCAAGCCTGTTAGGAGAGTCTCCGGTCTTCCCAGAGCCTGGCAGGCCTTCTGTGCAGCTCCCCAGTGCCTTCCAACAGCTTACTTGGCATTCTGCAGTCAAAACACCTTCTTCAGACAGCATAAAACATATCCCATGCTCCCTGAAAGGAACTCAACACAAGAATATAGTTAAGAAAATCAGGTAGGTGTGGTGGCACACGCCTTTTAGCCCTAGCCCTTAGGAGTCAGAGGTAAATGGATCTCTGTGAGTTCAAAGCCAGCCTGGTCAACATAGTTCCAGACCAGCCAGGGCTACATAGTGAGACCCTGTCTCAAAAACAAATAAAACAGAAGTGTTCTTTAGCACCTTGGGTGGATTGTGTCTAGTTCGTGTGTGTGTGTGTGTGTGTGTGTGTGTGTGTGTGTGTGTGTACACAGACACACCCGTGTGGAGGACACAGATCATCCTTGGTCGTTGCTCCTCAGATGCCATCCACCTGGTGCCTGAGTCGGGGTCTCTTACTGACCTGCATCTTGCAAGCAGGCTAGGCTGTGCTGGCCAGCAAGCACCAGGGCTCCTCTATGTAGCCTTGGCTGTCCCAGATCTCGCTCTGTAGACCAGACTGGCCTTGAACTCACAGGGATCTCCTGCCTCTGCCTCCCTCTGCTGGGATGAAAGGTGTGCGCCACCACTGCCCAGCTGGCAGGCACTTTTAAAGCTATCTGCCTGGCTCACTTTTTTTGTTCCATTTATTTATTTATGTGTGTGTGTGTGTGTGCACACACACGCATGTGTGCACATGCATGCAGTTACTCTGTTATTACTTCAGCATTCAAGTGGAGATCAAAGGCTGACCCATGAGAACCAAGTCTCTCCTCTGGTGTAAGTTCCAGGAGTTGAATTCGGATCATCAGGCTTGGTAATGTACCCCAAGCCATCTCACTGCACCCCTCCTTGGGGAAGACAGGATCTCACTATGCAGCCCAGGCTGGCCTTGAACTTGCAGCAATCCTGCCTCAGCTGGAAATACAGGCACACACTACACCAGGCTTGTTTTATTTCTGGGCCCAAGTTCTCACGTAACTCACATCTCGTCTGTAAAATAGCATTTTGGAACCTTCTCTATCTTGCTACAGTTGGAGGTGGGCATTTCGTTACCCCAGCCGTCCAGAGTCAGGGCTGCTGAGAGCCGTGGGTACTGCATTACCCCAGCCGTCCAGAGTCAGGGCTGCTGGCAGCTGGCAGCCCACCCGAGGCCCTCACTTCCTGTTTCCCGGCTCAGGCATGGGCTCCCTTTGCTCTGCTCATGCTCTGGCTGCCAGAGCCTGTGTTTTTTCAGTGTTCCTTCTGCCCGAGGAGGAACTGAAAGTACCAGAGGCCGTCCCTGCCCACTGTCCTGTCTGCTTCCTGATCTCTCAGGAACCCACTAGAGTGAATCCACTCCGGCCTTTGGGTGCCCTGAGGAGGTGGGGTGACCTGAATTGGCAAATGGGAGGCAGTGAGTTCTGCGGAGTTGCTGGCCCAGAAAACTGGGTCACTGGGTCAGCACACAGATTACTGATTGATTGGAAAGCTTGGGGCAGAGTCATCCAGGGCCTTTCTCTTAGGGCCATCAGAGGCATGGGAACAACCTCTGCCTCAGTGACACTACTGACCCTCCCCCCCCCCCCCCCCCCTGCTGCAGTGGGAAGGAGGAAACTGGACCAATGGCAGAGGGGTAGGAGGTGGAGGAAGGCTCAGGCCATCCGTCCCTCAGCAAAGAACCATAGCGCTGTCCTCTTCCCCAGGACACTTTCCTCTGTTTTCACTTTGCATCTCTTTGAGGTACTCTGGGGCAGAGCAGGGAGCACCCTGCAGGTCTCCTGTGGAGGACGGGAGGGAGGGAGGGGAGACCTGTGGAGGTCCTGGGGTCCCGGTGCTTACACACTTAAATCTTCCAACCTAGGATCAACAGTGATGCACACACCAGCTGCAGTTCCAGTAGGTGGTTCTGTACTGCACACCCACCTGTTACTGCCTGCTTTGCGGGGTGCGGGGGCGTGCAGGGGGGGGGGGGACCTGACCCAGAAGCTGGAGTTAACTTCTAAAAGGCCTTGCATATGAATGGCAGGGACATTCGGAACCTGACCCCTTGGCGACTGCTGTAGGCCAAGGCTGTTGGTGTGCTTCTCTGTTCACTTAGTGCCTGTTGAACACTCACTGAAAGGCACTGTCCCAGGCCCTGGGAACCCACCTCAGCAGAACAAAGGACACTCCTGGGGTATGGTGATACGGTAATGCCAGGGCCGCCAGTAGACCTTGCAGATTGGAGTCAGGATTGAAGTGAGTGCGGTGGGGTGCGTAGCCCAGGAGGGCTTCCTGGAAGGAGCTGTGGGCTGGTCTGGAAGGACAGCCAGTGAGAGCCAGAGAGAGTCAGTGATCCTCAGGGGAGAGAGCCAACACTTCAGTGCCAGCCTCAGCCTCTGTGGCCTGAGTGTGATGGGGGAACACAGGGACCCAGGACAGAGCAAGATGGCG
Organism: Onychomys torridus; assembly: GCF_903995425.1. Lineage (NCBI taxonomy): Eukaryota > Metazoa > Chordata > Mammalia > Rodentia > Cricetidae > Onychomys > Onychomys torridus. The sequence goes on along the minus strand of NC_050460.1, from coordinate 63,826,977 downwards.
CTAGAGAGGTGCGGGGACCAGAGCCTGTGGCCACCCTTCAGCCATGACTTGGTGGGTTTGTGGCTAGAGTATCCAGGAGGGCTGTGGCAGGCTCTTCTGACAGAATCAGCTGAGGGCTTGCAGCCACACAGGAGTCAGGGGATAGGGGTCCTGACTCAGGCACTCAGATCCTGCCCCTGGGCCAGGGAGATGCTAGCTTCTGGTGCATTCTTGTGTGTTCTGGTGCATGGAAGGCACATGGTGCAGTAATACTCGAGCTAACCTGCCCAGACTCAACCCATGTTCCTGTAGTCATTATGTGACCCTGACTAGTTCCTCCCTCCTCCCTTGCTCCCCACCTCCCTCCTCCCTCCTCCTCTCTCTGTGGGTGCCTGGCGCTCTGTGTCCCCATCTGTTAAATGGGGACTGTAGCACCCAGTTCTTGGGGTACTTATGACAGGGTCAGTAAGCGTGGGAGAATGGGGGCTGGATCCACGTTGAAAGAGACAGTGAGAAGGCCCGTCCAAGATGGGGCTTGTGGAATGGGCCCTGGCAGCCCCTGGCATGCTGTCACCCCTAGCCACCACTACGCCGGTAGGGGGACCTTCTCTCACCAAGCACACAGCCTGCTTGGCCATCATGGAAGCTGAGACTATAGGAAGAGCACCTGGGTTTCCTTAGCTGACCTCACTGGCAGGGGGATGTCCTGAAAGGAAGCCCCTCCCTGCTCCTCAGAGAGCCTGTGACCATGTTCAGGCCTTCCTAGAGGCTGGGGTTGTTGGGTTCACCTCCTATATCTGCCTCTGCCTGCACAATTCTCCTGGCCAATGAGAGATGGGTGGAGCTTACCACCTCCACATCTGCCCCCTGCCTTGTCCTGAGTGACTCTTCTAGGGTGGTGAGCCTATGTCCTAGAGCTGGGACTGTACATGCCGTGTGTGTGTGTGTGTGTGTGTGTGTGTGTGTGTGTGTGTGTGTGTGTGTGTGTGTATGCACGCATTAGAGTAGTCCAGGAATTGTCTTGCAGAAAACCCCTTTGCTAGGAACCCTTGTTCCTGCCCCTCCTCATGGCTGCATGTGAGGCCCCGACTTGCTGAAGGGTCTGAGGCTGCAGCCCCCTCAGTAGGCAAGGCTCCCGATTAAGGGGTGTGGCCCTAACTCGATGCTGGAGGCAGAGGGGAGACTGCCACTGTGAGCACCCTGTCTGGGCAGGACTGAAGAAAGGAAGAGGAGAGCAGGTTCCTGGCAGGGCGGGCGGCAGCAATCTGAGAAAAGCCAACTGAAGGTCTAAGCCATGAGGTAGGTGGCTCCCGGCTGCAGGAGCAAACAGTGACAGGGTGTCAGGCAGTGGGGCTGGCTGGCCCCAGCTACAGGTGGATCAGGCAGGGCAGTCTGGAGGGAATGGCTCCTGGCAGAATACAAGAGTGGACTGCAGCTTGGTGGTCGGAGCTTCATGTGAAGAAGCCCAAGGAATGTGTGTGGGTTTCAGAACAACCAGACAGCTGCTCCCCCACCTCAGCTGGCACCAAAGAGGCAGCTCTGGCCAGGGAGAAACTTTAGCATGGGCTGATGTTCCAAGTCTGAAGAGGCAGTCATGTGCACCCCAGAAACAGAGCAGCTCTCCCTGCTGTTAGGAGGAAACCCTCCTAACAGCAGGATATAGGATGAGCTGCGGCTTAGGGCTGGGTTCAGGCGATATGGCTGTGCCCACGGCTGTCTGAGGCCTGGCCAGTGCTGGCCTCATCAGCTCTCAAGCTCGGTCATCTTCCATCTTGTCCCCGGCAGGTCCTCTAGGAGACACTATCAGGGTTCTGGAACTTCACGCCACTTCTTCCTTTGTCCATGAGAGACCCAGGGATTGCTGCAGGGCTCGTGAGGATTGAGTGGCAGCCTGTGGGTCACCCCTCACAGTGCCTGGGTGCAGAAGGACCTCAGGATGCAGTCCTGAGCAGGAACCCTGTCCTCCAGCTCCCAGGAGCAGAGGGCAGGAGGAGACTGACAAAGAAATACTGTGTCAGTTATGTGAACAAGATGGTGCTGCAGTGTCCCCTGCCAAGGGGACCTTAAGTCCCCATCAGTACCTCCAAACTACAGGACTCCAAGCCAGGTCTCTTTTCCCAGACTCGCCCCACCCACAGTCCCCAGCCACCCCAGGAGCCCAGTTATCTGCATTCTGCACAGGAGCCATAGACCTGATGGGGCCTTTCCCTTGCCCTACCCTGGCCTTCCTATCTCCACACTTTGATCTGCAGCAGGAGGGTCTTTGGTGCTTGCTATCTGATAGGAGGTCATTTCTGCAGCAGTCAGGCGCCTTATGACTTCCCACTCTGCCCAAAGGTCTCTCTTGTGCCAGGCACGGAGCAGGGCTGTGCAGCGGGCATGGAGCAGGGCTGTGCAGCGGGCACGGAGCAGGGCTGTGCAGCGGGCACGGAGCAGGGCTGTGCAGCCCTATGGGAAGTATCTCATAATCAGAGACCCTCACAGGAGGTCGCTGCTCCTGTCGTTGCTGGGATCATGTCCAATACCAACCACAGCAGGCAGGGATGTTCTTCCAGACACACTGCTGGCCTTGAGAAGGCTCAACCAGCAGGAAGAAAGAGGGGACTGGGAAGACAAGTGGGAATGATACCTGGCTGCCCCGTAAAGGACCACATGCAGGGAGGAGACAGCCCTGATGAGCATGCCCGGCTCTTGTGATTTCCTAAGTTTAAGACTTGGGGTGAGGAGTCAGGCCTTGGGGTGAAGGATCGGACATTGGAGTGAGGGGTCGGGCATTGGGGTGAGGTATCAGATATTGGGGTGAGGAGTCAGGCCTTGGGGTGAGGGGTCAGGCATTTGGGTGAGGGGTCAGGCACTGGGGTGAGGGAATCAGGCATTGGTTTTTAAGATCTGTTTAGGGGCTGGGAGATGGCTCAGAGGTTAAGAACACTGGCTGCTCTTCCAGAGGTCCTGAGTTCAATTCCCAGCAACCACATGGCGGCTCACAACCATCTGTAATGAGATCTGGTGCCCTCTTCTAGCCTGTAGACAAACATGCAGACTGAACACTGTACACAATAAATAAATAAATCTGAAAGGAAGGCAGGAGGAAGGAAGGAAAGAAAAAAAGAAAAAGAATATTTTAAAAAAAGATCTGTTTATGGCAAACCAAGTTTCTCTCCCCTGCAGAGCAGTATGGGTGAATGAAGTGCCAGAGACAGTGCAGTAGGGCAGTAGAGATGGAGCCAAGGGCGTATTTAACTCTGGGATGGGCACCAGGCTGTGCCATGGGTGCCCAGTTGTTTCAGTTTTCAGGAAAAATACATTTTAAGTTTTTGTTTTATGTGTGTGGGTATTTTGTCTGCATGCATGTCTGTGCATCACGTGTACAGTGCCCATGGAGACCAGAAGAGGATGTTGGGTCCCCTGGAACTGGAGTTGTAGACAGTTGTGAGCTGCCACATGGATGCTGGAACATCCAGTCTCTGGTCCGGCCAACTTACTTTAAAAGCTTTAAAACAATCAAAGCATTTGAAGTAAGTGTCCTCTTAGAGAAAAGTTCTGCAGATGTGCCGTGTTCCGTGTGCCCCTCACCCAGCTTCCCCTCACAGAACATCTTAGATGGACAAACGTCTCTGCAGCTGGAATGGCACAGTACCGACTGTCTCTTCTTTCTGTCTAGGATCTGTCCAGGACCCATCATTGCTTAGTTAAGTCTCCAGGTCACCTTCCTTGTCTTTCTCAGTCAGTGTGTGTGTGTGTGTGTGTGTGTGTGTGTGTGTGTGTGTGTGTGTGAGTGTATGTGTTACACGCATATCACAGCTTACCAGTGAAGTCAGAAAAGGCTTGTACAAGTCATTTCTTTCCTTCCCTTTCCCCAGGGATTCAGCTGGCATCTTCAGGCTTGGCAGCAAGTGCCTTTGGTTGCTGAACCATCTCCCCAGCCCCCAAGCTGGGGCTTTACACGTCTCCCCTGCCCTGGGTCCTGGTTTGGAAGTTACCCACCCTGTCGGTTGTATCCTAGTGGTCATTTGAATTTTATAATTAACATCTCTAGCTGACTTCTGGAAAATAGACTTGAGAGTCGAAGGCTCTGCGTTCCTTCTTCACATTCATGTTAGTTTTGCCTTTAATTTTATGCTGATTCTATTTGTAGAAAAGATAACTATGTTATTAGCTTTCTGTATCTGACCAAAGTATTCAAGAGACCACGTTAGAGCGGGGGATTCCTTATTTGGCTCACAATTTCAAAGGATCCACTCCTTCGTGGTGGGAGGCCAGATGAGCAGCTGTTTGGGCCGGCTTCCCCTCCCCTTACCCCATCCTGGACAGCCCTGTCCTGCGGACCGTGGACTGTGTTCCCGGTACTTCTGTGTCGGCCCATAGCCATTCTGTCTGGGGCTATCTGAGCCCTCTTAACCTGTGCCCACCCCAGATCATGGAAGGATAGCCTTCTACCAACACTCCATCACTCTGCTTATGGGAGTGCGCTCATACACACAGCCTACAGCAGGGCTTCCGGGTCAAAGTACGTGCACTTGTCCTTACCCAGTGTGAGGGCTAACCTGGGGATGGACATGGCCAGGATCCATGGACCTGGCCAATAAATAGCTAATAAAACTTGCTTCAAATTTGGCTCAAGAAATTATGGTAATGGTCTTATTCTCACCCAGAGATTAGTAATAGATGGTCCAGTTGCCCTCCACAAAGCCATGCCATTCTCCTAATCGATGCTCAACAGCAGTGTCCCAGGAGTGCCTTCTTGTTCGGGGGCTTATTTTTGTTGCTGCTCAGCACCTAGGGCTAAACCCAGCACTTCAGCCGGGTGGTGGTGGCGCACACCTGTAATCCCAGCACTCAGGAGGCAGAGCCAGGCAGATCTCTGTGAGTTCGAGGCCAGCCTGGGCTACCAAGTGAGTTCCAGGAAAGGCACAAAGCTACACAGAGAAACCCTGTCTCGAAAAAACAAAAAACAAAACAAAACAACAACAACAGAAAAAAAAAAAAGACAGCACTTCACACATGTGTGCCCAGTCTCTACCATGAATGCACATCTCCTCCTATTAGTGTGCTTTATTTGAAAAACATGTCTCAGGGCCAGGGGCTGCCTTAGAACTCTCCATGTAGACAAGGCTAGCCTCCTGTGCTGTGACCAGAGGTGTGGCCACCATGCCTGGCTTGGGCTGCTAGTCTTTACTTAGGAATATATAAGCTATTTTAAGGAATTTAGCACTTGGATAAAAGTTGAAAGCATTTTTCTCTGCTTATTGTCTGATTGATTGATTGATTGATTGATTGACTGATTGGGTTTGGTTTTTAAAGCAGTGTCTCATGTTGCCAAGCTGGCCTCAAACTTGCTGGGTAGTAAGGCTAACCTTGGAACTTTTGACCCTCCATCCTCCACTGCAGACCGCAAGCTGGTCTGTGCAGCACTGGGGACCAAACCGGGGCCTCCTGAGTGCTTGAGAGGCAACTGAGCCACAAACAAAGGCTGGGTTTGCCTTTGCTTTGTTTTTCCTTAAATGGCCTTTAATTATGTAGAACTTTTATACTCTTATATAATTAAATGTATTGTTTTTTACCTGTAATCTTGTCACCCATAAAGCTTTTATGGGCTTATTGTCAGACCTCGTTTGTGCACTTTATGAGGGCTTTTGTTGTTTGGGTAGGGTTTCCTGTAGCCCAGGCTAGCCTCAAATTCTATGTATAGCTGGGGAAAACCATAAGCTTCTGACCCTCCTGCCTCCACCTCCCGAGTCCTGAGATTACAGACGTGCACCACCACACCTGGTTAATGGGTGCTGAGGATCAACCCAGAGGCTGTGTGTCCTAGGCAAGCACTCTCCCACGGAGCTGCATCGGCCGCTGCCCCACTTTATATCCTTGCTATAACTTGACTCTGGAGCATCTGGCCTTTGTCTTGGTGTAGATGTGGTGCTTTCTCAGTTGTTCTCACAGCTGACCAAAGACGTCATCTTTTCCTCTTGATCTGAGGTAGGGTTGTATGTGTGTCTGTGTGTGTCTGTGTGTGTCTGTGTGTGTGTCTGTGTGTGTGTGTGTCTCCTGTGATGAGATGCTCACACCCTTCCTGTGACTGTCACTTACTGGGGAATCTTTCAGATCTACAGATTCCCAACTTCCAGCTCCCTACCATCTAGACTTCCGGGCTGCATGTCCAGCTGCCCAGAGTATAGCCTCTGAGAGGCCAGTGTGCAGTCTGGACAGGGGAAGGCCTCGGATGACTGGATGGAGCTAAGTGTGAGGGACAAAGAACCTAAACATGGAGGGTCTTTGCTAGGCAACTCTAGTTGTCAAGCTTAGCTTCATGTCACAGCTACAGGGGATGAAAAAACAACCCCTTTTTTAAGTTCTAAGCCAGCCTAGTCTGGACAGCCAGGGCTGCATAAAGAGACCTATTTCACAAAACAAACAAACAAAAAATAAATAATGTGCATACACGTACAGAAGTCCAAGCTGTTTCCCACAGTGGCCACAGGCAGGACAGGACGCCCCTCAGAACAGTGCTGGGGGGTGGCTGCAATGTGTATTGGGACCTCCAGGGGGCGCCAGAGAGTTGGGCTCATTCTGCTTCTGCTCAGGCAATTTATGGAGGCCCTAGAGCAGGGATGCAGGTACAGATGGCAGCAGTGTCAGCATATCTGGTTAATGAAGAGTGCCTCAATCCTGCCAACCTGCCCCGAGAGCCAGAGGACGGTGCCAGAAGTGCAGAGCTCTGGAGGTGGTGGCTCCCACCTGCATTCCAGCACTTGGAAAACAGAAGGGTCAGCAGTTAGAGGTCATCTCTGGCTACACAGCCAGCTCAGTCCATCCTGGGCTTTATAAAGCCCTGTCTCAAAAAGAAAAAAATCAGAAAGCTCTTCAGGGACTGAGGAGGGCACTGGAGCAGCACCGCCATGTGATGGTAGTCCTCAGTGTGCCGGTGCCCACCACCCTCTCCTCCCTCTCCCCTGTGCCCACCACCCTCTCCCCTGTGCCCACCACCCTCCCCTGTGCCCACCACCCTCCCCTGTGCCCACCACCCTCTCCCCTGTGCCCACCACCCTCTCTCCTGTGCCCACCGCCCTCTCTCCTGACCTCTTCTGTCTCCCCTTGCCCAGGCGGTCCATCTGCGCTCAGACCCAGATGGTGCCAGAGCTATGACCAGGCCTGCAGGCGCCACGCCGAGTGGGGGTCAGCCATGGAGCAGCCACAGGAGGAGGCCCCTGAGGCCCGGGAAGAGGAGAAAGAGAAAGTGGCCACCACTGAAGGAGCCCCAGAGCTCAACGGGGGACCAGAGCACATGCTTCCTTCCGGCAGCTGCACAGGTGCGGGGGAGGCTGGGGGCAGAGCAGGGTGGGGTACTGAGGCGTGGGGTGACAGAGACTAATGCCGGGTCCGGGGCCCCACCATGTCAGTCATCAGCCGGTGAGCCCCTGGGAAATCACACCCCTTCTGGAAACAGACAGCAGTGGCAGGTCAGGTGGATGTGGGCTTTTCTGGAGATGGGAGAGTGTGTGTAGACATGGCATCATCATCTCGTCACTGCTGGCCATCCATGCCTCTGACCCCCACAGACACACCTCCCCAGGCAACACTCGGTAGCAGGCTTTGGTGAAGAGATTGAGCTTTGTGCGTGCTAGGCAGGCACTCTGCCCCCGGCTGCATCCCTAGTCCTGACTGCACCAGGAGTGTGAGGCATGCCTGCACTTGTAAGCCCCTTAACCCAGGGGGCCCGGTACTAAGTCTGTGCTCCTCCATGACTGAGCGTAAATGCCACGTGGTTTGAATGAGTGATTGTGACTTGGGTCACTTTTGTACCTCACGTTTCAGCTGGCTGGGTCATTTCATTGACCCTCTGTTGGTGGCAATGGTGACATTCTTCTCTGGTGGCCAGCACAACCCTGACATCTATGTCATCCTCATGGCACCATGTCCAGCTTACACACTGTGTCCCTCAGCCCCGGCTTCCCCTGCTTGCTCTGGCCCCTCCGCTGTGCCCCCCCCCCCCGCAGCCTCTCCTCTGGGGGTCTTGGGCCAGTGCATCCTGACGACCCCAGGTTCTGCCCTCAGAGAGCCTCATAGTTCAGAAGGCATGGGCTCCCTGAGACATGGCTTGCTGCTGGTTTCAGCTGGACAGGCCACTCCAGGGGGATGGGCTCTGGCCTCCGGTGTCTGCAAGAGTGGCACCCGGGGTGCCAGGGCTGTGGGGCCGAACAGGCTCTTGCCTGGGCCTGCAGCCAAGAAGGGATCAAGTCCTTGAACCACATCACCTGAGACATGCAAAGCAAGGTTTTTCCTCTTCAAAGCTCCGAGTGAGTGGGGTGGAAGGTGCTGTCAGTCCTGCTGGACTCCCCAGAGCCTCACAGTGTCCCCAGTGGTTGTGGTGTGATGTGAGGCTCCAGAGTAGCCTGTGTTCTTGTGTGTTCGAGGTAGTGGCCGCACTGGCTCTAGAGACACACGCATTCTCAGGAGAGAGGATGGTTGCTGGGGGTCAGAGTTCACTCAGTGCCGTCGCGGGCTGCTTCTAACTCAGGGATGGACCAGAGGGGTCAGGTGTGGTGCTGGAATCCCAACACTTAGGAGGAAGAGACAGGAGGATCTCTGTGAGTTCAAGGCCAGCTTGGCCTACGTAGTGAGCTACAGGCCAGCCAGGGCTACATAGAGAGACCCTGGAGAGAGAAGAGGGCAGGCAGACAGACAGACAGAGACAGAGACACCCTGGAGAGAGTGTGGGCTAGAGAAGAAAGGGCCAGAGGGAAGGAGACAGCCTGGGGACAGTGTGCCAGGTGTCAGGAAGGTGCTGAAGACAAGTTTTGAACAGGGAGGAGAAGGCACGAGGTCTGGCCTGGCTGCTTGCTTGCCCTGGCAACTTTGTCCCCATATCTGGGTCTGGGCAGGCAGTGTCGGGTCCTGGGATTTCGCACACACCTCACACAAGTGATTGCCCACCACAAGGGCTGTAATGTTCACGTGCCAGGCAAAGTGCAGTGAGCACGGGGCAGGTGTGGTGGGAACACCTAGAGCAACATTGGCTGTGGGGACTCGAAAGGCACCATATCTGATCCCGGTTTTTGATTAACGGATGCAGTAGAGGCGGCTAGGCACCTGAACTGATGACAGCCGTCTCCACTGGCCTCGGAGACGAGCCCTAGCCGAGACGTGAGAGCAAGCGAAGCAGGTGTGAGCAGTAACCATTCAGTACCTCAGGTGTCGCCCTCTGTCAGCTTAGTGGAGGGGGCTGTTGGCCTGAGCAGGAGCCTCCAGGCGCCAACCGTGGCGGAATGGTGCAGGTTTGTGTCCCTTTAGCCCTGTAGTTCTGCTCTGGGAATGTCCCATGTGCCTATTCACTCCATGAGCACCGAGGTGACCCAGTCGGCTGTTTACGCAGTCATAGGAACAGAAATGGGGTGTCACCCTCTGTGGGAAACCCCTTAGGTAAGCCTGCCAGAGTCTCAGGAGAACACTGCAGTCCCTAAAAAGGATGAAGTAAGCCTGGTGGCATAGTGGCACATGCCTTTAGTCCCAGCACTCGGGAGGCAGAGGCAGGAGGATCTCTGTGAGTTCGAAGCCAGCCTGGTCTAAAGAGCGAGATCCAGGACAAACAGAGAAACCCTGTTTTGGAAAACAAAGACAAACCAACAACAACAAAAAGGGTAAAATAGGAGCTAGTGAAATGGTTCAGTGAGTGGATAAAGGCGCTTGTTCCCAGGCCAGCTGGTCTGAGGTCAGTGGAAGGAGAGAACCAACTTCTCTAAATTGTCCTCTGACTTCCACAGGTGTGTGTGTGTGTGTGTGTGTGTGTGAAGAGTTGGCTCACACAGATACAGGTACCCAGTCCTGATTCTGCAGGCCAGGCTATAGTCATCAGAAAGCATCTCAAGGATGGAGATGGTGGAGGTGGGGTCCCCTCTTCCAGTCATTCTCTTAAAGCCTCACCTGTTGGATGAGGGCCCCTTACAGTATGAAGAAGAACTCATTAATCAGATCTCCTGATTTAAACATTAGTCACATCTTTTTTTTTTTTTTTTTTTTTTTTTTTTTTTTTTTTTTTTTTTGAGACCGAGTCTCTCTATGTAGTCCTGGCTATTCTGGAACTCACTATTGACTGCAAACTCCCAGAGACCCACCTGCCTCTGCCTCCTGAGTGCTGGGATTAAAATCTAGACTGGCTTTTGGACGGAAGCCTGGCTGTCGTGGCTCAGCCACATCTGCATGGAAAGCCATCCCAGCAGCTGTCTGAGGTGTCAGCCTCAGTGAAGAAAGAAATTACCTGGGGGGGGGGGGCACAAAGCCTGACTTGAAGGGCTATTTTGAGGTTTTACATGAAATGAAGTGCCTAGTAGAGTCCTGGAGCATAGCAAGTGTGCAAGTCCACTCTGCAGGTGGGTCCCAACCTAACTGCACAGTAAGTGTGCAAGTACACACACTGCAGGTGGGTCCCAACCCTAAATGCACAGTAAGTGTGCAAGTACACACACTGCAGGTGGGTCCCAACCCTAACTGCACAGTAAGTGTGCAAGTACACACTCTGAAGGTGGGTCCCAACCTAACTGCACAGTAAGTGTGCAAGTACATACTACAGGTGGGTCCCAACCCTAACTGCACAGTAAGTGTGCAAGTACACACTCTGAAGGTGGGTCCCAACCTAACTGCACAGTAAGTGTGCAAGTACATACTACAGGTGGGTCCCAACCCTAACTGCACAGTAAGTGTGCAAGTCCACACACTGCAGGTGGGTCCCAACCTAACTGCACAGTAAGTGTAAACACCACCAATTGTCTATCTCACCGATAATGACATGAAACAAGCCAGGCATGGTGGCACCTGGCAAAGCTGCTGGCTCTTTTCCTGTCCCTCCTGGCAGGAGTAGGCCCTTGGGAGTGTCTAGGGCACCGGGGCGGGCGTCTGAGCCCACTGCTGATGTATCAGGTGAGCAAGGGCACCTCCTGAGAGCAGCAGGGGGAAGCTGAGCCAAGTGTCACTGTGACAAAATATCTGACTGAGACAACTTTAAACAAGAAAGGTTCAGCCAGGCGGTGGTGGCGCACACCTTTAATCCCAGCACTCGGGAGGCAGAGGCAGGCGCATCTCTGTGAGTTCAAGGCCAGCCTGGGCTACAGAGTGAGTTCTAAGACAGCCAGGGCTATGCAGAGAAACCCTGGAGGGAGAGAGAAGTCGGGGGGGGGGGTATTTAGGATGACAGTTTTGGAGGTTCCAGCTGCAGTTAGCCGACCCCACTGGATCTGGGTCTACTGTGGCAGAGAGCTGCCCACCTGAGGGCATCCTGAATAAACCCCCTCCCCCCACTTCTGTCTCCCTCAAGCCTCTCAGAGTTTCACCTCCAGTGACCCGCTCGGTCCACCGCCCACTGGCACCTCAGGCTGGGTATCAGGCTTTGACCCTGTGAGCCTTTAGGGAACATTCGGGATCCATACTGTGCCAGCCATGTACCTATACGCCTATAATCCCAGCACTCAGGAGGCTGAAGCTGGAGGAGTCTGAGTCCCAGGCTAACCTGGGCTACAGTGGGAGACCCTCTCTCAAAAAAAGGGAAGTGGTTGGGTGGTGGTGATGCCATTCACACCTTTAATCCCGGTGCTTGGGTGTAGCTGGAGTTGTCCTGCCTGGCCCACGGTCAGGACAAACCTCTCACTCGCCAGTCCCACAGCCGCTCAGACCCAACCAAGAAAGCACACAGAGTAAGCACACAGAGACTTATATTACTTATAAACTGTGTGGCCGTGGCAGCCTTCTAGCTAGCTGTTCTTATATCTTAAATCAACCCATTTCTGTTAATCTATAAGTTGCCTCGTGGCTTACCGGTATCTTAGCATCTTCTCAAGGCGGCAGCTGGCAGTGTCTCTTCCGACTCAGCCTTACACTTACATTTCCCAGGATTCCCTTCTCTCCTTGTCCCGCCTATACTTCCTGCCTGGCTACTGGCCAGTCAGCATTTTATTTATACAAAGCAATATCCACAGCACTTGGGAGACAGAGGCAGGTGGATCTCTGTGGGTTCGAGGCCAGCCTGATCTACAGCAAGAGTTCCAGGTTGGCCAGGGCTACACAGAGAAACCTGTCTAGAAAAACAGAGAGAGAGAGAGAGAGAGAGAGAGAGAGAGAGAGAGAGAGAGAGAGAAGAGGGAGAATACAGCTCAGTTGGTAGAGTTTTTGCTGAGCACTCTCAGGCCTTGGGTGTGGTCCTAGTATTTGGGGGGCTGACGCAGCAGAATCAGGGCTTCAAGGTCATAGGCTGAGGAGCTGAGTGCCACACATGCACGAGAACCTTAGTTCAGATACTTAACACCCACAAAAAGAACTAGGCAGGGGCCAGTGAGATCGCTCAGAAAGTGAAGGCTTTGCTGCCAAGCTTGGCTCCCTGAGTTCAATCCAGGGATCCACGTAGTGGAAGGAGAGAACAGACTCCTGCAAATTGCCCTCTGACCCCTGTATATGCATGATCTCCTCACCTACAAGATAAATACATTAAAATGCAATAAAAATTTAGAATTAGAGACTAGAGATGGTTGCACAGTTAAAATCACTTGCTGGCCCTATAGACCCAGATTTGGTTCCCAGCACCCACATGGTGGCTCATAACCATCTGTAACTCCAGTTTTAGGTAATCTAATGCCCTCTTCTGTCTTCCATGGGCACTGTATACATGTGGTGCACAGACATACACACAGGCAAAACACCTATACACATATATCAAAAAAAAAAAGTTGAAATACTTTGGAATTAAAAATACACTTATCTGAGGAGGGCTGGAGAGATGGCTCTGAGATTAAGAGCACTGGCAGTTCTTCCAGAGGACCCTTGTTCGATTCCCAGCCCCCATGTGGCTGCTCACAACTGTCTGTAACTCCTGTTCCAGAGGATCTGATGCCCTCTTCTGGATTCTACAGGTACTGCATACACATGCTGCACAGATACACATATAGGAAAAATACCCACACACATAAAATAAGTAATTTTTAAAAATCTGGGCATGCTAGTCTGACCTCTAACCTTACTGACAGAGGTTACAGCATTACCAGTGAGGACCCCTTGGACTCACTGGTCAGTTAGCCTCACCTGTCAGTGAGCTCCAGGTTTGGTCAGAGACCGTGTCTGAAAAAACACAGTGGAAAGCTGGGTGTGTTGGCACACACCTTTAATCCCAGCACTTGGGAGACAGAGGCAGGAGGATCTCCATGAGTTCTGGGCCAGCTTGGTCTACAAATCAAATTCCAGGACAGCCAGAGCTACACAGAGAAACCCCTTCTCAAGAAAAAAGAAAAAGAACCCGCAGTGGAGAGATGAAGAAGACAGACAGGCGTGCACGTGTGTACGTACACACACACACACACACACACACACACACACACACACACACATACACACACATACACACATACACACACTCACACACACATACACACACACATACACACACACACATACACACACACACACACACACACACACACACACACACACACGTTCAAGGCCATCTTCAGTCACATAGTGAGTTCAAGACTAGCCACTATCTTTAAAAAAGTAAGAAAGAGCTAGGCGGCGGTGGCACACACCTTTATTCCCAGCACTCAGGAGGCAGAGCCAGGCGGATCTCTGTGAGTTCAAGGCCAGCCTGGTCTACAGAGTGAGATCCAGGACAGGCACCAAAACTACACAGAGAAACCCTGTCTCAAAAAAAAAAAAAAAAAAAAAAAAAAAGTAAGAAAGAGAGAGAGGGCCAGGTGGTGGTGGCACACGCCTTTAATCCCAGCACTCAGGAGGCAGAGGCAGGCAGATCTCTGAGTTTGAGGCCAGTCTGGTCTACAGAGCGAGTTCTAGGACAGCCAGGGTTACACAGAGAAACCCTGTCTCAAAAAACACCAGAGAAAGAGGGAAGGAGATGGGTGGGAGGGGAGAATAAAGAAAAGACAAGACAAGATCCAAGCAGGTAGGCGGTGTCCACACAGCAAGCCCAGCCTTCTGTAGCCTTGGCCTGAGTTGCTCAGGGCAGTGTTCCTTGTGTAGAAAGGTCTCAGAGAATCCCGCCACCCCTTCGATCATCACCCATCTGCTGCACCTCTGACCAGGAGGTCTGGAGAAAAGAAGGACCTGGTGCCTGAGATGGTGCCATGCTTTGGGGTGGGATGTCACGGTGATATGAGGACAGATCTTTAAGCCAAACGGTCAGCCAGGGAGAAATGGGGCTGTTGTTTTTGGAAAAGCCACCCACACACCATTTCCGTTTGCCCAATACACGTGCACTCACATGACGCTGTCCCCTCGGGTCCGCTCCTCTAGCCTTGTGTATCAATTATAAACAGCCTGTGGTCCCAGGCCAAGGCGGTCTGCCCAGTCACCACCTGCTGAGCGGGGCCTGTTTCTCTCAGGCAGTTTTTCCCCTGGACCCTCACTCACTCTGGGTACCTCAGGTAGCTAGGAGGATCTGGTTACCTTGGCTACTTACAAGGATCTGGAGGTCCTGGGACTGCCTCCCCCCCCCCCCCCCCACACACCAGCCAGTGACTGCAGCAGGATGAATGAGGGGAGATAAAAGCCTATGCCAGGTCCCTCCTGGCTCCACAGGCACAGAAGGAGCTGCTGTGGAGAATGCGGACTCCCTGAGAGCTCTGGAGGTTCCCATGAGTGTGGTACCCACAGCTTCTCAGCTGTGGACTTCAGTGTACCTGATGGCTGGTACCCACACAAGAACACACAGGACCCGCCCCCATCAGATGGAGAAGCCCAAAGCTGCTTTACCCTTGAACAGCCTGCCAGAGAAGATGAGGGGTCCACTCTGCTCATCTCGGGGCCAGAGGGCATTTATACCTCTGCAGTAACAGCCATTTGGAATTGGGGTCCTGGGCCATTTACAAGCTTTTATCACCCTCCTCAACCTCAGCAGCCTGGAAGGCTGGGCCTCCCAGGTGTCTCTGCTGTCCAAGTCCTCTGCTGTGGCCAGAGGGGGGTCCTAGGAACAGGCCTGGAGAGGAGGAACTTGGCCTGTGAGAGGCAGGTTGAGGGCTGGGGTGCTGGTCAGGGTAGGTCATGTGGCTCGGGTCTTTCTCTTGCTGGAGTGTCTCTGAAGAGGAGTCTGCAGCCCCAGGAGAGAGCCCAAGCATGGGGGAGGATGGGCAGTGCTGTGGAGCTGGGTGACTGAGGCCCAAGGCAGGGACTATTGTCACATCCCTAAGTCTCAAAGCAGAGTCGGAAGAGACTGTGGTTCTGACAGTCATGTGACAGAGGATTCATCCGGAAGCTGCAGTCCCAGCCTCCACTGCCCTGGCTAACTTTAAACCCTCAGCCCAAACCTCTGCCTTTAATAACAGGGCGGGTCAGCACCCCTGGAATCCACAGAGACTAGCACTCCTGTGTGGGGGTCTGCACACACACACCCCCACAGTCACCCGGGATTGCTGCTTGTTGACCCCAAAGCCCCACCAAGCCCACTCCTCTCCCAGGCAAGGAGGCTGTAAGTGGCAGCAGCTACATCGCCTGCCATGCTTACCCTCCCAGCAGAGCTGCCCTGCCCCTACGCTTCCCATGAAGAAACTGGCCTGGGTAGCTGAGCTCTGGGCTGCAGCTCCACCTTCTTCTGCTGCCTCTTGGGCCTGGTAGGTGAGTGTTGAGTCGCTGCCCTGCCCTGTCTGTATCCACAGACCTCTCCCAGAATCCCTCTCCTTCCTCCCTGCTGGACCAGCTGCAGATAGGCTGTGATGGGACCTCCAGCAGCAGCCTCAACATGGAGTGCCGGGTGTGTGGGGACAAGGCCTCGGGCTTCCACTACGGGGTCCACGCATGTGAGGGGTGCAAGGTACGGACTGAGGAGCACGGGGTTCTGCCTGCCTTCAGGGGAGGGGGAGGGCTGAAAATACCCCTAGCAACACTTTGGGTTCCTTACAGCCCTGAGCTCTGGGTCATTCAGACAGACACCTGCCTGCTGACCCAGCTACCCCACTCGGTCTCTGTGGGTGGCCAGATTGGGCTCCAGAAGGCAGGCAGCAGAGTGACCTTGGACTGAGTGTCTATTTGTATATCTGAAGTTGGTTTCCAGTGCCTCCTGTCTTTTTTTTCCCCTTTTTCAGAGACATTGTTTCTCTGTGTAGCTCTGACTGCCCTAGAACTCATTCTGTAGACCAGGCTGGCTTCAAACTCCCAGAGATCCACTGCCTCTGCCTCCTGAGTGCTGGATTAAAGTTGTGTGCCACTATACCTAGCCCTTAATTTTTTTTTTAAGGATACTTTTCCTTCCTTTAAAAAAAAAAAAAAAAAATCCCCTGGGCTGGAGCACTGTCTTAGTGGTAAGCACCAGCTGCTCATGCGGAGCCTGGGGTTTGGTTCCCTTTCCAGCCTCCACAGGTACTGAACACGTGGCACACAGACACACGCACGCACGCACGCATGCAGGGCACCCATACATAGGAATACAAATTAATCCACGAAGTTTCCCGTCACCCCCGGATCTCAGCCTTTTTTCCGCCCTTCCTGCCGCTGGGCCCTCGGGGGCAGCAGGGCTACTCACGCCCCTGGTCCCACAGGGTTTCTTCCGCCGGACAATCCGCATGAAGCTGGAGTACGAGAAGTGTGACCGGAGCTGTAAGATCCAGAAGAAGAACCGGAACAAGTGCCAGTACTGCCGCTTCCAGAAGTGCCTGGCGCTCGGCATGTCGCACAACGGTGAGAGGCCTGCCAGGCACCGCACGGGCGGCACAGCCTAACCCGGGGCCCCCGGTGTGAGGGGGTGCCCGAGCACCTGCTCCTGGCACAGATGAGGGTGTGGATGCCGCGTCTCAGAACCTCAGACCGTGAGGCCTGGGCGGTCACTGGCTCTCTGTGCCCCAGGCTCACCTGCTCCCCACACTTGAGCCTGATGGAGCATGCATAGCTGAGGCCAGGGTTTCCTCAGTCTAATTGCTGAGAGTGGGCAGGAGCCAGGAAGTGGCCATGTGTGGCAGCTGTCAGGACCCAGGTGGGGGTTAGATACTCCCAGGAGACTGAGCCATCCCTGTCTCAGGCTCCCAAAGAACAGGGTAGCCTCCTGTTTACACCCTGTGGTGGCTAGCCACTGGAACACACACACACTGAGCATCTTCAGGCCATCTCTGGCTCCTCCTGGGTGTGGGTTCCAGTGGGTCTGAGGCTCATCTATAGCTGCAGTGGTGCTGTTCCATTGCAGGGTCACAGGGAGCCCTAGGAAACCCCTGGCAAACTGAGCCCTTCCTTCATGCTTTCCCTGACAGAAGCCAGGGCCTACTTCACTATTCGGGCTGTGATTGTGTGTGTGTGTGTGTGTGCACGCACGCGCGCACAGTGTACACTCGTGTGTGGAGGCCAGAGGTCATCCATCTCTTTTGTGAGCCAGTCTTTTGTTAGCTGGGAGCTCCTGGAAACACCTGATTGCCTCCTCACACCCAGCTCTTTTTCACATGAGATCTAAGGCCTCAGGTCCTCAGGCTTGCCACACAAGGACTTTACCAACTGAGTTATCGCCCGAGCCCGTGGCTCTGGGTTCTGACTGCTTATTGTGAATGCCCCTCATTATTCTAGTAAGTTTAAGGACCTCCACTTTTCCTGACCCACAAAGACGGTGAAAGAACAAAGTCACATGCTAGGAAGGTGATGCATAGGGCCCAGATGCGGCCCTGGTCACCAAAGGCTGTCTTCCTAGCTGCCATGCCATGCCAGCCCCCAGCCAAGTCAGCAAAGGTTCTCAGGGAGTCGGGCCCCTGGGCTGCCTCAACATTGCTCCCTTGCTAACTCTGGGGCCTTTGAGGGCCCCAGGTCCCCCAAAAGGCGTTCCTCTTCACCTGTATACCTGAGGGGAAGGGAAGGAAGGAGAAGTGCAGGCCCCTGCCCGCTAGCTCCTCCGTGACTAACCCTCAACCCCGGTACAGCCATCCGCTTCGGACGGATGCCAGAGGCCGAGAAGAGGAAGCTGGTAGCAGGGCTGACGGCCAGTGAGGGGTGCCAGCACAACCCACAGCTGGCCGACCTAAAGGCCTTCTCCAAGCACATCTACAACGCCTACCTGAAAAACTTCAACATGACCAAAAAGAAGGCCCGTAGCATCCTCACCGGCAAGTCCAGCCACAACGCAGTGAGTGCCACTGGCCAGCCTGGGCTCTGAGGTGGGGTTCAGGGGACGCGAGGGCGGGGCCCCTCCCCTTCTTCCCCGGGCCTGGCTTCTGATGGGGCTGGTTTTCAGCCCTTTGTCATCCACGACATCGAGACGCTGTGGCAGGCGGAGAAGGGCCTGGTGTGGAAGCAGCTGGTGAACGGGCTGCCGCCCTACAAGGAGATCAGCGTGCACGTGTTCTATCGCTGCCAGTGCACCACGGTGGAGACAGTCCGGGAGCTCACCGAGTTCGCCAAGAGCATCCCCAACTTCAGCAGCCTCTTCCTCAATGACCAGGTGACCCTCCTCAAGTACGGCGTGCACGAGGCCATCTTTGCCATGCTGGCCTCCATCGTCAACAAAGACGGGCTGCTGGTGGCCAACGGCAGCGGCTTCGTCACCCATGAGTTCCTGCGCAGCCTCCGCAAGCCCTTCAGTGACATCATCGAGCCCAAGTTTGAGTTCGCTGTCAAGTTCAACGCACTGGAACTCGACGACAGTGACCTGGCACTTTTCATTGCAGCCATCATTCTGTGTGGAGGTGAGGGGACGGCTCTCACTGCAAGGGACCAAGCCTGACCTCAGACAGTGTAGCCCGGAACATGTGCCTTCCTGGATCTCGCTTGGTAGACCAGGCTGGCCTCAAACTCACAGAGATCCGCCTGCCTCTGCCTCCCGAGTGCTGGGATTAAAGGCATGCGCCACCACCGCCCGGCATTAGCTGCATCTTGTTAAACAGATAGAGGTGCAGAGAAAGATGTTGACCTTGCTGGGAATATAGCTCAGTGTTAGCAGGCGGGAGGCCCTGAGTTCAAATCCCCAGTCCTACGGCAGGGAAAAAGAAATACACCATGATATTAAAGGCTGTTATTTGTGGGTGATGGAGAAATTTCCTTATTACTTTTGCATTTTTCTAGTCCAGTATAACACACGGGTAAGCCTGCTCACCCACAGGGGCACGGAGCTCACTTCTAGTTTATAACTCATTTGCTCCTCACAGCAGCCTGGGCTAAGGACACTGAAGCCCGGAACCACAGAGACAGGATCTGAGTCTGGGTACCAGGTGTCCTAGCCAGGAAACAGAGCCCTGCAGATCAGGAAAAACAACTGATCAGAAACAGAAGATGGGTGGAGAGCAGGGGCGGGCGGGGACTGGAGTACCCAGGAGTGAGGCCAGTGACAGGGCAGGGCTTGGACCTGTCCTGGGCAGAGAGATCCCTGCCCTGCCACCCAAACCCTTTGTCCCCACAGACCGGCCAGGCCTCATGAATGTGCCACAGGTGGAGGCCATCCAGGACACCATTCTGCGGGCTCTGGAGGTCCACCTGCAAGTCAACCACCCTGACAGCCCGTACCTCTTCCCCAAGCTACTGCAGAAGATGGCCGACCTTCGGCAGCTGGTCACTGAGCATGCCCAGATGATGCAGTGGCTAAAGAAGACAGAGAGTGAAACCCTGCTGCACCCCCTGCTCCAGGAAATCTACAAGGACATGTACTGAGGCCGCAGCCCAGGCCTCTCTCCAGGCTCCAGCTGGGCCCAGCCATGGGACTGTTCTGAGGACCAGCCCACAAGCACTGGGCACCACACTCCAGACTCCCACCCTCCCTGCCTCCTGCCCATTCCTCCCCAGCACTTCCTGTCCTCGCTGTTCCTCAGTGCCCTGCTCTCCCTCCAGCCTGTTCCCCCCCTCCCCCAGTCTGTCCGATTCATGTCAGGGAGACAGTTGGTGTGCTGTCTCCATCAGCCCAGGACAGGACCTCTGCCTTTGCCCACCTCCCCGGGAGCAGTGGGGCCTTCACCTGCCCAGCCCAGCCTTGCCTCAGTTTCCCTCTTCAAAGACTTGAGCCATCCAAAGAAACACTAAGGTCTGAGCCCAGCTTTCCAAGAGGCTTGGCCTGGGCTGACTGTTGTCTTACCTGTGGTCACCTCACCATCACAGGGTTCTTCCTGCAGAGGAGAGTGGGCAAGGATCACAGGCTGGGAGACAGGTTTCTCTTCTAGGCTGTCTCCTCAACCCAAGGCACCCGCCCCGACTCTGACACCCTCCATTCTTCTTGCCAGTGCTCTAGGCCATTATCACCTCTTGTGCTGCCCTGGGGATACCCCCTCCAGATGGGGTTCCACACCCCCATTGAAGAGGAGGAGGGTGGAAGTTGGCCAGAAGGAACAGCACATTTAGTTCTGATGCCAGGACTCGGGTTCGGGTCCCAGGGTTAGAGGTCAGACAGCTCTCCATCAGTAACCCCCCTGGCCCCACCTTGTAGCAGCATCCAGACTGGCAGAACCCCACAGGAGGGACTGGACCATGGCTGCTCTTTCCTTTACTCCAGAGATGCTGGCACACCTGCCCCCTCAACTGCCTCACCCTAACCATGGCACTGGCTCACCTCTTGGTCACCATACGCCCCCCCCCCATGGTGGCTGGGAGACAGCTGTGGCCCTGTCCCTAGGGTTGGTTGGTGATCTGTGAGTAGGCAGGGTGTCCTGCCAGGCTGCCCCTGCCAGCTCACAGGCAGAGTTGCCTGGGCTCCTCCGACCGGTCCCCTCTCACACTCACATGTCCCAGCAGCTCTATGGCCTTCTCTTTTTTGCCTGGCTGGTCACCAGCTCCCAGCTGCAGCCTCCAGTGTCCTGAGGCTTGCTGGGTGCTCCATCCTCAGCCCAGCCCCCACCAGGATCTCCTGAGACCAAGAGCTGAGCCCAGCCCAGCAGAGCCAAGGCCCATCCTGCCCAGGCCCACAGGGAGCCAGCAGCCAGGCTCTCAGAGTAAAGCATTGGAAGCCTGGGCTTCAAGCCCTGATGTCCCCAGGGCCTTAACTGTTAGACTGCAGCCCTGGAGGGAAGTGACTTGGAGAGGGACAGCCCAATGAATGTTCCCGCCAGTGCAGTGACCTGTTGCCAGACTGTCCCTGCTAGCGCAGGCTCCCTGCCCCCACCCCCACTGATCAGGTCGTGGGGTGTTCCCTGTGGGGCCCAGCTGCATTCCCTGACCCACCCTGTTCCCCACCCCCTCCCAGGTCTGGTGCTGAGGATGCAGCCCCTCTCAGGGTCTGAAGTCTCCAAAACTGAAATGTATATTTTTGCTAGGAGCCCCAGCTTCCTGTGTTTTTAATATAAATAGTGTATACAGACTGACAGAACTTTAAATAAATGGGAATTAAGTATTTAAGAGTTGACTTGAGCCAGCTGAGTTCTTCATGCTACTCTGAGGACTAAGGGACACCTCTTCCAGATCCAGGGCTGGCAGCATGGGGGTCAAAGGAGGCTTTGGCTGCTGGCCTGGGGTCTTTCTGCTCTCCCTGTTCACCTCTCAGCACGTGGGCACCGTCAATCCTGCCGAGAGTCAGGTCTGAGGGGGGAAGAATCCACATGCTCTGAAGGAGCAGGAACACGGGATCTCCTGGGGAAGGAAGGACCCCTAGAGGCTGTGAGGCCTGGATCTTGAGTCGTATGTGGGTCTTAAATCAACTGGCCATGTCCCAAAAGACCAAGACTTCCATCATTTCCTATGGAACAAGGAGACCATCCAGTTCTGCAGTGTGACGTATGTCAGGGTATGTGTCACAGGACAGCTTGCTGGGGTCAGTTCTCTCCTCCCACCGTGTGGGTCCTGGGGACTGGACTTACGTTGTGAGACTTGCTCCCTTTTTAAAATAGTTATTTTTAACCTTTATTTTATGTGTATGTCTTAGGGTTTTATTGCTGTGAAGAGACACCATGACCATGGCAACTCTTATAAAGGAAGACATTTCATTGGGGCTGGCTTACAGTTGAGAGATTTAGTCCATTATGGTCATGATGATATTGTCATGCAGGCAGACATGTTGCTGGAGAGATAGCTTAGGGTTTTGGATCTGCAGGCAGCAAGAATTAACAGCCACACTGGGCGTGGCTTGAGTGTCTGACCTCAAAGCCCACCCCCTAGTGACAGACACACCTCCTCCAACAAAGCCACACCCACTCCAAAAAGGCCACACCTCCTAACAGTACCACTCCTTATGTCCAGGCATTCAAACACATGAGTCCATAGGGGCCAGACCTATTCAAACCACCACAGTGTACGGGGGTTTGTCTGCATGGATGTCTGCTCACCATTTGTATGCCTGGTGTCCTTAGAGGCCATGAGGGGGTGTCAGATCCCCTGGACCTGCAGTTACAGTTATGAGCCTGGGTCCTCTGCAAGAACAGCCAGAAATGGTGTAGTGGCACACTCCTTTGAGGAGGCATTGTTAATTTCAGACCAGCTTGGTTTACACAGAGTTCTAGGACAGCCTGGGCTATATCAACTCCATCTCAAAAAGGAAAGGAAAGAAGGGCCTTAACTCCTGACCACAGTCCTCGCTCCAGCCTCTGGAAACTGATGGACACGCACGGTGATGATATTTGTAACACCAGCGCTCAGGAGAGAAGAGGCAAGGGTTAGTTCACACTCATCCTGGACTGCACAGTGTGTTAAGAGTCCAGCCTGGACTACATGACACTTTTCAAACCAACAAACAAACAAACAAACACAGAGGGCTGGAGAGATGGCTCAGCAATTAAGAGTGTGCCTGCTTTTGTAGAAGACCTGGGTTCAGTTCCCAGCCCACCACATTAAGGCTCACAACTGCCTCTAACTCCAGTTCTAGAGGATCCCACGCCTGCTTCTCACTTCTACAGACTCCTGCATGCACGTGATACACATACATACAGGTAAGACATACACATAAGTAAAATCTATATTCAGATCTCTTAAGAAACTCCTGCTTTGCCGGGCAGCGGTGGCGCACACCTTTAATCCCAGCACTTGGGAGGCAGAAGCAGGTGGATCTCTGTGAGTTCGAGGCCAGCCTGGTCTACAGAGGGAGATCCAGGACAGGCACCAAAACTACACAGAGAGACCCTGTCTCGAAACCACCACCCCCCACAAAAAAAAAAAAAAGAAAGAAAAAAGAAACACCTGCTTAAAAAAAATAGCCTTAACGTTAAAGAAAAACAATAAATAATTAAATAATTTTGACCCGCTACAAATAAAATGTGTCAAAAGTACCCAGGACTGTTGGCTTCTCAGCCACGTGTTTCAACTACTGGGAGGAATGGACAGTTGTTAGAATCAATTTGAAATCTTCCTCTTGCTGGATGAGGTGGCGCATGCCTTTAATCCCAGCACTCAGGAGGCAGAGGCAGGTGGGTCTCTGTGTCTTTAAAGTCAACCGCATCTACACAGACTTCTAGGCCAGCCAGGACTATATAGTGAGACCTTGTCTCAACAATCATAATAATTTTTAAAACTTCCATTTTTACCTGACTGGGTTCTTATTTAATTTGCTCACCTTTGCATACTCATCTCCCACACTCTTTGGGCCTCCAACTCACTAAAAACTACACAGAGACTATTTATTAATTATGAAAGCTCGGCCTATAGCTTAGGCTTGTCCCACTAGCTCTTTGTTTGTTTGTTTGCTTTTCTAGACAGGGTTTCTCTGTGTAACTTTGGAGCCTGTCCTAGAACTCACTCTCTAGACATGGCTGGCCTCGAACTCACAGAGATCCACCTGGCTCTGCCTCCTGAGTGCTGGGCTGGCTCCCACTAGCTCTTATAACTTAAATTAACCCGTTTATATTAATCTACATTTTGCCTTTTTACCCTCTCCCATCTTGCACCTCGTATTTCCTCTCCATGTCCTTGGCATCTCTCCCTATTCTTCTCCCCAGAGCCCTCTCTGTCTGGAAGTCCCGCCTGTACCTCCTGCGTAGCTACTGGCCATTTATCTTTATGAAACCAATCACAGTGACATATCTCTACACAAATCATCAAACATCTCACAGCAGTCCAACTCCATCCATCACAGTGAGTGCTGCCTTACTCTGGTGGGAATAAAGTCTTAGAAATCAGCTTAGAGGCCTTGGCCCTTCCCTTCCCTTCCCATACATCTTGGCACACAGTGCAGAGGAGCCAAGGCCAAGGGCCCAGAAGCACCTTGACCCAGGTCACATGAGGTCTCCTGGCCCCAGGCCTTCCCCGCTGGATGCTCACATGGAGCTGCGTGTGCCAAGCATCCTTCAGTCATGAGCTCACGGCATCCTCTCCAGCACCCGAGCAAATCACAGGTTCCCAGATGAAAACAACTTACACAACAGTGTTTACCTCAGTGGAAAGTCCCTGACCACCTCCCACAGCCTCCAGGGCCTCCATGGAGGAGGCTCATCAGGGACCAGTGTCCCTGTTCCCAGCTAGGCTGCTTAGCACCTCCCCCAGGGAAGGAGCAGGCGCCTTAAGGCCAACATGCCACCAAGCAGGACCCCACCCAGGACACTGTCATGAGAATGGGTTCACTGAGACAGGGAACCTGTCGTAAATTCTGACGACGGTCACCCTGTCCTCCTCTGCTCTTTCCGGTTGCTTCTGGTTGGGGTCCAAGGGGTGCTTGCCAGCCTGGTTGGAGGAGCAGCATCTACCCTGGGGTCCTCCTCCAGGGCCACAGAAACCCAGGCTCTCAGGAACTCCCATGCCATGGATGTTTCAACAGGCGTGATGGGGGAAGAAAGACACAGGCTCCTGGCTGGAGAGAGGGCTCAGAGGTTAAGAGCACTGGCTGCTCTTCTAGAGGTCCTGAGTTCAATTCCCAGCATCCACATGGTGACTCACAACCATCTATAACAAGATTTGATGCTGTCTTCTGAACACTATACATAACATAATAAATAAATAAATCTTAAAAGAAAAAAAAAAAAAGTCAGGCTCAGGGTCACTCACTCCTCATTCAGCCCAGTTCAAGTGACCTTTCTGGCTCTAACTGGCAGACTAGCCACCCAACCTAGAGTGTCCTGATTGAAGGGAGCCTAGACAAGAGCTTCCCGCCTTCCACATCTGACTGTGGTCTTGGCACCGTGGCACTGATAATATTCTATTTACTTGTGATGGAGGGCTAGCTCAGGGCACCTCGAGTTCACTAGGCTGTCTGTTAGACGTTCACATTCTAGCAAAGATCTGTCTGTCACTACCCAGAAGCAGTCAGTTCTCCCAGGAGAACTGAGGTTTGGGCAGAGGAGCGGTGACCGTAGAGACTGAGATCTGTGGGTTTTCCAAGCTGGAAGAGAAGCAGATCAGGAGTAAGAGGCCAAATACTCAAAAGGAGGTTTGTTCCCTGGGGCTGCCCTCCTGCACGGGCTCAGGAAGTGGGTGGTGCAGGCTAAGTGTGGGCTTTCGAGTGTAAAGACCAGAAGCGCCTTTGTCATCTCCCTGGCTCTCCTGTCACCATCCACATTCCTCAGTGGAAGCCCCACGGCACTCCCAATCCTGATGACTCCCCCAGCTCCTCACTCTTCTCCACTCACTGCTTAGTAGTAGAGTGTTTGCCTAAGTGTGAGGCCCTGGGTTTGGTCTCCAGCTTGGGTGTGGGGGAGGCACGGACAGACAGATGGACCCACAGACAGACTTTGACCTAAAAATCTTCCTATCAGCACCTCTCCACCAGCCAATCTGGTCAGTCAAATAGTTATCGAGCGACTGGGGACATGGGTTACAGTGTCAGGTCTGCTGAGTCTTGTTGTGGGGAACGTTGACTTGTGTGTTGGGGTGGGGGTCAAAGCACCATGACCAAAGCAGCTCATAAAAAAGAAAGAGCTTGTTGGGGACTTACAGTCCCAGAGGGTTGGAGTCCATGACCATCAAGACAGGAGCATGGCAGCAGGCAGGCAGGCATGGTGCTGGAGCAGTTGCTGAGAGCTTACAGAAAGAGAGTTGAGTGTGGTGTGGGCTTTTGAAACCTCAGAGCCCACCCCCAGTGGTATACCTCCTCTAACAAGGCCACGCCTCCTAATCCTTCCCAAACAGTTCACCAGCTGGGTGCTAAGCACTCAAATATATGAGCCAATGGGGGCCGTTCTCATTCACACCATTCCTTGGTTTGTTTGTTTGTTTGATGTGTGTGGGTGTTTGCCTACTTGTGTGCCTGTGCACCATTTGCATGCTTGGTGCCTTCAGTGGCCAGAAGAGGGGCTCAGATCCACTGGAATTGGGGTCATAGATAGTGTGAGCCACCACATGGGTGCTGGGAATCAAACCCAGTCCTCTGTAAGAGCAGCCAATGCTCTAGTCCTTGGTTTGGATTTTTGAGACATGGTCTGGCCTGGACCTTGCTATTGTAGCCCAGGCTGGCCTCAAACTCAGTCCTTCGCCTCCTGAGGCATGCATCAGCAAACCCTGCAAAAGGTGGGCTGTTTTGGGGGTGGGGATTAATGTATTTATATCTATTTATTTGTGTCTGCGTGGGTTTATGCATACCACATGCATGCAGGTGCCCATGGAACCAGAAAGGGGCTTTGGATCCCCTGGAACTGGAGTTATAGGTGGTTATAAACTGCTGTGTGGGTGCTGTGACTGAACCCAGGTCCTCTGTAAAGTAGCAAGTGCCCCTAACCACTGAGCCATCTCTCCAGTCCCACTTGATTGCTTTTCAATGGCTAAAAAAAATAACTCACTATAGTTGGGCATGGTGTCTCACACCTGAGACCCCAGGACTCAGGAGGGATAAGACAGGAAGATTGCTGTGAGTTTGGGCCAGACGGGGCTATACCGAACCCTATCTCAACCACCCACAAAAGTATTGTATGTAGCCTAATATATAAAAATTACATGCACAATATTACCAATTAATTTGATCCACATAAAATGTTTTAGTCTTTGAGTTCAATGTATTTTAAGCTCAGAACACCTATGAATTTGGACCATTGCAGGTGCCTGTAGGTAGTAGGCTCCATACTGGAGGGTGCATGGTAGTCTATGAGAGATTCCTGAGTCCTCCTAGGGCAGGGCCTTGGCCACAGCCTGGTCTATGGCAAATCCTTGCATGCAGTGAGCTCTCAGTAGATGCCATGTGAGCAGACCTCTTCCTGACAGCTGCTGACAGAACCATAGCTGCTCCCTGGAGCCTCAGGCTGAGACAGACCTCACCCAGGAGCTCATGGCCCCACGGCAGAGCCTAGGCTTGAGAAGCAGTAGATATTTTGGGAGAGTGCCTGAGCCACCCTGTGGCCACAGTGGAAGGAATGAAGGAGTACAGTCACCATTCAGTATTTAGCATCTTGCCCAACCATACCCACACCCGCTCCCTAAGGTACCTGTGTGCATGGCAGAAGCATTGGCCCCTGGATGCACTCAAGCCATCATGGCACCAGGGCCAGCTGGTGGCAGGGGAGGACAGAGGCATGCAGGGTGCTGGCCTTCAGGCCCAATTATCCCCAAGGCTACCTGAGCCTCATCCGAAACCCTGGGCTTGCCTGTGAACCACAATGGCACATGGTCAGTGGCTGAGGAAGAGCAAGTGGGGGCCAGGGTGGGGCTCCCAGGGGAACGCTGAAGGGAGAGAGGAGCTTCCAGGAGGATAAAACAAGGGTGCTATAGGCAGAGAGGGTTAAAGTGGGGGGTCACCAGCCACTGGCACCCCAGTTGGAAGGCTCTGGAGGGCCTGACAAGACCAGTTCTGGAAGACTGGCATGGTGAGAGCCTGTGGTGTGAGGAGGGCTTTGGCCTATCGTTGCTGGGTGAGGTGAAGGTCCTTATTCTTCTCCAGCTGTGGAAGAAGAAACCGAGGCACAGGCTGTGTAACTTTAGGGAGCAAGTGGGACATGAGCTCCAGTATTCAGGTCTGAGCTGGCACCAGGAGGGACAGGGAGGAAAAGGAGTCAGAGGCAGAGGAGGCCTGGGGACCAAATGACTGAGGTGAAGGGACACTTAAGAAACCTATGTGAGGATGGGCAGCAGTGGCGCACGCCTTTAATCCCAGCACTCAGGAGGCAGAGGCAAACGGATCTCTGTGAGTTCGAGGCCAGCCTGGTCTACAGAGCGAGTTTCAGGACAGAAAAAGAAAACAGAAACCTATATGGATCAGTGGTTAAGAGCCCTGGCTACTCCTCCAGAGGATCTGTGTTCAATTCCCAAAATCCACATGGTGGCTCACAACCAACCACCTGTAACTCTAGTACCAGGGATTCCAACACCCTCTTCTGGCCTCTGCAGGCACCAGGCACAAGTGGTACACAGATACATATGCAGGCAAAACACACGTAAAATAAAAACTACATCCTCAAAAGAATGAAAAACAAAACAAAACGCAGCACGTATGCTTCAGGGCTGGGGATGTGGCTCAGCTGACAGAGGCTTTGGGTTCCATCCCTGTGACCACACACACCCAGTGTGATGACACATAACTGTAATCCCAGCATTCAGGTGGAGAGGCAGGAAGAGCAGAAGTTCAATGTCATCCTTTGCTGTATAGAGAGTTTGGGGTCAGCCTGAGCAACATGAAACCCTGTATCGAAAGATTAAAACATTAGAGGAGGAGAAGGAGAGGGAGGGAGGGGAGGGGAGAGGGAGGGGAAGAAGAAGAAGAAGAAGAAGAAGAAGGAGAGGAAAAGGAGGAGGAGGAGGAGGAGGAGGAGGAGGAGGAGAAAAGGTGTGGGAACCCCACACTTAGGAAGCAGAACCAGGCAGAGTTTGAGGCCAGCCTGATCTACATAGCAAGTTCCAGCCAGAGCTACATAATGAAAACCTGTCTCAAAGCAAACAAAAAAAGTCACCAAAAGACGCCAGCACAGGTGTTGACATGGCCGGCGTCACGTAGGGGCCAGGAAAGGGAAGCTGGAGGGTTCCCATGGGGCCACCCTGTGCAGCCATCCTGTCGGTAGTTTTTGGAAGAGGAAACAGTTGTTTTGAGGGATTTCTGCTGCCACCTGAATGCTCTGAGGGTCCTGTGTCTGTCTGGAAGTGGAATGTTCAACGTTTATTAGCACACAGCTGCCCCAGCGAAGGTCACCCACAGCCCACTGTTCTAACTTGGTTACAGAGGCACAGCTGAGGGGTATCTGTGATCTTCCCTCCTTGTATGTTACTAGTAAAATTTCATTGAGAAAGAGAGAGAGAGAGAGAGAGAGAGAGAGAGAGAGAGAGAGAGAGAGGAGGTTCCCCAGTCTGTTGCCCTGAGATAGACTTCTAGAAGGGTATCCCTTAAGGCACGTCACTGCCACCTACTGGAAGACTGTGGCATGACCATCAACCCTACACAGGATCCTAGCGGTTCCTGAAAACAGTGGGTGCTTTTGTACTGTGGATGGAGCAACATTATGGGCCAGTCCTGAGCGCCCCTTCCTCCTGGAAAAGTATGGCTTGAAGGTGATGGTCTATCTCTCCTTTTCCTGACTCTCAACCAAGTCCAGTTCCAGTTCTCCAGTCCGCCAGTTCCTGCCTGAGGCTCTGGCCAATGCTCCCCAGTTGGTGTCACTATTTAGATAGGTATAGGAAGTGTTAGGAAGCCTTACTGGAGGAAATACGTCACCTCACGGGGACCAGCTTTGAGGTATCAAAGCCCTGTGCCATCCCCGCTTGCTCTCTGCCTGTGCTTTACCCCAGCTCTGGAGCCGTCACTCAGCCATCATGGGTCCCGGCCCTCTGGAACCACCAGCCCAAATCAACTCTTGGTTACACAAGTTGCCTTCATCATGGTGTTTTATCAAAGCATTGGAAAGTAACGGATACGATCCCCATGAAGGCTGGGGCTGAGGTCAGTCCGTGGACTGCTCTCCCAGCAGGGGGTATGAGCACACACCTGTAATCCCAGTACTTGGGAGACAGGGGCAGGAGGCTCAGGAGTTCCAGATCATCCTCAGTGACACAGCAAGTTGGCAGGCAACCTAGTACATGAGAACCCGTTTTTAAAAATATCCATGATAAATATAATGTCGTACATGAGCTATGGAGACAACCAAAACCCCTAAAGTGGCAATGTTTTGCTGTGTCCAACCTGCCCAACCTCACCTCTGAGTCTGTCCCCATGGTGGCTGAGGTAAAAACCAAAGGCTTCAGGATTTTTCTCTCTACTTTATGGTGCTGGGGCTGACATCATTCCTAGAAACCAACAACCTAGAGAAAGATGTGCTCTTCCTAGACTGTGCCTGGCCTTGGTCCTGTATGTGGGTCGGGGGAGACCTCAGCTCTTACCTGGGCCTTCTGCAGCCAGGAGCTGCTGGAGAGAGCAGAGGGAAGGGAGGGGCCTGCTGGGTGGGAAATCTTAGTGCTGGATGATAATCCCTCTGGGGCTTTGGTGGCAAACCCTCCAGCTCCACCCCTGTGAGCTGCAGTTTCCCAGTTAGGGTCATGGGTGTTGAATGGGGAGAGTCCCACTGTGAGAAGGGGTTTTCCCCTGCTCTACCGTCTGGTTTTTGTTTTGTTTTAATTTTATTGTTTTGTAGAAGGATTTTGGAAGAAAACCAGTAAAATATACCTGGGCTGTCCAGTGCTGTCTGGAGACTGCTGTTCATTTCTAGCCCTGCCCTGCCCTCGGACTCTGAAGACTTTCCTGTACGCTCCTCAGAGGGTGGGAAGGTAACATCTTGGACCTCTCTACACCTGGTTTATAACTCGGTCCCAGTTCCGCCCAGCTGGTTCAAATGCAGGATTAAGGGAGTGAGGGCGTAGTTGAGGTTTGGTGGATGAGGTTTGGGATGGCCCCAGCTGTACTTCTCAGGATCCACATCCTCCACAGCTCCTCTTTGGAACACCAGAAATCTGCTCCAGCCTACTTACCAGAGAGAGAAGGTTCCTGTAAGAAAGCAGTTCCTCCAACTCGTCCCCTTGAAATAAATAAATAAGTAGTTTTGGCTGAAAATTAAAATGAGTTCAAAATACTACCATGGCTTCCCATGATTTTCAGAGCAGAGAGCCAATGTTCTCTGTGTGACCCCACGCCTGGTGACCTCTCTGATTCCCTCTCCAGGCACCCTGCAGTCCCAGGGCCGCTGCACTGTTTCTTCTGTGCCTGCAGAGACCTCTCCACGAGCTCACTGACCCCGTCTTTATCGGGTTCATTATAAGATATCTCACTTTATCTCCCTTTATTCTTCCTGAAAGTAATTATCACAAAGTATTTGATAATTTGTGGCCGGAGAGATGGCTCACCAGCTAAGAACCCATATTTCTATCTTACAGAAGACCCAGGTTCAGAACTCCAGCTGCAGGGAATCAAAGTCCTTCTGGCTTCCGAAGGCACATACACACCAAATACACATGCACATATCCCGCCAACCACACATACACATACTCCCCCTACACACGATTAAAAATAAAATTTAAAACGGATAGGAGCTGAAGAGATGACTCAGTGGTTAAGAGCATTGGCTGCTCTTGCAGAGGACCCGGGTTCATCCCCAGCATCCACATCATGTAAAACCCCAGTCATCTGTATCCCAAGGGATCGGACGACCTCTTCTGGACTCCGCCGGCACCAGGCACACACGTGGTTCATTGACATACATTGCAAGCAAAACACCCATACACATAAAATAATGAAAATAAATAAAATGTAAATATTTAAAAAAGACGTGGAGAAGGAATAAGATTAGGCAGCAGCCTAGTACCGGCCTTTCCACCAAGCGCCGACCGGATTGGCACAAATCGCTGGAACTGGCTCCGCCCCCGAAGGCTCCACCCACTATCCTGACTGTGTGGCTGGCGGTTCGCCCTTTCCTGACGCCATCGCCCCGCCCTTCCTTGGCCACGCCCCTTCCGCACGAGTCTGATTGGTTTGCTGGCCACACCCCTTCCGGTCCCTCCCCAGGCGCCAAGCCCCGCCCTCCCAGGCCCTGCTCCGGTGCTGCCTGTTTCTGCCGCGCGGGAACCTGTGCTCGGGCGGAGGACCCCTCAGCCCTCCTGTGTTCTGTCCGCCGCCCCGCGTCGGCTCTGCGCTGGAGCGGTCGGTGTCAGACACCGTGGCCTCGGCCGGAGCGGCGCCCTGGGCGACCCTGGGGGCCCCCGCCCGCCTCCTGCTGCAGGCGCTGCAGGCGGGGCCCGAGGGCGCGGGCCGCGGGCTGGGGGTTCTGCGTGCACTGGGCCGCCGCGGGGAGCACTTCCCCTGGGGCGGCTTCCTGGAGGCGCTGGGCCGCGCAGAACCCGTGGTGCGGGGCCCCGACGGCCGCCTGGAGCTGTGAGTCCTCGCCCGTGGCCCCCGCCGCCTCCCCTCTGCTTACTTGTGTAGTGGAGTCAGGGTTCCATCTAGCCCAGGCTACCCTCGAACTCCTGCGGCCATCTCCTGAGTGCTAGGATTACGAGCGTGCGCCCCAACATTGGACTGAGACACGCCTTTCGGCAGGCATAATTCTAAGTGCACGCAAATTGATTCTGTTTGCGTACTTCATCTCAGAGTTGCAGACCTGGTGTCGCATGCCTTTAACCCCAGCATTCGCGAGGCAGAGGCAGGCGGATCTCAGACCCTGTCTCAGAAGAAAAGTAAAAGTTGGGTTGTGATGGTGCATGCTGGTAATCGCAGCACTTGGGAGGCAGAGGCAGGAGGATCCCTTCAAGTTCAAGGCCAGCCTGGTCTACATAGAAAGACAACAGAAAAAAATAAAAAAATAAAACCTCCAGTACAGGCGTCCTTATGTCAAGTGGAAACCTGTGTTAAAATACAGGTCATACGCCTGGTCTACAGAGCGAGATCCAGGAAAGGCGCAAAGCTACACAGAGAAACCCTGTCTCGAAAAACCAAGGGGGAAAAAAAATACAGGTCATACAATGTGGGGTGTGATTTCAGCAATCAGGAAGCTAAGACAGGAGATTGCTTCAATTTAGAAGCCTGGACTGCACAGCTAGCAAAACCATATTTAAAAAAAAAAAAAATAGATGTTACTTAAAACCGATGTGCTAGGTAATGCAATAAGGCATGCTGGTTGTCAGTTTTTCAAAACATAATGTTCACCTTAAGGGTAACACTGCCCTCACCACCCCCACTCCCCACTCTTGCCCCTTAGGAGCTGTAAAGGAGGGGTGAAGGGTCACTTCCCTGTTCCTTCTCAGTGTCCCACTGGTGCTGTGAGACCCTTTCTGGATTCTAGCTCAGCTTTTAGCCGCTGCGTACATGTCAGGTGACTCTGCCGTCCCCTTGCCATCCTCAGCACCTCTTTGGTGGTTTGGTTTGGTTTTTGAGACAAGGCCTCATTATATAGCCCTGGCTGGCCTCAAACCCACGGATATCAGTCTGCCTCAGCGTCACAAGTTCTGGGATTTAAGGTGTGTGCCATCATACCTGGCCCCCTCTCCTCAGCAGCTCTTCAGACACCACCCATTCCCTGCCACAGTACATCCCACCCAGTCTGCCCGACCCGGTCTGGCACATAGCTGTGGTCAGAGCACTTAGGGAGCTAAAGCAGGAGGATTGAGAGGTCAAGGCCAGTCTGGGTTACATAATGAGACCCCCCAACTCAGGAAACAAAAAAAAGCTCTGTTGTTCATAGGATCCTTCTGTTGTTCATAGGATCCCACTGTTGCTACAGTTGCCTGGGGTATGCCGGAAGAACCTGATGTCCCTGCTCATGGCTGTTCGACCCTTGCTACCGGAAAGCAGTCTGCATTCTATGCTGCAGCTTGCCCAGCAGGACACAGCATCTACCCCTGATGCCTGGCTCCACGCCCTCGGGGAGCTGCTAAGAAGGGATGTGGGGATTGGAGTCTCTGTGGAGGGAACCTCTCCATTGTCCACAAGCTGTCAGTCACAGCTCCGA
The DNA here is from genome assembly GCF_903995425.1 of Onychomys torridus. NCBI lineage: Eukaryota > Metazoa > Chordata > Mammalia > Rodentia > Cricetidae > Onychomys > Onychomys torridus. The sequence continues at coordinate 63,793,375 of NC_050460.1, read as the reverse complement.
GATCTGTGTGGGCGTCTGAGCCAGGGAGGTAGGGGGCTGAAATTGGCTCAGGCTCTAGATCCTGAACCAGAGGACCAGCACTTGCAGCTTTGTGGGAAACGGAGGAAGGAGCCAGAGGAAGATCCTGCCGGCCTTGAGTCAGAGAGAGCTGCTAAAAGGTTCCGGGGTTTGGAGGAGGAGGCGAAGGACCAGGAAGAGAAACCCAAGCTGGAGTCCTTGGAATCCCCCTCAGAGGCAGGACGCATGTCATCTGATCCAAAGCAGACCATTACTGAAGCCGAGACTCCTGAGATTGGCCCGGGTGTGGAGGAGGCCAAGGGTCCTGTTGAGAGTGTGGAGTTGCCTAGAGTTGGCCAGGTACTGTGCCTAGAGGCTGGTTTCAGAATGGTCCTTCCAGATAATGGTGAACGCTGGTTGAGACTCATTTCCCAACAGAGACCTCTCTAGTAAATGGAGCAGGGATCAGGGGGTAGGTTGTGGAGGATGGAGGAGGACAGCCTCCCCTCCCCAAAGTGATCGAGATGGGGAGGAAGTTACTATGAGCTGGAAACACTTGTCCTGATGGTCTAGGGTGTGGGATTGAAGGGTTTGGCTCCTGCTGCTCTACCCAATGGCATGAGTCATGCCAACATCCAGCCAGCCTGCCTGCCCATGCTGGGTCTACCTTCCCTATTAAGGTTGGATGCAGGAAAGACACACAAGCCTGATTCAGACATCTTGTAAGATGGAGGTGGCACATTCCTGCTTCTCCTGAATTGCCTTGGCCATTAGTTCCATTGCCCCCACTTAAAGGTTTTATTATTTTATGTGTGTGCCTACTTGTCTGCGTGTGTACCACATGTGCTTGGTGCTCATGGAGGCCAGAAAGGGCGTAGGATCACCCAGAGTTGAGAGTTACAGGTGCATGTGAGCAGTCTGGTTTGGGTGCTGGGAGCTGAACCCAGTTCCTCTGGAAGAAAGGGAAGTGTCTAACCATTGAGCCCTTTTTCCAGCTCTTCCCTGGGTGATTTTTACAGAGGGAGCTGGGAGGACCCGCTGCACTGCAGAAACAGTGACTGCCTTCTCCTCCACAGGACCAGGTGCCCAGGCTGCAGCAGCTGCTGAAAGCCTTCCAGGAGGTAACTGACCCTCCCTGTTCACCACAGCCCTTCTTCTGGCTTCTCTCTACCTTAGCCATGCCCAGGGAAGCCCCAGTTCATGGAGCCTGGTATGGGACTGGGTAGGAGGGAAATCTGAGGATAGTCCCCACAAGGCCAAGTTTGGACATGCCATCATCCCCCAGGAAGTCCTTCTCAGGGGGTGCCTTCTAAGAGTGGCCTCTATGACCTGTCACAACACTCTACCAGCCCTTACTCAGGATTTCCTCCCCAGGGGCTGGAGGGGTTGGAAGAGGAGCCTCCAGTGGACCTGCAGTTTCTCCATGAATGTAGTCCCAGCCAGGTGAGACAGGCCTGTTTCCCGGTCTCCCACAGGACCCAGGGTTATCCTGAGTCATTTCTTAGTCCTGGTTCCTCCCACTACAGCCCTCCCTGCCCCCTGTTCCCTCATGTTCTTGCCCTTCCTGTTGCCCACTGGGCTTGTGGCCCAGCAGAGCCAAATGAGTCCCTGGTTTCCCTCAGATGGAGTTGCTATGCAGCCAGCTGCAACTGGCCCAGCTCCCCGATGGAGGCCTCCTGCACCTCTGCAGCCACCTGCTGAATCTCACGCCAGCCCTCAGCATCCGCAATGCCTCCGTGTTGGCCAGGAGCCTCTTTCTTGACCGGGTCGGTGCAGGTGGCACCGGGAGGCCAGGGCTGTGGGGTCTCTGAGTCCTCAGGAAGTGGGCTTGGTAGAGGGGCCGAGGGGTGGGCCCCTGGCTGTCCATCCTTACAGCATGTAACTTCTTCTTCCCACCTGGGCCCCAGATGGGGCTTTTGAGTTTGGGAGCCAGGGGCGGGCAGTGCAATCCTAGATAGGACACAAGACACAGGACATCTGAAATGTGTGGGATAGACACTTCCTGAAGGAAAGAAGTGACTTCGTCCTCTCCCTGGTGACTAGATCCTCTCACTGCCGTCGTCCGCCTCCAGGCTGCTCAGAGTTGCCCTCATCTCCTTCTGTGTGAAGTACACCTACCCTGTCTGCAAGGCCGTCCTTGTTCCCTTACTCCAGGACCCAAGCGTGGGTAACTGCAGAACCAGTCCCAGGCCTCCCCTCTGTGCCCTTGGGGCCCTGCTGAGTTGGGGTTTGGTGTGTAAAAATCTAGTTTGCTCCCGGACAGCATGCCTCTTGTCCCTGCCAGCCTGCTCCTGCCCTCTCCCAGCCCTCTCTCCTCTCCTCTCTTTGGCCCAGGTCCCATGCAGATGGAGTTACTGTGCTCCCTTATCAAGGATGAGTCCCTGGAGCCAGGCATGCAGGTCCAGATTCTGGGGTGAGTGTGCAGGCTCTGATGCTTACCCCCTCCTCCTCCTCCTCAGGTCAAGCCTGCATGAGGTCCTGGTTTCATCCCCAGCACCACATGCATGCATGTGCGTGCGCGCGTGCGCACGCGCGCGCGCACACACACACACACACACACACACACACACACCATGGCGTAGCACATGCTGCTGCCCTTGAGGTCTAAACTTGCCTTGTGCCCTTCCTCTGGTCCCATGTCGAGTACCTGGCTAGACATCATCCCCAGTTTTACTGGGTACCTTGGGGAGTGTAGACAGAAGGCGCTCAGCTGGAACACACTGTGATAATCGTTGTCTCCAGTGTCAGACCAAGTTCATTTTATTGACTTAGATGGATGGACTCAAGTTCAAGTTTGTGTTTATTTATTTAATTTATTTGGTTCTTTTTTTAAATTTATTTTTATGTGCATTGGTGTTTTTCCTGCATATGTGTCTCTGTGAGGGTGTCAGATCCCCTGGAACTATAGTTACAGACAGTTGTAAGCTGCCATGTGGGTGCTGGGAATTGAACCCGGGTCCTCTAGAAGAGCAGCCAGTGCTTTTAACCCCTGAGCATCTCTCCAGCCCAGCCCCTTATTTGTTTTTTGTTTTTGTTTTTGTTTTTTGTTTTTTTGAGATGGGGTTTCTCTGTGTAGCTTTAGCTGTCCTGGAACTCGCTCTGTACATCAGGCTGGCCTCGAACTCAGAGATCTCCCTGCCTCTGCTTCTGGAGTGCTGGAATTAAAGGTGTGTGCCACCACATCCAGCTTGTGAATCTTCCTTTAAAAAAAGACAGGGCTGTTTACACAGAGAATCCCTGTCTCAAAAACCAAGACAAAGAAGAAAAGGGGGGCATTCTTAACTAACGCCAGCTGCCATCCACTGACCACTTAGCTTCAGACCTTACACAGCGCCCACTGTCTGTGTAGAAAAACTTCATGGACAGTGTGTGGGCGATCAAACCTGCGAAGCCCTCACTCACTGTGTGTCCTCTGCAGGGAGGTCCTGGAGCTGGCATGGAGGGAGGAGACATTCCTGGTGTTGCAGGTGCTCCTGGAGCGCCAGGTGAGCGGACTGCCTTGAGAAGGCTGTGGTGGGGACCCAGCAGCTGGCTTTCAGTCGTAGGCAAGCAGGCTACCTTTCAGCAGTGTCAAAAGCTCCTGCAGCTGCAGGTGGGGACAGACAGCTGACCCCTGGTCCCCTTAGCTCTGTCTCTTTCTAGAACCTGCCTTGGAACCGATGCCGCCCCTTCTCTTTCACGTGGCCCAGGCTGGCCTGGAACCCCTAGGTAGTAGAGGGTGACCTTGAACGCCTGGTCTTTCTCCCTCATGCTGGGATTATAGGTGTGCCCCACCACTGGGTTGGAGTCAACAAGGAAGGAATGCTCCCCTGACCTTTTCCCCAACTCCCCTGCCTGGTGCTTAGCTGTCAGTGGTTCCGAGAAACAGGAATGTGCAGAGATCGCATTTCCTGCTTAGACAGAAGGCCTTGAACCCGCCCGCACTGCCGCTCACCAGCCCTAGGCCCCCTGTGCCTGCTTTTCATGTGTCCAGCTGGGGTTTGAGCCCAGAACTTGGTACACACTAGGCAGGACTTTGGAGCCATAGTCCTAGCCCATGGTTTTGGAGACAGGGTTCCACTGTGTAGCCCAGGCTCTCCTGGGATTTATGGGCCTCTTGCCTTAGTCTCCCAAGTCCTGGGATTACAGGCCTGAGCCACTGTAGGTGGCTGACTGTATATTGCTTTTGTGAGATAGTAGGGTCTCTTGTAGTCCAGAGTAGCCTTGAACAGGGCAACCTTGAATTCCCAATCCTCCTGCCTCCACCTGGGATTACAGGTATGCATCACTGTACCCTATTTTATTTATATGATGCCAGGGATTGAACCCAGGACTTCATGCATGCCAGGCAGGGCTCCGTCACTGAGCCATCTCCAGTCCTGCTCGCTCGCTCTCTCTTTTTTTTTTTTTTTTTTTTTTTTTTAAGATTTGTTTATTATGTATACAGTGTTCTGCCTGCATGTATCCCTGCAGGCCAGAAGAGGGCACCAGATCTCATTACAAGTGGTTGTGAGCCACCATGTGGTTGCTGGGAATTGAACTCAGGACCTCTGGAAGAGCAGCCAGTGCTCTTAACCACTGAGCCATCTCTCCAGCCCCCTGTTCTCTTTTAGTATATTTTGGCAGTTTTCTATATTACCACCTGAAGTTCTCCATCCTTATAGCATTAGTATTATCACTGTTTGTCTTAGGGTTTCTGTTGCTGTGAAAAGACACCACAGAAGCTCTTATAAAGGAAAACATTCAATTGGTGGCTCACAGTTCAGAGGTCAGTCCAGTATCATGGTGGGGCCTGGCGGCATGCAGGCAGACGTGGTGCTGGAGAAGGAGCTGAGAGCTCTACATCTTGTGCAGGAAACAGGAAGTGAACTGAGACACTGGGCGTGGCTTGAGAGCATGTATGAGACCTCAGAGCCCGCCCCCACAGTGACACACTTCCTCCAACGAGGCCACACTACTTCAACAAAGTCACATCTCCCAATAGTGCCACTCCCTGAGTTTTGTTTTGTTTTTTTCCCAGAGCTGAGAACCGAACCCAGGGCCTTGCACTTGCTAGGCAAGTGCTCTACCACTGAGCTAAATCCCCAGCCCCTCCCTATGAGTTTATGGGGGCCAGTTACCTTCAAATCATCACACTATTATTGAGACAGGTTCTCATGTAGTCCAGGCTGGCCTTGAACTCACTATATAGAAAGATGACCTGGGCTCCTGGCCATCCTGTTCCGAGTCCTTGGATTATTGGTGTACAGTGCTATTCCTGGCTTCTCTCATTTTTACATCTTAGGTAATTGATTAGTTACTTTTATTGCTGTGATAAAATTCCTCACAGAATCAACTTACAGAAGGCAGGCTTGGTTTTGGCTCACGGTTTAAAGATACGGCCTGTCATGGTTGGGAGAGGCTTGGGCAGGAGCCATGTCCACTTTCAGAAAGCAAAGATATGGACCCGGGATTCTTTCTGCTAGGGGACCCCAGCCCATGGAATAGTGGTAGATCCTCCATCCCAGGGGAATCTTCCTTCAGTGGAACCTTGCTGGGAAACACCCTCATAGACAGCACCCACAAGTGTTTCCATGGTGATTCTCAACCCATCAAGTTGACAGTGAAGATGGGCCGTCACAGTGATCAGCCTTGGCTGTTTATGCCCAGGCCTCCATATCTGAGAGCAGAGTTTATTATAGTAGTACTTCCTCATCAGGACCACCAGGCCACAGATAACGACACCCAGAACTTATAATGAATGCTTGGCCTTAGCCTTGTTCCTATTTAGTTCTTACAACTTAAATTAACCGATATATACATATATGTATATGTATATATATATATATATATATATGTGTGTGTATATATATATACATATATGTATATATATGTTTTAAAATTTTTAAGATTTATTCATTTATTATGTAACAGCATGTATCCCTGCTGACCAGAAGAGGGCACCAGATCTCATTACAGATGGTTGTGAGCCACCATGTGGTTGCTGGGAATTGAACTCAGGACCTCTGGAAGAACAGCTAGTGCTCTTAACTACTGAGCCGACTCTCCAGCCCCCGATATATATTTTTAATCTATGTTCTCCCATGTGGTTCGTCGCCTCATTTCCATACTACCTGTCCTGCTTCCTCCTCGTCTGGCTAGTGACTCCACCTTTCTTCTTCCTGGAGCGCTCTCTGTCCCGCCTATACTCTTCTGACTAGCTAGCTATTGGTTGTTCAACCTTCTATTACACCAATCACAACAGTATGTCCTCACACAAAGTACAAATATCTCACAACTTCACACAGTGTGCAAAAAACAAGAACTGTGGTAAGGTTGTTTTGTTTTGTTTTTGTTTTTTTCCGGAGCTGAGGATCGAACCCAGGGCCTTGCGCTTGCTAGGCAAGCACTCTACCACTGAGCTAAATCCCCAACCCCTGTGGTAAAGTTTTAAGACCACGGCTGTTTTAAGACCACGGGTGTGAACTGCCCAGTGCCACCTGTCAGTGGCCGTTATGATGAAGAGTTGGCAGTGCCCCTCACCATGCCCTACATTAAGGCTTCAACCACTGAGGCAGGCTAGTCACAGGCTCCCCATGGTACTGATGTGAACCTTTGCAAGGGCAGTTGCTGTTTTGTGAGAGCATGTGTCTGCTGTCTCGTTTATCTTTCAGTCTTCAGTTACTTTGAGCCTTGTCCAGCTGTGGGGACTGTTAGCTTTCCCTTACTATGATAAAAATGCCTGAGGTAAACGGCAGGGGAAAAGGTTGGCTTGGGTTCACAGCTTCCATCTGTGCTTGGCTCCATTGCCCCTGGGCCTGTGTGAGGCCCGTCATGGTGGAGTGTGTGGTTGGGTAGGCAGCTCAAGTCATAGCAGCCGAGAAGCAGAGAGAGAATAGGGGCCAGGCTACTATTGTTCCCTTTAAACAAATGCTGAGACCAAGCCTTCAACACGTGGGTCTGTGGAGGAACTTTCTAGACCCATTCTAGAGCACTCTGTTCAGCTACCTGCTAGGAGATGGAGAGCTTGGGGTCGAACCCGAGGCTGGCCTTAGGACGCTGTCCCATGTCCCAATGCCTGCAGGTGGAGATGACCTCTGAGGTGTTCAATGTCTTGGTACAAAGGCTCTGCAAAGAGGGACCAGCGGCCACCACCTCCATGGCTTACGCCAAGCTGATGCTGACGGTGATGACCAAGTACCAGGCCAGCGTGAGTGTCCACGGGGGCTCCCTGATGGGGCCAGCATCTCTGGTGGCAGTGGTACCGGGGCACTGGGACCCTTGAGCTGACCTCGCCCCGCAGCTGTCGTGCTTGTGAGGGGACATGCACAAGCATCTGGTGACAAGAAGAGAGCAGCTGAGTCTTACTGGGGACTGGGGGTGGTGAATGTGTGGGCCAGGCTGAAGCAGGAGGATTGCTATAAGTTCAAGGCCAATCTGGGCTACATAGTGAGACAAAATACAAAACGCTGTGAACTTGCTAGCCTGTGCTGGGTAGGCATCAGCCCTCAGACACTGTTAGCGCCTTTCTGTTGGTTTTGTTTTGAGATGGGGGTCTGTTGCCTGGCTTGGGCTCGGCCCCCTGGACTTGTGACCTGCCGCCTCGGCCTCCTGTTTTGCTGTGTGTCTGTGTGCAGCCCCTCTTTACAGATGAGGGGTAGAGGCTAGGATATTAACTCACGTTATGTGGGACTAGCAGCATGGCCCAGAAGGCCCTGAAGGTCATGGGCCAGAAAGCTTTTTGTTTTGTTTTTAGACAAGATCTCATGTAGCTCAGAATTTGCTCTGCAGCCAAAATGACCTTGAACATCTGATCCTTCTGCCTCCAGCTCCTGAATGCTAGGATTATAGGTGAAACTACTGTGGCCTAGTTTATATAGTGCTGGGAATGGAACCCAGGGCTTCTTGCTTGCTAGGCTATGTAGTTCTGGCTAGCCTGAACCCTCTGTGTTGACCAGGCTGGCCTCAAACTCACAGAGACCCTCTTGCCTCTGCCTCCTGAGTGCTGGGATTAAAGGCCTGGGCCACTATGCTGGGCTCATCCTGCTTTTTTATACAGTCCAAGATCACCTGGCCAGGGGTAGCACTGCCCACAGTGGGCTGACCCTCCTGTGTTACCTGGCAATCTACAGAAATGCCCCACAGGCCAATATGATGGGGCGGTTCCTCACTTTAAGGCTCCTCTTTACCCAGCTGTATCTGTTGACAGCCAAGGTGGGCCATCACACAGCTGCATTCCATGATCCCGGGAAAGTGGGAATCTGAATCTGTGTGTGCTCTGAGGTTTTGGGGCTGCTGGCTCCTCCGAAGACGCCTCTAGATCACAGAAGGGCCCCCTCTAGAGAGAGGTGTCAGGACTGCCCTCCAGAGGCATCAGGGACCTTCATCTGGGGAGGGACTTTGCCTCTGTCTGCTTTGAGGAGTGGGGGTTGGAGAGAGGAGCCTGAACCCCAAGGGAAGAGAGAGGAACAGGTCCGAAGGGTGTGGTGGCCATGGTGGTGTGTCCCTGACCCTCTCTCATCTGTAGCCTGGACACACCTGAACCCATGTAGCTGCAGGGCCTGCTCTGAGCTCTGCAGCTGGTAGAATTCCAGATCCTTCTGGTGCCTGCTTCACCTCCAGAAGTAGGAAGGTTCTGTTGCCAGGAGCCTGCCCTTGGCTTCTGTGGGCTGGTGAGGAGATGGGGAGCCAGGCTACTGCAGTCTTAGCCCGATTCCTCCTCTCCAGATCACACAGCACCAGAGCCTGGACCTGGCGGTGGCCCTGGAGCCCAACGCCACCTTCCTGAAGAAGTCCCTGCAGGCAGCGCTGAGACATCTGGCTCCCTGACCACCCCCAAGGACACGACCGCTGACCCCTTGCCTCAGAACTCACACGAAGCACAGCCAGCTCAGGAGTCAGCTGCCTCTTGCCCGGCACTCCCGGCTGTGCAGAGGCCATCTTGACTTCAGAGAGGAGGCCCTAGGCTTCGCTGGCCGCTACTCCTGATCACAGTGCAGGGACGGTGGAGGGCCAGTGGTGGACGGGTGGTGTCCTGGGACAGCCGGGTTCCAGTGTGCTCAGGGGGAGTCTTTGGTGCTCAGGTGTATGTTGTGACCCTCTTTGGTTTCTGAACTGAATATTTTGTGATAGTTTTTAATAAAAAGAAAAAAAGTTTGTCCAAGCACATGGCTCACCCTGTAATCCCAGCACTCAGGAGAATCGGAAGTTCGAGGTCATCTTCAACCACAGTGTAAGGCCAGCCTAAGCTACACGAGAGACCCTTTCTCAGAAATGTTGGTGGGTGTGGCTGGGAGATGGCTGAAGGAGCAAAGAGCTTGCTGAATGTGTTAGGACTTCAATTTGACTCTCCAGAACCTATGTAAAGCTGGGTATCTGTCATCTCTGTTCTTATGGCAAGATGGGGGTTGGGGGCAGGAGGATCCCCCAAAGCTGGGGGGCCAGCTTAGCCTGAGACAAAATGGAAGGCAAGGATTGTCACAAAGGTTGTCCTCTGACCTCCAGGTTTGTGCAGTGGCACGTTTGCATCCCAGAGTGCTCATGCATGCACAACACAAATGTACACAAACACACACCAAATACAAAGAAAGTTAAAACTACAGAGGCACCTACATTCTTAGAAGCAGTGCCTACTTTCCATTAGCTCTGGGCCCTTCATTCCCTCACCCACACCCACCCCTGTTCGGTGAGAAACAGTGAGGGGAAGTCTCTTAAGCGGAGTGTCTGCTGCAGACCTGTTTGATATCTATATTACCACAACACCTGTGCAGGTACCTCACTCATGACCATTTAGCACTCAGCTGGGTCTGGTGGTGCACGCCTTTAATCCCAGCACTCAGGAGGTAGAGGCAGGGGGATCTCTGTGTTTGAGCCCCGTCTGCTCTAAATAGAGTTCCAGGTCAGCCAGGGCTACACAGAGAAACCCTGTCTGGAAAAAAACAAGCAAAAATTTAGCACACAGATGTTACTGAATTAGGAAAGTTCACGCAGCACCTTCCTAGCTGAGCCCTGTGGTGGGTGGGGAACAGAACTTTCTGGGTGCGCCTCAGACCACAGCTTCCTCTGAAGTCCTGAGTCCCTGTTTCAGGGAGGTGGGAAGTCTGTTTAGGGATAAGGCATGGTTTTGGGAACAAAGCTTAAGAGAAAAACAATGTTGAACCACTTCACGTTGGCCTTTCCCGGTGGGTAGCACCTGAAGCTCTACCCTGTCGCTGAACTCTTCCCCCCTGACCCTGTGTGAGCTTTCTTTACTGTACCTGACGTGTGTGTGAATGTCCTTGGGCAAGATGACCCCTTCTCAGACCCGCCCCGGGCAATGGTGGGTGCTGGCCTAAAGGAGCTTGCCTCCCTCCTCAAGATCCGGGTGAGTCACCCCAGATGTGCAGGCTCCCTGCAGGGACCCCTTGACCCCGCTCCTCTCTATTAACTGCAAACACGGGGGTGGGTGGGGGGGGGGGTGGTGTCAGGCAAGGACGACTTCGTTTGAAACGCCAACTAACTGAGAAAAGACGGGGGCATCTGTCCAAAAGTCCCTCGTGCCGTGCCTGGAGGCCGAATCGGGGGCGGTGTGTACAGATGGCCATGGCAGACTGCTGGGCGCCTCCTCCCAGGTGGAGGCTCGCGCTGAAGCGATGCACATCTGATCCTAATCTAGTCACAAGATGCTGCTCACTCAGTTCTGCAGATCGCAACAGGGATCATTTCCCCCCGCTAGCTATTCCCGTCCGCGGGGCCTCTGCCCACCGGCGGGACTATTCGGCACAAGCCCGGGCCAGGGCGGCTGCCGCCCAGGGGCTCTCCGGGGCTCGGCGCCACATCTGGCGATGAAGGAAGACAGTTCTGGTGCCGTGGCAGGCACAGGTCCGGCACGGGAGTCTGCAGAACTCCCATCTCGGTGCAGCCGCGCGGTGGCGCCCCCCGGCGACCGCCGACATCAGCGCTCCTCCGGCCAGGCTCAGCGCCGGCCGCGCGACGCACCAGGCGGTTCTCGCGAGAACCAGGAGCGCTATTTGAGCGCAAGCGCAAAGCCTCCGCTTCTCTTTTCCGGTTCTCGCCGCCCCAGCAGCCATGAGGTAAGCGGGGACCGGGGCGCCATCCGCTGCCATCCGGGGCACCGGGGACCCCGCGGGGGGCCCGCGGCCGCCGACTCGGAGGCTCTCCCTACGGCTGCCCACGGCGCGAGCCTCTTCCCAGCATGCCGTGGGCCTCGGCCCGGGACCCGGGGTCCAGGTTCGGGTCCCTCCCGGGGTGCAGCATGGCCGGCCCTGAGCGCCCTCGTTTCCCCCTAACAGCAGCAAAGTCTCTCGCGACACCCTGTACGAGGCGGTGCGGGAAGTCCTGCACGGGAACCAGCGCAAACGCCGCAAGTAGGCGCGGGCCGGGGACAGCGGGCACCCCGGGACAGCGGGCACCCCGGGACGGCGGGGCAGCGGGCACCCCGGGACGGCGGGGCGGGCATCCCGGGACAGCGGGCACCCCGGGACAGCGGGCACCCCAGCACCCCGGGGACAGCGGGGACAGCGGGGCGGGCACCCCGGGACGGCGGGCACCCCGGGACGGCGGGGCGGGCACCCCAGGACAGCGGGCACCCCAGCACCCCGCGCTGACGTCGCCCCTGCCGCTTAGGTTTCTGGAGACGGTGGAGTTGCAGATCAGCCTGAAGAACTACGACCCCCAGAAAGACAAACGCTTCTCGGGCACCGTCAGGTTGGCACCGCTCAGACCCCACCCAGCCCCTCAGGGTCCCCGTGCGGCCGAGCCCGAGGCGGGCACGGGGACCCTGACGCGCCAGGGTAGTTCGGGCGGCCTGCTCCGGGCAGGCTGGCCGGGCGGACCCCCACCCTGGGTCTTAAAACAAGAGGGGAGGCGTGGGGAGGCCTCGGCCGAGCCCGCCGGCTAGCCTGAGAAGCCAGGCTAGTGCTGCCAGCGCCGGGTAAGACTCGGGGCTCGCTGCCGCCCCAGGCTCCGACAGCGTCCTGGAGACTGGCCGTGACCTGCTGTCCCTCCCTCCCCCCCAACGCAGGCTCAAGTCGACGCCTCGCCCCAAGTTCTCGGTGTGCGTCCTGGGGGACCAGCAACACTGCGATGAGGCCAAGGCCGTGGACATCCCCCACATGGACATCGAGGCGCTCAAGAAGCTTAATAAGAACAAGAAGCTGGTCAAAAAGTTAGGTGAGTGCAGCTGGGGGCGATGCCGGGGGCCCGCTTTGGAGATGGCCGCGCGGCAGCCCTGGCTGCCTGTCCCCGGTGCTAGTGTTGGAGGTGGTTCACTGGCTCACCTCACCACCACAACCCAGTGACACCATTCACAGTGGGCTTCACCTGGCCCACCCAGCTATTGTCTTGGTTTTTTGTTTTTGTTGTTAACCTGGGGTCTGGCGGAGTCTGTTGCAGGCTTCCCCCGCTGCGATATTGGATAGACCTCTTTTTACAGCTCTGCTTGCAAACTTGGTGCAGCACCTCAAACCGATGTTTGCTCCTCGGCAGTTCTGCTTTGGGTCTCTCAAATAGCTGGGGTTGGTTATAGGCCTGCGCCACCACGTTGAGCATTCACCTGGTTTTCAGTGAATGCTGGGATTACAACAGGCGGAAGCCATCGTGGCCCCTCGGTCCTTTGCAGTGTGCTGTGGATTGTGGTTGGTCATCCTGAGTACTGCAGGGTCTGGGGAGGCAGACCTGCACTACTCAATGATTTTGAAAGCTGGTTTTGCTTTTCTGGCCTGGATATAAGTAGCCCATGACTTCTCCTCACAGCCAAGAAGTATGATGCCTTTTTGGCCTCAGAGTCTCTGATCAAGCAGATCCCTCGTATCCTGGGCCCAGGCCTCAACAAGGCTGGCAAGTTCCCTTCCCTGCTGACACACAATGAAAACATGGTGGCCAAAGTCGATGAGGTGAAATCCACAATCAAGTTCCAGATGAAGAAGGTGGGTCTGGGCTCTGGGGAGGGTTCATAGTGCGAGGAGGAACCACGTCTGGTCCTTGGCACAGCGTGGTTGACTAAAGGTGGAAAGCACAGTGTAGCACTCTGACAGACCCTGGTTTACACCGGAAGTGAGCCAGGCCTGCCACAGAGACGCTGACTAGCCCGCCCTCCGTGCAGGTGCTGTGTCTGGCTGTTGCCGTTGGCCATGTGAAGATGACCGATGACGAGCTGGTCTACAACATCCACCTGGCTGTCAACTTCTTGGTGTCCTTGCTCAAGAAGAACTGGCAAAATGTCCGGGCCTTGTACATCAAGAGCACCATGGGCAAGCCCCAGCGTCTGTACTAGGATGCCCCAATAAACCTTAGTGCTACCGTACCCTGGTCTGTGTGTGAGCTCAGTTAACAGCCTCTGTAAAGGGTGGTCCTTGTGTGACTGTGTGGGGCAGGGAGTGGTGGTACTCCCAGAGTTGAGGGCTCATCTGTAGGGCATGTCCCAAGCAGCAGGTCTGGCCCCAACCAGGTCTCTACTTATAGATGGAACCTTTCGTGAGCAAGGCTCTAGATTCAGCCCAGCTGAAAGCCGATTCCAGTATGGTTAGAGGTGAGGTGTGGCCTAACTCTGGGCTGTTGAAATGTTTCCAGGGGGCTGTGGTAGTGACAAGCCAGGCCACCTTAGATACACTTCTGGGTTCAAGCACATAGCTGCAGCCAACCCAGAATCCTGTCACATGGTGAACAGTGAGTCTGGGCAGGCCCCTTTTAAGGAGGGGTCAAAGCCGAGGGGCTTGAAGGCTTTACTTCCACAGATAAGAGGAGAGGGCTAAGTCCACAAGCCTCACCTATAAATTGATGTAGAATAGGCTTGCCAGGTGAGGCAGTGAAAGCCAAGTGTCCCTTATGAAGCCTGGTGAGGATAGGTATTTGTAGGAGTTTGTGAGACCTTGTGTGTCCCAGGCTGGCACCCTACCCAGAGCTCTCCCCCTACAGGCTGTGGGGTATAGTGGAGGGCTTAGGGCCTCATTCTGCCTCTCATCCTTAGGGTAGACTCTGAGGGCTCAACTGGCTCCTAGCATGCCTGGTCTAGCCTGGGCATCTCCAGGACTGCTGAAGACAGACCTTCAGTTGATGGCCCAGCCTAGTAACCTGCACACCTGGCCGCAGCTTTCCCAGAAGGCACTAAGGTGATGTCCAGACAATGCTGGTCAAGCATGATTGATGAGGTGGTGGTTGATCACAGCGTCTCTGTACCATATCTGAGTACAGGCCACGGTGGAGGTCACACATGACATACAACTGTCCTGACCCAGAAACAGCTTTTAATTTTTTTTAGCAGGAGCCAGACCTTAGGGGCCCCTTGCCTTGAGCTGTTTATGATACAGCCCATCACAGCTGGATTTAAAAATACACAAAAATACATATAATACATGTTATAAAACCTAGGTGGGGTTTGGAGGTGGCCTGAGCAGTATGCGAACGGTGAAGACCTTCAGAAAGCTCGGGCAGCATGAGGAGGGGGCACAGTACTTCATTTGAAACTTATAAATACCCAGGTGACCTAGGGACACAGGCCAGTTGACCCTCAGGGGCCTGGGTGTGGAGAAAGGGGAGGGAGGGGAAGGAGACAAGGGTTCAAGTTCCAGCCTCCTTGTTCCCTGCCACCCACCTGTCTTTGGGACATTATAGGGGTGCCTAGTAGCTGAAGTGCTGGGGAGAAGTGGGCAGCACCCTGTTCAGCCTCCAGCTCAGCTGTACCACTCTGCCAGCACAGCCCCCTCCCCTGTAGCCAGCCCTGTTCTAGGGAAGTAGCCGAACTGAGGCTCTGGCTCTGCCCACTTATGTGGGCCTCCATCTTGGCACTTTGATACAAGAGACCCAATCTTGCTGTGCAAGAGGCTTGGGGACAGGCAGGTACCCAGAAGGTAAAGAAGTGTGGGCCCTTCTTAACCCAGCCTCCAACTTGACACCTTGTACCAGGGCAGCCTTGCAAGCTGCCTCTCTGTGGTCTCCTATCTACCCTCACCTGCTCATCACACTCTCTTGGGGGCCAGAGACCATGCACTAAGCCCACAGGTGTCCTCCATCCCCCAACTCTGATGTCACTCGAGGCCAGGTAGAGCCCGGTCATCTGTGGGTCAATGCCCAGGAAGGCCACATCACCATGGAGCCCTCTTCACTCCAGTAAAGCGCAGAACAGTGGCAGGGAGCGTGTGTGCTGGGGCCAGGGAGGCAGCCTGGGTCCCAGCCTGAAACCCACGGGTGGGTGAGTTCCCCAACCCACACCCTGGGAGACCAGGCAGGCAGGTGTGTGGAAGAAGTCCGTCTTGCATCCTTTGGACGTCAAAGCTTAGTCTTTGACAAGCTTGTAGACATGGTGTTGTGCCCCATGCTCGCTGGTGGAGACTTCAAAGACAAAAGCGATGACCAGCAGGGTCTCCTGTGAGTCCCGACTTGTGACCACCTGTGGGGGCAGGGAGGAAGAGAAGGAGTGGGTCTCAGCAGAGCAGGGGCAGTGGCTGGGCAGCTGTGCACCTCTCCAAGCTAGCCTGGTCCCGGAGCCGACAGCCTCGCACCTGCAGGATGGTGAAGTTCTCCAGCACGCTGTTCATCATGTACTTCTCAGGTAGATGCTTCAGCTTGTGGATGAAGTTGATCATGTACTCGCACATGGGTGAGCGGTGGATGCGGTACACGAAGCGGCCGTTCTCTAGACGGGCATACTCGGTCTGCAAAGTGGGGCGGTAGTGTCACTGGGTGTTACTGACCTGTCTGCCTGCCACCCACCTCCTCAGACCCCCTGCTCACCTCCACTTTCTCTACCACCTGCTTGCCGAAAGAGCACACCTTGGTGGAGACGCTGATGGTCATGCTGTCAGCTGAGCTGTACTGCGAGCTGACCCCGTAGAAGGCCCCAGGGCCCTCCTGAACTGTGCTGTTGAGGTCAGCCTGTGGGGAGGACACCCAAGTGCTGCAGAGGCCAGAGGCTAGCCTCCCGCTTCCCCACCTCCATGCCTCCAGTCCCACCTACCCAGAGGCCTGCAGGTCCCGCCCAGGGGCCCGCCGGTCATGGAGGAGAGCAGAGGCAAGGAGCTGGGCGAGCTGCCCATCTTGGGTTGGGAGAAGAAGCCTCACCCAGAACTTGACAAGGAAGAAGGCGTTTGGGGGCCCCTTCTCATAGAGTTCCTTCAGTCCCCCCTTCTTCTCAGGGAACTTGTCGTAGATCTGGCGTACATCCACCGCCTCCAGCGGTGGGTCTGAGAAGGCAGGGTTTGTCTGGCCGATGTGCACAAACAGGTGTTTGCTGTACTGTGGGGAGGGCCGAACCAGGGTCAGCCTGGAGGGGCTGAGGCTGCAGGCCCAAGGACCCCACTGGCAGGACAGTATGTGGGTGCTCCCTCCCAGGCCAGTTTCCCCACCATCCCCACATTACCGTGTCAGGATCCCGTTGCACCTCCATGAAGGCAGAATACTCCAGGAGGCGTAGCCGGGAGGAGGCGATGGTTCGGTCCTGCCACGCAGGCGCAGAGGCAGAGGAGGCAGTGGCTGGGGGCAGCGGGGCCAGGGACTCATAACCTAAAAGGGTAAAATGTAGCTCATCTGCCCACGCATGGTGGACTGCAGGGTTGGGCTTTACTCTCCAAGGGGTGGTGCTGTGCAGTATTAGTAGTCACAGGATGCTTTTACATGCCACTATTAATGTGTTCACACAGAAAACTAAAATACCATCACCTAGAGTGGAATTCTGTGAAGATGTTGATGTCTTTCTTCACAGGGAATAAATAGAAACTTATCAAAGCCCTATGGCTGCCACCCACCCCAGGACAGATACAGGCCCCACATAGAAGGGCAGACACCAGAGGTACTAGATGGTACTTACTGGTGAGCGTTGGTGGCAGGGGAGGTTGGATGGGATAGGCAGGCTGGGCAAAGGGCTTGATGCTGTGGACAGGAATATGGAGTTAGAGGTCCTCGGCACCCTTCATCTGCCCAGTCCCTCCCGCTCTGCATCCCCTCCGATGATGTCGCAAAGTGCATGCTTACAGGCTAGCCCACCACCTTTTTGTTCCCTCTATGTTTTAACTCTGATGGCCTCGCCTGCATCCCACAGCTGGTGGGTGAGTACACTCTCCTCCTCAAAAAGCTATTCACCGTAGCTGTAAGTATGTTCTCAGAACTAAGAACCCCGAGTTTTGTTCACTACCTGGTAGTGAGCAGACATTAACGTTGGTTCCCAAGTAGGAAACAAATACAGGGGTGTTGACAGAGTCTGGGCTCAGGAAGGAGGGGAGGACTCAGGGAAGACATGGGCGATACTTACTCCTGAGATGGTCCAGGCTGTTGTCCTAGCAGAGGGGGACCACTCCAGAACTGTGGACAAAGCTAGCGTCTCAGTACTCAGGAACCCTGGCCACACCCCAGCCCAGCCACAGCCCACAGCCCACCCATACCCTTGAGGAGGTGGAGAAGACGGCCTGGGGCAAAGGAGAGGGCGGGCTGAACTTGTTCTGCAGGACGCTGGCAGAGACAATCTGTGCAGATGACATGGATGCCATGCTTTGGAGTGCTTTGTCCTTGGAGACCTGGTCCTAGGAGACAGCGGTCACATGAGGTCTGGGCCAGGCTCTTCAGGTAAGAATTCTAGGCCCAGCTCTACTGTGGATTCAGTAGTGTCTACCTCTCTGAACCCCAGTGTACTGGTGTCTGTCCTTTCTTGGCTCAGCCCACAGTATGGAATACTACTTTATTCTATGCCCCAGTCAGTGGTCCCTTGGAATCCCTGAGGGAATTGGTTTTGGGCTATCATATACTGAAATACAGGGTGCCGAATGTCTCGCATACACAGTGTCTGCATAGACACTGAGACACTGAATGCTCCTCCTGGACACTCAAATTATCTGTGACTTTTTTTTTTTTTTTTTTTGGGTTTTTCGAGACAGGGTTTCTCTGTGTAGCTTTGCGCCTTTCCTGGAACTCACTCTGTAGCCCAGGCTGGCCTCGAACTCAGAGATCCACCTGGCTCTGCCTCCCGAGTGCTGGGATTAAAGGCGTGCACCACTACCGCCCAGCAAACTTTTCTATGAAAGCAAACTCACTCCACACAATTCAGCAGCTTTGATTTGCTCCTATGCTGAGCACTGCACTGAGGGTGGGGAGTGTCTAGTGAGCACGCCACCACTAACTACGCCACCCCTCTGCTCCTGTCACGTAGGTGCTCTCAAGCCCCTCCCCAGGGCCGCTGGGCCACTTACCAGGTTCATGGCCTGTAAAGGAGAAAGGGACAGAGGATTAGATACATGTGAGGGTTCTGTGGGGGAGGGGACATGGTTTTTTGCAACCCACCCCCACCTCGTTCCCTGGCTGTCAGCTCCCAAGGAAGCCAAGAGGCAGGTGGGCGCCCTCCCAACCCTGAGAGGCAGTGCTTGTCAGCGAGGGGGTGCCCTGGCAGGGTGAGGCTGAAGAAAAAGGACCATGAGTCTGTTCCTCCTAGAACTTCCAAGCATCGGTTTGGAAGATTTAGAGGCAGGGACCAGGCAGATCCTGAACTGCAGACAGGAGCTCTCGGCCCACCCCTGCCGAGCTGCAGCCAACACCCTCACATCCCCCAAGTCCCCAGGCCATTAGCAAGCAAAGGTCAGGAGAAAGAGCAGGGGACAGAGGAGAGACAGGCTGGAGTAGCTCCCGGATGCTGGCCACCGGCTGTCCAGTCAGTCACCAGGGGCTGTGGCCTGGGAACCCTGACAGCCTGTTTTTGTTTGAGACAAGAGTCTAACTGTGTAGCCCTGGCTGTCCTGGAACTCAGATCTGCCTGCTTCTGTCTGAGTGCTGGGGTTAAAGTGACCCCTCAGCAGGCACCTAGGGGCTGTCACTGTGTGTCTCAGCCTCTCAGCCCTGTCCTGGGCAGAGCTCAGCCAAGTGGCAGGGGCCCATACCTTCAGCTGGGACTGAATCTCCTGAGATTTCCTCCTGGCTAGAACCTGCAAGTGACTAGAGACCTGTAGGAAAGAGAGAGAGCAAAGGACAGAGGAGAGGGAGGCGAGGAAGACAGCTCGAGCCAGAGAGAGGTACAGTGGGCTGGAAACCCAGCCGAGGCCTGCAGTGTGCAGAATGGGTGAGGCACCACGGAAGAGGCCCAGCAAAGGCTGGAGGCCCTGCCAGGGACCCGACGTACCTTGATGCCAACCTGGTATTCCCGAACCTTCTTCCGAGCTAGAACCTGTATGTGGCTGGACACCTACAGGGTGTGCCCCGCCACAAAGGAAAACAGATGGTGAGGAGGCAGCCAGGATGGCCAGGGTGGAGGGAGTACCCCAGCCCTCATTTCTGGGAGACCAGGGTCCAATGGGAGAACTCGGGCATCTCAGTGGGCACGTGCCTACTGGTACTGTCAACTGTTTCTTCTTGGCCTTGAATTAAGAGCGCACAGTGGCTTCAAGGGCCACTATGCACTGCTGTGTCAGTTGTTCACAGAACAGCCCCCCAGTCCATGATCTGCTCTCTGCTCAGGCACGGGCTGCACTGACCCAAAGGAAGTGGGTGGGTCTCATCAGGAATCCTCACCTCTGAGGACACCACACAGGCTAGCTGTGGCTCCAGGCTCCTCCTAGGGTTAGATGTACATGGAAGCCACAGCTGCTGCTTTTTTTTTTTTTTTTTTTTTTTTTTTGGTGACAGGGTCTCACTTTGTTGCCTTGACTGTGCTTGAAGTCACAGAAATCCACCTGCCTCTGCCTCCCAAATGCTGGGATTACAGGCATGCAAAGCTTCTATCAGATCTCTCCAACCTGTCTGTCTACCCTGGTTCTCAGCCTGGCCCTCCCCTGCCTTCCTCCTTCAGCTTCTTTGGAACCACTCTGGCATGCCTTTCCATGGACAGATTTTTGCACACAGTAGGTGCTCTTATTTGAAGGATTTCTTTGCCAGCACCCTGCTCCTTGCTGCCTCTAAGAAAGCGTAAAGCTGAGCTAACCCTAGGCCCACAGTGCCCAGCCTGTATGACAGCCCTTGGCACGGTCCAGGCACCAGTGACAGGCTGCAGACCCACATGCCATCAACACCGCTCCATGGGCAATAACATCAGCAGCTCTGGGCTTTCTTTGGAAGTTTTTTACTCCCCTAAAGAAGCTGTTCTTTTCGCTGTGGACTTGAACCCCCATCACACCCCCCTAGCTGGGCGTTCCTGACAGGTCCCTGCCCTGGAGTCCTGGTAGAGGCTCACTCTTTCCCTGACAATACCGATGGCCACCAAACACACATGTTGACGTTTTCCCGACTTCATAAGCCCAGCTCATTTGGTCTTTGCAGCAACTCTGACTTTCAGATGACCCAATCAAAGCCCAGAGAGATTTGGCTCTGTATCATGGATCACACAGCTGGATGCAGAGCTGGCATTCAAACCCAGGCTGTGTAGCTCTGGGGACCATTGGCTTCATCAGCAAGCTATTCTCCCAGGATTCCTTCAGACCCTTAAGTGGGGACCACCTCCCCAGGCAGGGCCAGCTCTGACAACTGGAGCTCACAGGGAGCTTATTCCCAAATTGGTATTAGCTGTCTGGTTAACATGGAGGCATTGTGCTGGGTAGGTGGCATACACCTTTGATTCCAGCACCTAGGAGGCAGAGGTAGGTGGAGCTCTGAGAGTTCCAGGCCAGCCTGGGCTACATAGTGACCACTACAAGGGACAGGAGATCTAGGCACCAGTCCCCAGATGGCTGTGTTGTCCTGTGTGGACAGCCTAGCCAGGTGCAATGCCGGGTCAGAATGAGGCGGGACATGTGGCCAGGTTGACTCAGTCCGAACTTAGAGACCGTCAGCCCCTTCCCAGGGCTGACCAGAAGGCTCCTGAGAATACGGGTGTGGCTTACCATGTAGCTGTAACAGCCGCAGGTGCACTCAACTGTTTTAGGTGTCCACATATCAATCAATTTACAGTTGCCAAGGAATCGGCCTGGGAAGCAAACTTAGGCCCAGGTAGGGCAGACTATCGGAACTGAGGCTTGACCTCAGAGTCTGTGTTGTCAGGGGGGGGGGTGGGGGGGGGGGGGGTGGGGTGGGGGGGGGTGGAGGTGGAGGACTGAGATTCTTATCCTGGGGCCTCGAACTCACAAAACTCCTGTTTCAGCCTTACAAGTGTTGAGATTCCAGGCATGTGCTGCTCCACATAGTGGAGTTTGTGTTGTTATTGGCCCTCCGAGTTCAGGAGCCTGAGCCCAGGGACCAGAGTGGCCACCCCAGTGTACTGGAGACCCAGGAAATGATCTGAGGCCCAGATCAGACATCACTAAATGCACAGTAGACAGGGAACCTAAGGCTCCCCAGGATGAGGTTAGGGCAGGAGGGGCTTGTCTGCACACCCAGCACTCTGGGGCCCCACTCCTGGAAGGGCTGGGGGTTGAGCTTCTCTCTTAGGTACCCCGGATCCACCTGCCTGGTCACCCCAGCTCTTGGCACTCCCCCATCCTGTGGATGCAGTCTCAGCCTCCACCTCCTGGCTGGCCTCCCAGATCCACTGCCCTGGCAGCTGCAGGGCCACATCCCTCACAACTGCCCCCACTCTTTGACACCCCCCCCCCAGGGCTCCCACTCTTCCTCCTCAGCACCACCTGCTCCTGGATCATTCTGTTAGGCCAGGGGCCAATCTTGACTCCACCTCCTCCTAGCTCATGGACCAATAGGGGTCACTAAACTCCCTCCCCAGTTCCTTAGTTTATGGCAACTAGACACAGCTAGTCACTTGGGAAGAGGGAACCGCAACTGAGAAGATGCCCCAAGACTGGCCTGTGGACAAGCCTGTGGTGCACTTTCTTGACTGATGTGGGAGGTCTCGGCCCACTCTGGACAGTGCCATCGCTGGGAAGGTGGTCCTGACAGTCTAAGAAACAGCAAGCAGCACCCTCTATGGCCTCTGCTTCAGTCCCTGCCTCCAGGTTCCTGCCTTAACTTCCCTCAGTGATGGACTGTTATTTGGAAGTGTAAGGCAAAACAACCCTCTTTTCCAAGTTGCTTTTGGTCATTGTCTTTTTTTTAAATTTTGGTGCCTGTCCTGGAGCTTGCTTTGTAGTCCAGGCTGGCCTCGAACTCACAGATTCACCTGCCTCCCAAGTGCTGGGATTAAAGGCGTGCACCACCGCCCCGGCTGGTCATGGTCTTCTTATAGCACCAGAACCCCTAAGACAGAGCGGGCTCTGAGCGGCTGTATGGCCACATGGTGGTTGAAGGGTGTGAACCTTATCACTTGGCAATTTTGTGGTGTGTGCTAACACAAGTGGGGTGTAGGGATTGCTATCATGGCTGATCTGCCAGCAAGGTCCCTTCCCTGGTTAACTCCCACATCTGGTCTCCCTTCTCCAGGCCTACCCCAGCAAGACTACACTAGCTGTTTCTGTCCACCCCACTGGGCACATGCCCATCTTCCTGACTGGTGAGCAGGCCCTGTGGACTAGTTTGTGGTCCTTAAACCCAAGACAGCCAAGGGTGGAGTGGCAGGGGCCCGGGACCATCTCTCTACCTGTTTTCTTGTTCTGGTCTTGCCAGTCCTCAGTTTGATGTAGCGGGCAATCAGCTCATTTCGACCTGATCAGAGAGAGACAGCCAATGAGGACCGGGAAGAGAGAGGGTCCAAGGGGAGGCTGGGCACCCCACCCCGCCACTCTTCACTCGGGGCTCCCCTGCACACGGCCAGCAGTAAAAAGGACCTTGACAGGCTTCCCATGCAGCATGGCCGTCATTCCCAGCAAGGCTTAGGGGCTGGGGATGTGGGTGGGTCTCAGCCCTGGTCCCCTGTCTGGGAACAGTTCTCTCTGGCTTCATCCTGATCGTGGGAGACCCTGAACAAGGCCGTCTGGTGAAGGACAACAGGAGCTGGAGCATGGGTCAAGCTGTCTCTGGGTCCTCATGTCAATGACCCACATGGGGTTACCCACTCATCTGAGTCTTGGGGTAGGGGCTCTGCTCAGCACCGGACGCCCACTTGGGGAGTAGGCTATGCAAGGTGGAGGCTGTCTATGCATACCACAGGGTGTATGTCAGCACCCAGGGTGCGCACTCAGCCCCCCAACCTCTCCTCCCCAGAACTGCCACATTCCCCAAATTCCTCTGTGATGACAGAACAGGCCCCTCTGCTCCTCCCTGCCTGCCAACCCCTTGTCTAAAAATACCCCATGGGGCTGCCCTGCCATTGGTGAGGGTGCAACGTGGGCAGGCAGTCCCACCCGGTGGAGACACCCTAGAACATCTTCCTGTCCCAAGAGTGGGGTTCAGGCATTAAGGACCGGCCTGTGCAGAGGGTGGGGCTCCCATCTACTTCTCCCTACAGTACCCCTTCAGTCCTGGGTGTTGGGAGTCGGGGGAGTCACAGGCGCTCTGAGGCTCACTGGACTGACCCAGTTTTCCTGGCCCCCTGAGTCACCCCGAAACCTCCAGCCGGCAGGGCTGGGGAGAGGCGGGGCGCGTGTGGGCTGCGGCCGCCCTGTTTGCGAGGTGCAGCTGGAGGAGGCCCCAGACACACGCAGCTCGAGCCCGCCCGGACTCGCCCGCCGGGCAGGCGGCCAGGACTCCCCCAACCAACCGGTCTGGCAGGGGACAGAGAGCAGGGGGCGGGGCCAGCGGGCGGGGCCACGCCCACCTCTGCCTGCCCCACGCACTCACCGTACATCTTGCCCTCATCGGACAGGATGATCTTGCGCCGGCCACAGGGCGGGTAGATGGCCAGGGCCTCCTGGAAGCTCTGCTCGATGTCCGGGCTCCACACTCCCTCTGCATCGTTGTCCAGCGCCTTGTCCAGGCCTTCGGACCCATCCTCCCGGGCCTCCCCGGGGCTGCTGCTGGCGGTCCAGCTGTTGGACGCTATGGTGCTGGTTGCTCTGGGCTCTGGGCCTGAGCCCCCTGGACGGCCTGAGCCTAGACAAGCAGATGAGGAGGGTTAGGGCAGGGTTTTCCCACCCAGCGGCCACACTCCAGTGCGCCCCACACCAGGGGCAGGTGCTCCAGGCTGGATAAAGGCCATCAGAGGTGACGCCTGACCAGAGCTGTGTGACCCTGGGCCCAGTTAGTTTACTTCTCTGAGCATGGGGCCTATACAAAGTCAAAATGGGCCCTTGGAGGGCTGCAGAGATGGCTCAGAGGTTAAGGGTGGAGGACCCCAGTTCCATTCCCAGCACCCATGTCCGACAGCTAACAACTGCCTGTCACTCCAGTTCCGGGGAACCCTGACACCTTTGGCCCCGGCAGGTGCACACACCTATTTTAAAACTAAAAAAAGTCTCCTTGAGTTACGAGGGTTAAAGATGCCAGGCTGGAAACACCGAAAACACAACAGAAGCTGGGTAGGGTGGCGCACCCCTGTAATCCAGCACTTAGAAGGAGGAGGCAGGAGGATCAGGGCTCAGCCTCCTCCACTACACAGCACATCTGGGGGCAGCATGGGGTATGTGGTACCTTGGCCCTTCTTGGTCCACCTCCCCCCCCCCCCCCCCCACCTCCCCCGAAAGAGAGGGACCAACAAGATGGCGTGAGAATCTGCCAAGCCTGATGACCTGAGCTTGGTTCCTGGGCCCCATATGGTGGCAAGATAGATCAACTTAACTCCTGCAAGCACCCTCTCATACACACACATGAAAAAAATAATAAAGGTAGAAGGGGAGAGATCTCCCTGGCCACCATCTATACATATACCAAGAGGTGCTGCACACCTGTAATCATGCAGTTGGGAGGCCAAGGAAGGATGGATTGCTAGTTTGCTAGGCAATGGCGTTTGCCTGTAATCCCAGCGTTCCGGAGGCTAAGGCAGGCAGACTGCAAATTTCAAAGGTCAATCTGGACTACACAGGGAGACCCTGTCTCAAAATACAAAAAAGAGGGCATGGCATGAGCCAATAACTTCAGCACTTAGAAGGCTTGGGCAAGAGTTCAAGGTCATTGTCAGCTACATCTAGCTTGGCCTGTGAGAGCCGCCCCCACACCGCACCTGCATAGCTGGTCAGTCTCTACACAGGCAGGCAGGGAGGATGCTTATTCTTAGCAAGAAAGCTGAGGCTCCCCAGGCACATGACTGCCCAGAGAGTTCTGTAGCAGAGTGACTTCAGGCAAGGACTGGTGTGTCTGCAGCCCTCTTGGGGCAGAGAGGTGAGACCTCTAGCCAGGGCCTTCACTGCCCACTCCTACCAGCACCAAAGCAGGCCTGCTGAGGCCCCTGCTGTGAGAGGAGACTTCTCTCACCACCCACAGGTACCTGAAGAGAACCTCCACAGAGGACCTTAGCATGGGCCAGGCGCTGACCTGGGAGGGGCCAGGACAGAGCAGCAGAGGCTCCACCTGTCCACCTCCTCCATCCACTTCCTGTTCCCATACCTCCTCACCACCCACAGGCAGGCCTGTCCTGGCCCACATGGCAGATGGGCACCCATGCTCCATGCATCCTTTCTGTCCCAAGAACACAGCCTCAGATTCACCTCACGCCCCCTGCAACCCCCAAACACTGAAAGTTAGAGTTCTGGGGGCCTCCAGCCCTTGGTGCACTTTGCTCTGGGTAAGCAAGAATAGAAAGGATCTGCCAGTGTGGTGGCACACACCTTTAATGCCAGCCAGCACTCAGGAAGCAGAGGCAGGCAGAACCCGTGAGTTGCCAGGACAGCCAGACAGAGCTACACTGGTAAACCAGATATCTATATCTGTGTATCTATATCTCTCTATATACATGGCAGTGTCTGAACAAATACATGTTGAGCTTAGAGATCATCTTACATCTATGTTAGAGATAGGTCTCACTATGTAGTCCAAGCTGGCCATCCACCTGTCTCAGCTCCCAGGTGGTAGGCTATCAAGCACACATATATACAACTATACACAGCAGGTTTAGACTTAATATTTCCAACAGTGGCACCTGCCACATGCCAGGTGTGGTTTGGGAATTTTATACAATGACTCATTCAGTCTTCATAGGAACCCTTTGGGGTACTAATTTCTAATTTATTTATCTCTAGTTTACGAGCATTGGTGTTTTGCCTGCGTGCATCTCTGAGGGAGGATGCTGGATCTCTGGAGGTGGAGTTACAGACAGTTGTGAGCTGCCATGTGGGTGCCAGAAAATGAACCTGGGTCCTCTGGAAGGGCAGCCAGTGCTCTCAACTGCTGAGCCTTCTCTCCAGCCCCTGGGGTACCATTATTAATCCTACTTATTACATGAGAAAAGCCAAGAAACAGAGAAGTTAAACAACTTCCCCAACAACACACAGCAAATAAGCCATAGAGCTGGGTTTTGGACAGAGTTACTGGTCAGTGGCAGAGATGGGGACCATGGGGAAAGGTACATGGGGAGAAGAGAGGCCCTTGCTGCCCACTTCCTGACTATGTAGATAGGAAAAAGGCAGTGGAACCCACCACTTGGATAGGAAAACGAGGTCCAGGCCACTGAGCCCCCTCAGCTCAAGTGGCTGTAACAACTTCAAGTACCCCACACCACTGGACAAGACCAGCCTTTCTGGTGGCTTCCAAGACACCAGGAGTCTCTCTCAGTGGCCAGTGGGCAGCCAGGGGCAGACGCCCCTGCCCCCTGCCTGCTCCTCACCACGGGAGCTGTCTAGGTCTGTAACCCCTCTATTCTGTTTACAGTAGGAATGGGGGGCAAGGTGCCGTGCTAGCTGGGGGAGGGGCACTGGAGGAGCAGTTGGTGGTCTTTGCCTCCCCAGGTTCTGACGCTGCCATGGGGCTGTCAAACCAACTGAAGGGTCAGAGGGCACACCCTGAGATAGGACCCCTGGGCCCTCAGCCTCCGGTGGAACAGCCAGCTCAGTGCACAGGGGACCCGGCAGCCCAGCTTCTGAAGAAACTTGCTGGCCTCCCCCAAGTCTCTGGCTGTCTCCCCCCTCATCCAAGCCATGCCCCCCTCCTGGGTGATGTCAGTCCTGCCCCGCCCCCGCGGGAGCATGTGGCCAAATATGGCGAACAGAGCAGCCGGGGAGCTGGGACAGACTGGGGGCGGGGCAGCCCCTGGCTGTGATCTCGGGCAGCTGGGGAGGGGGAGGGTATTGGGGTGAGGGGTGCCAAGGAGTAGGGCCCCTAACGCACACACCTTACACGGCTCCTGGGCACCTGCAGGACTGGTAGTTCTAGGGACACACCCCAGAGGGCAGAGTACCCATGAGTGGCAGAGGTGGCACCCCCAAACAGCCTCCTCACACTGAAGCATGTCTGTGCAAGGCTCTCCACTGCCCAGCATGGGCAAATGCTGGAGGTAGGGGTCTCCTCTGCCCCCATCATTCAGAGAAGACACTCCTCAGGAGGTGTGGGAGGCTACTGGGATGACTACCTCTGCCCTCCCGGGTCACTATGGTGGATGAAGACAGTGCCTGGAGTGTGGGTGCTCACCCCCAAACCCTGGAACCACATGGAGACAGGAGGCTGAGCTTTCCAGGGGCAGGTGAGGGGGGACACAGTGTAGTTCCCAGACACAACCTCCATCTATAGACTGCGTTCTGAGAGGAACAGAGAGGGGCCCGGATAGGCAGGGGGGTCCCAGAAGAGTCACCAGCAGGCTCAGACCAGAGTGAACTGTGGAGAGCTCGGAGACCAGCTAGCGCCAGACGCCCCGCTCCTCGGGCAGCCAGACAGATGGACTCTCATCTGGGGTGGGAGGAGAGAAGACCCAGGAATGGGTCCACAGCACCCAGGGAAAGAGGCAAGGAGGTGAGACCCGCAACGACACTGTAGAGGAAGTCAGGGGCCGAGAGCAGAGGAAGGACAGAACCCAGAGAGGAGGGAGGGACGGGGCCTGGCTCGGCTCCTCCCCTACAGACCCTCTCCCTGGAGCCGGAGTTTTCTGGATGGCTTTGGCTTTCCTGAGGCTTCCACACCTCACCCTTAGCCTGCAGAAGTCACACCTGCCTCCTCCCTTCTCCAGACCCTCAGCCTGGGGGTCAGAAGGTGCCTTGGGCCAGTGACGAGGAAGGGGGCCAGGAGGCCCAAGGAGATAAGGGGCCCTGGCTGCCCACTCCCAGCCCCGGGGGCCAGATCTACGGGCAGAACTGGCCAGACCGCTCTGAATGGAGGCCAGAGTTGGGCGTCTGCAAAGGCCCTGTGGCTCCCTCCGAAGGGGGAAGGCCAAGCTTGGGACGAGGGCCCCCCGAGAGCTGGTGCCCTGGTCCGGGCACAGCAGAGACAGGCACTTGGTCAGGTGGCACTTGGTGGTTTCCCGGGGCGCAGGAGCTGAGCTAGGCCCTGCAGCTAGCTGCCCTGTGGAGACCCCTGCCCTCAAGCGCTCACTTCCAGGAGCCATAGCCATAACCCAACACGGGCAAATCAGTGGTCCCCAGCGCCCCACCGAGGGCTGGGCTGACAAGGAGACACAGTACTGGGAAGGACCCGCTGGGCCTCCCCACCCCCTAGCCTTTCTTCCCTCCACCCCACCCCCACAGCAGCCAGCTGTTCTCCAGCTGCCAGAGGCTCCCACCCTACAAGTGGCCAAGCTCTGGTTAGGACCAGAATGGGCCAGGGGAGGGGGTAGGGATGCTCTATGCCTCCCCCACCTCCAGGCTAAGGACCCAGGAGGGACCGGCCAAGTGGCCACACCCTGCCAGGCTGGGGAGGGAGGACCCGCTCCCCTTCTCCACAGGAGGGAGTAATTTACAGGCCCACTGAGGCGGTGCCTCCCCTCTCCAGCTCAACTAATGTGCTTCCAATTTGAGAACCGCGGTCCCCGCCCCTCTCCACCACCCCTAGGAGCCCTGGCCAGGAACAGCCCCCTCCTCAGAAACCCCAAGCCTCCCGCAGACAGAGCTGACCGATCCCAGAATGCCTCCCAACCTCTCTGCCACTCTCCAGGGTCTTTTTCTGTATAGGGAAACTGAGAGATCCAGGGTTAGGCTGAGGGATAACCTAAGGAACTGGGGTCCCACAAAGCTCAGTTAACATGTGGCTATCCACCCCCACCCCAAGTCACCCACTGGGCTGCCAGCAATCAGCGATGTCATCTGGTCTCAGTGTCCTCTATAAGCACACCTTGCCTCTCCAGGATCACAGGAGGCAGAAGCCACCGTACTGTGTGGCCTTCTATGTTTTGTTTTTTGTTTTGTTTTTTTTTTCTTTTTCTTTTTTTTCCAGACAGGGTTTCTCTGTAGCCTTGGCTGTTCTGGATCTCACAGAGATCCACCTGGCTCTGCCTCCTGAGTGCTGGGATTAAAGGCGTATGCTACCTCGGCCATGCACCTCCTGTGTTTTAGATGTATACATACATTCATGTTCACATATATTCACAGTGTTATTTGTTCATGTGTGTATATGTGTGTGCACACACACGTGTGCATAGATAGGCCACAGCACACATGTGGAGGTCAGTCTTTCTGCCCTCCTTCCACGCCACATAAGTCCCGAAGATCAAACTCAGGACATCAGGCTTGGCAGCAAGCACCTTTTCCCACTGAGCCATCTCAGGGACCCCACCACCCCTTTATAAAGCGGGTCTTCAGGTCTTCATGCCTGTAACCTAGGCCACTCTCAAACTTGTGGTATTCCCAAGTGTTGGAGTTTACAAGTGTGAGGAAAAATTCAAATAAGGATTATGTGTATTATAACAAAAATTTATCTTTTGTTTGTTTGGTTGGTTGGTTTTTTTTTTTGGTTTTTCGAGACAGGGTTTCTCTGTAGCTTTGGAACCTGTCCTGGAACTCGCTCTGTAGACCAGGCTGGCCTCGAACTCACAGAGATCCACCTGCCTCTGCCTCCCGAGTGCTGGGATTACAGGCGTGCGCCACCACCGCCCGGCTAAAATTTATCATTTCAACCACTTTATTTTTCTTATTGGGTTTTGATATAAGGTCTTACTTTGTAGCTCTGACTGGCCTTGAACTCAACCATCCTCACACCTCAGCCTCTCAAGTGTTGAGTTTGCAAGTGTGAGCAAAATAAATACACACACATACACATCATTGCATCTATACGTTAGACCTTTTCATTTCTCCCTCTAGCGGAGATTGAGTCTCATGGATAGCCCTGGCTAGTCTTAAACCCATGCCTCACTCAGCCTCCCTAGTGCTGGGATTCCACTGGGCATGTATGCCTTCTCTTTCACAGTTTTTGTTTGTTTTGTTTTGTTTGTTTTGTTTTGTTTTGTTTTGAGACATGTAGCCCTGCCTGTCCTGGATCTCGCTCTGTAGACCAGGCTGTCCTCAAAAACACAGAGATCCGACTGCCTCTGCCTCCTAAGAGCTGGGACTAAAGATGTGCACCACCACGCCCAGCTTTACAGTACCTTTTTCAAGGCCTTCCAGATTGATGCCACAGGCATTAGGGTCACAGGCCCCCACACCCTGTGTGGCATAGCCCTGAGGATGTCACCCACACAAGCTGAGACAGTGACCACCCACGGCGACTGTCTCAGTCACACCCCAGTTTCTCACACAGGGAGCCACAGACTGGCTGTCTCTCCCAGGCTGTCTTCACTTACAACAGGATGCAAATATCTGCTCAGCTCCTCAGCACACACGGCGGCGGTGGGTCCTGTCATTGTACCCAAGTACAGTGTCATCAACAGTCACCCAGACGAACCCAGAGCCACCTCAACATTTCACAACTGGCAGGAGAAGTGGCCACAGCATGGCATGACAGGTCACCTGGAATGCCCCTCACACAGCATCAGAGCATCACCTACCTGTCCCTCACACTGCCAGTGACACAGACAGACTCACAATTTCCTTCACGATTATCCCAGTGTGATGCCCAACAATAGAAAGTCACCTCGGCAGCTTCACACACACACACACACACACACACACACACACACACACAGAGAGAGAGAGAGAGAGAGAGAGAGAGAGAGAGAGAGAGAGAAATCCCACTCCCCAACCAACTTACACACCAGATTCTCATGGGCTCTCTCTCCACCATTGGACATTGAACACAGGTCGGCAAGCTTGGCTGCAAGCGCCTTTTTAACCCCAGAGCGCCATCTCGGCAGCCCAAGCTCTCAGCTTCTCTCACCACAAGGATGGAGAACATCACAGCGGCTCTCACACATCGGCGCCACAGACAGCTTTCCTCACGGATGGTCACAAGGTCTGTACCTGGGTCCTTTCCCACACATAACCCACTGCACAGTGTGTCCCCCACAGATGACCCCTCACGCTCAAGTCCAGCCCCACAGCTGCGTTCTTATTTCCCTCTATCACTTCCTGTCCTTTGAGGCCTGGCAGGGAGTCCAGGAAACAATCAGCATTCGAGGAAACCCCAAGCGCTGAGGCTTTGGGGATCTGGGTCTGGACTCAGGGTCTGGAGACAGGTAGCACCTGCACCGTCCTCACGGGGACGCAGCAACCTGCCGATCCCCAGCTCTAACCAGAGAGGCCCGGGCTGGGGTCCTAGGGGCTGCTCGCAGCTCCTGTGACCCATGGGCGACAAGGCTGGGACCTCCTGCTTCCCTGTGGCCTGGTTCCTCAAGCAGGAGTCCACCCTCCAACCCTCAGCACCTCTGCATCCACTGAGGATAGGATGGTGGCTTCTGTTCCAGCAAGCTCCTACACGGAGCCCTAGGGGGCCTTGAAAGGTTCTGGGATTGAAGATGGGGGTAGCCATCCATCCAGCGGCCTCTGAACCCCACTTACAAGGGCAAGCACCCCCAACTCCACAGCCTCCCTGTTCTTTCACCCCTCTTCTCCATCCTTTAACTATACCCCCCAAGACTTTATTTCCCCCTTCTTTGTACCATCTGGGGCCACCCACCCACCTCTCAAGACCCCTCCAGGTTCAGTTTCCATGATGAGGAGACTGAAGACAGACAGGACAAACCTCGGCGGGGCTCAGGGACTAGGCACCTGAGGAGTCACCAATACAGCTGGCTCAATGGGGGACAGAGACCTGTCTCCCTGACCTCAGCTGAGCTGTCCCTTCTCCCGACAGCATAACAGGATAGGGTGTAAAAATTCACAGGGATGGTGGGTGCAGGGCTCTGGATAGACACTCACCTACGTGTGTGTGCACACACTCAAAGATCTCCTGCCAACCACTGACCATTCTGTTCGACCAGCCCTAGCCCCAAAGTGCTAATTAGCATTAATTACAGCTCCCTCCCCGGGGGTGGGGAAGGCCTGGCTTCCAGCCCCTCCCTGAGGAGGGGGATCCAGTCATCTCGTCTACTCTTGGCCACACGGTGAGTAGACGTCCTTCCCAAGAAAGAATAAAAAGCATGACGGACAATGGGGAAGACCCGAGTGGGAAGGGAAAACCAGCCCCCCTCAATTGCTTTAACAAGTGATCAGAAGACGTGTGGAGACCGGGAGTCTCCGAGGGAGGTCCGGGGGCGAGGAAGGAAAGAGCCATGTCTCCCTAAATCTCCAGCTTCAATCTGCTTTCCTTCCTGGCCCCAGGTGACAGCAACCCCCCAGAGGGTATCCCAGACCCCAGCTCTGAGGCGGAACCGTATGTGCACAGAACCAGACCAGGGGAGCGCGAATACACGGAGCCACCATGGACACCAGCCCCTCAGAGCTGTGTCCAGCCCCCACCCCCATCCTCCCGGCTGGGCTACAAGTCCAGGCCTGACTTGGTTCTGCCCCTACCTGGAGAGCTCGGGACACAGGCCCCGAGAAGCCCGGCCCCGGACCTCCTTCCCTCTTGCTCTTTAAGAATCGAAGCCCTCAATCAGGGCCCCTGTTGGGGGTGGGGGTAGAGTAGGGGCTTCAGTGACACTGCCCCAGGGCCTGCTGGGGCTAGAAAACAGATCCACACCAGCACTCGGGCCTCCCTTCCCAAGAAGGAATAAAGACGTGACAGACAATGGAGAGGACCCGAGTGGGAAGGGAAAACCAGATGCCCTCAACTGCCTTAACAAGTTCTCCGGGGAAGTGCGGAGAAGGCCCCAAGTGAAGCCGCGTCCCGAGCGAGGCTCCTGCAGCTCGGGGCTGGGACTCTGAAGCCCTCTCCCTCTGACGTGGGCCGCGGATCTGGAGGGGACAGGCGTCCCCCTCGGGTGCGCACACGCTCCGGGCTCGCAGGGTGCCTTCCCGACGCCCGGCCGGGTCCCAGCGCAGCCGCGAGCAGCGCTCACACCGACGCGCCCTGGCCAAGGCCTGCGTGGAGCCGGGGCCCGCGGGCTCCCGGAGTCCAAAGGGCGCCCCGGATACGAGTCCCGGCGGCAGGCCCTCCTAAGCCCGCGGCTCCGGGCGCACACCCCGGCACACGGCGGGGCCAGGCCCGGGCACCCGGGACACTGCGGGCTTCCCAGCCTCCGGGTCGCGGGGGGGGTGGGGGGGGGGGGGGGGGCTTCCCGGAGAGCGTCTCCCCCCTTCCCTCCAAACTTCCCGGCACCCAACTCCTGGGCTCGGGCGCAGGCTGGACAATAGCTCGGAGCCCCCAGAGTGTCCCGCGTCCCCGCCATCCAGAAGCCACCCGAGCAGTCACCTCCGCGCGCGAGGCCTCCGAGTTGCGTCCCCCGGGCTTACCTGCTCCGAGCTCCGGGGGGCGCTCCGCCGGGCCGTTCCTCCGGGCCCGAGGGAGTAGCGAGGGGGGCCGGGAAGGGGGGTCGTGGGCAGGGGGATGGCCGGAATGCACGGAATGAGCCGGGCCGGAGCGGGAGGTGCTGGGCGCGGAGGAGGGAGCGAGCGGGACGGAAAGTTTGTGTTGAGGAGCCGGGCGGGGGGTGGGGGCTGCGGGCTAGAGGGGCGGGACCTAGGGGCGGGCCCAGCGCTGGGCGGGGTCGTGGGTGGGCGGGGCTGGTTTGGGGGCGTGGTCTGAGGCGGGCCCCGGCCTGCCGTCTCTCTGACCACCCAGCCCCAAGAACGCCCGTCGCTGAGGATTCACCTTCCCGCGCGCACCCCAGTTCTCGCTCGGCATCTCAGAGTCCTCACCTCCCTAAACTACCCCCTTTTGGGTACCCCGCTGAGTCTTGGGGATCAGGCCCGGGGCGGAGCCAAGAGTGGAGCTCTGCCCCCTGGGCCGGACTCCTGGAGGTGTCGGGGGTCCTGGGGAGCCGCCTCCCGAGCATCCAAGCGGCGCCCGAGCATGCACGGGGTCCCGGGGCTCCCCACCCTTCCACTCGGGTCCTCCGCAGCCGAGGCCTCTGCAGCGCCCCTCCCACCGAGAGCCCGCCCCCTCACTCCGGGGCCCCAGACCCGGCTCCGCCCTGCCCGGACCCGGTTTGTCTGGTTCTCCCCGAGTGGCTTGTTTCTCGAATTTCTCCCTTTCTCCCTCTTCCTGGACCTCTGGGGCCCCTCCCTCTCCGCCCTGCTGCCTGGAGAGTCGGGGGCCCGACCCTGAGCTCCTGCCGAGGATCGATAGGACGACGGGAGAAGGGGACAAGGAAGCTCAGAGCACGCGTGGACACCTGGGTCTACAAGCACACATCCAGGAGTTACCGCTGCGTTCAGTCCGGGATGTGACTTTATTGAATATGTGGGGTCCCTGATTCTGCTTCTCCATTCCCCCAGCGCGGGTCCGGAGAGGCCTCGAACGTCTGACTAGTCTCCGGGGCAGGAAGTGACTGGGGAGGAGGGGGCGAGGCAGGCCTTGCTGTGCGTCCAGACGTTCATCTCCATCCTAGCCGGTCAGAGCTGCTCCGCCTGGCTGGTGCTAGGCTGGGGGTGCGCGGAGGTCACCGAGAGGCAGAGGGGTGAGCCCTTTTGTGGGTGTTGTGGGAGAGGGACCCTGCCACCCCTAACTGAATGCTTTCCCAGCTCTGAGGAGTTGTGGGGTCACTCGCAGGCCAGCTTTCCATCGAAGCTGGAGAGGGCGATGGCGAAGGCTTGCAGGGCGCACAGCGGGTACCGGTAGTCCAGAGTGAAGGCGTCCTCAGCGACACGACCGAACTGGAGCACTATATAGTCGGCTGTGGACAGACAATGGGGTGACCTCGGAGACCCCATCTTGGCAGGCCACCCCTTTACACCGGGAGGCCTTTCTCCTTGGTTTGGAGTCACAGCCCCCAGGCAGCCTCAGGCCACCATCCCTTTTCTGTGACAGCGAAGGAGCCCCGCCTGTATAGGGTCTGTCACAGCGAGTCCTCGGGGCAGGAGCCCCACCTTATCAGCTACTGCCCAGGGCTACAGCAAACCTGTAATCTAGCAGTGCTGGAGCCCGACAAATTTGACCAAACCAGAACCCTTCCCTCACGACTTTACTAACGTCTTTTGGCCTCATTCCTCTGTCCAGACCCCAGTCCATAAGGCCCACATTCGACCCTGGTTCTGGTCCTTCTCTAACTAGGTGTTCCCTTCCTTCCCAAGTTGCCGCTGGACTCAGGCATCTCCTGTTCTGAGAGCTATCAGTTCCAATCACTTTCAATCAACCAACCTCTTCCCCCACCCTGCCCTCCCTCTCTCCCTTCTCTCTTCCTGTAGCCAAGGCTGGCCTTGAGCTCCTAATCCTCCTGCTATCTCTCCCAAATGCTCTGGCCGTCCTGACTCTGAGAACCAGGCTGGTCACCCGGACAACAGGCAGGACCACCCAACAGACTTCCCAGCCTGGATCTCAGCACCTCTCTCCCAGCCTTTCGTAGGAATGGGAAGATGGCTTTTAAAACAAAAGTCCCTCCACCCTGGTGTGGTGGCAGACCAGGCTCCCACAGGAACTGGCCTGGTGAAAAGTCCCAAGGACAGGGGACATGAGACCCTGGGACAGCTCTGGGATGGAATGGGGTGGGGCTTGCATAATACTGGCCAAACCCTCTAACCCTGGAGTCTTTCGTGCTGTGCTCTGGTGGGACTTCTTCTTGCCCAAGCTGTGACAGAGACATTGGTGCTCTGAAGACCCCCTTTCCCTAAGTCCTTAGGGGCAGTCTGTGAGCAGATGTAGAGGACTGGAGAGATGGCTCAGCAGTTAAGAGCACTTACTGCTCTTGCAGAGGACCCAGTAACTCTGGTTCTAGAGGATCTGACACCCTCTGGCCTCTGTGGGCAGCTGCATACATAAGGTGCACATAACCCATGTAGGCACACACACATAAAAATAATAAATCTTAAATACAAGTTGTGGACACTTAGAAATGCATGGTCCAAGCCGGGTGGTGGTGGCACACGCCTTTAATCCCAGCACTTGGGAGGCAGAGGGAGGCGGGTCTCTGTGAGTCC
Organism: Onychomys torridus; assembly: GCF_903995425.1. NCBI lineage: Eukaryota > Metazoa > Chordata > Mammalia > Rodentia > Cricetidae > Onychomys > Onychomys torridus. Next base: position 63,757,451 of record NC_050460.1, on the reverse strand, counting down.
GAGGCCAGCCTGGTCTACAGAGCTAGTCCAGGACAGGCTCCAAAGCTACAGAGAAACCCTGTCTTGAAAAACCAAAAAAAAAAAAAAAAAAGAAAAGAAAAGAAAAGAAAAGAAAGAAAGAAAGAAAAAGAAATGCATGGTCCACATCCCCTACTCTTGGTGCTTCCTGCCAAGGCTGATGACCTGAATTTGATTCCTGGGGCTCAATTGATGGAGGGAGAGAAGTGGCTTCTGCAGATTGTCCCCTGATGCACACACAGACACAGAAGGTGGTGGTGTATGCCTCCCTGCCAAGCCCTAACAATCCCTGGTTTGTTTGTTTGTTTGTTTTGTTTTTTTGAGACAGGGTTTCTTCATGTAGTTTTGTTGCCTGTCCTGGATCTTGCTCAAACTCACAGAGATCCGCCTGGCTCTGCCTCCCGTGTGCTGGGATTAAAGGCATGCGCCACCACTGCCCAGCATAATCCCTGTTCTTAAAAGATAACCGTTGCTCCATATGGTGGCAAACCCCTTTAATCCCAGCATTCGGGAGGCAGAGGCAGGGAGATCTCTGTGAGTTCAAGCCCAGCCTGGTCCTCACAGAGAGGTTCAAGACAGGCAGGACTATATAGTGAGACCTTGTTTTAAGACAATTATCTCGAACACAATAAGTTCTAACTCTCATTTCCACTGTGCGGCCTTTGGCCCCACCACCTACTCCACACAAAGAGGTTAGTTAGACTCTGGGTGGTTTCCAGATCCCAGCAAGCTCATCCCTCTCCTCATTATGATACCACTGGCAATGTCTCAGCATCTACCCAAGGGTCCTGGTCAATGCTAGGTCACCCACTTGTCCTAGTGAACCCCAAGACTTTTGCCTGGACTATCTGAGCCCCCTCCCAACCCAGACTCAAGAAGGGGAGGGGAGAGAACACTCAGATACTCACGGTCATCAGCGTGTACAATCTGAAAGTTCTTGACGGAGGCCTGAGTGACCCGGCCCTGGAAGTTGAGGGTGTAGGAGCCACTGTCCTCATTCCAGATGGGTGGCTTGTTATGTAGCTCGATGAGGCTCTCCAGCGTCTTGTTCTGCCAGCGAACCAGCAGCCCATCGCTGGACTGGGGTGCCCAAGAGGAGGTAACAAAGGATGGTTAGAGGTGGCAGGGCTCGCTCAGGGGGCCAGGATATGTGTGCTGCAATGTCCACAGAGGGTATCAGCAGATATGGGCAGGGTAGCACTGAGAACGGGTCTTATTGGGGATGCTCTGGCAGAGAGCAGAAAGGCTCGGTTGGCACCCAGGAGGAGTGCCACTCTTCATGTTCTGGTCTCCCACTGAACCTGGAGCGCATTGACTGAGCTAGACTGAGTGATCAATGCATTTTGGGGATCCACCCATCTCCTCCTGCCCAGTGCTGGGTTATAGGTACACACCAGTGTGCACAGCTTTTACATGGGGTGCTGGGCATCTCCACTCAAGCCCTCTTGCTGTACAGCAGGTATCTTATTGACAGAGATATCTCCAAGCCCATTATTATTATTATTATTATTATTATTATTATTATTATTGTTGTTGTTGTTTGTGTGTGTGTGTGTGTGTGTGTGTGTGTGTGTGTGTGTGTGTGTGTTGTCAGGTTCCCACATAGCCCAGGCTGGCATTAAACTCCCTGTATAGCTGAGGATAACTTTATAGTTCCGATCCTCTTGCCTCTACCTCCTAAGTGCTGGGATTGTAGGCATGAACCACAATGCCTGGTTTTTATAGTGCTGGGGATGGAACCCAGCACCTGGTGCCTGCCAGGTGAGCCACCCTGGCCCAGCAGGTAGTATTCTGATCACTACTGTGTCACATTTGGACCTGGGTTCTTACTCATTGGACTTAGAAGTAGCGACTAGAACCCGTAAGGCCCAGCTTCCTAGCCAGATTGGCCTCCAATGACAGCCTGGCCTCCCAGCAGCATGGGACATGCCAGAGACCCATGGGTCTCTGAAATCCTAGGCTTGCCGAGCCTGCAAGAGCGACAGAGCCCAGGACAGTTTCCCCTCTTTTCCACACTGCCCATACTCCAACTTGGTCTCTTTGGAGTGTCGTTCCTTGAACTTTGTAAGTCATAGCTTAGAACCCTGCTATGACTTCCCAGCTCTCTCAGAGCAAAAGCCAGTTAAACAGGTACCCTCTGCCCCTTGGAATCACCTCTGCCCTCAAGCCCTTTATCCATGATGGTCACCTTACTGATCCTCAACCCATCAGGTACCTTCTGCCCCAGGGCCTTTGCACGGGCTGTCCTCGCCCTAAACCTAGATACCAGATGCTGAAGAGCCCTCACCTTGCATCTCTGAGGCCTGATATTGAAATCATATGCCAGGCATGTGCCTCAGCTGCCCCCTCTGGTCCTCTTAGCATCCTGTAACACTTACCTTCCCCCTTCTCCCACCCTTTGTTCATTCATCACATCACTACCTGCTGTCTACCTCCTGCACTGATTACGGCTTCAAAGGGGTCACATTGCTTCACGGTGGCTCACGCCTTTCACGCCAGTGCTCTGGAGGCAGAGATAGGCAGATCCCTGTGAGTTCAAGGCCAGTCCAGACTACATAGTGAGACCCTGCCATAGAAACAACAGTCTCCCCTCACCTCAAAAACAAAAACAAACAAACAAACAAACCAATCTCAGGTCCTTTGAAATACACTATGTACTCTTAACTGCTGAGTCATCTTTCCAGCACTGTTTATTTCTTTGAGATGGGGTTCCGAGTAGCTCAGGCTGGCCTAGAACCCTCCGTGTGTAGCTAGAGATGGCCCTCTGATCTGCCTGCCTTCACCTCCCAAGTTCTGGGATTACAGGAAAGTGCCACCATGCCTGGCATGGATCCAGCGACAGAGAACCTGAGTTCATTCTACAAGTGACCGGAGGAAGCTGTGAGAAGTGTACTCAAGAGACTGAGGTGGGCAGGCCGAGTTCCTGGCCCTGATCTCCCTGAGCGGGTCAGTAGAGAGCCAGGCTCTCAGGGACAAGGGGTAGGAAGGAAGAGGCTCACATTTCGGGGCCGGATAGGGACTCTCTCATTGTCCGAGTTCATTCCAGGGATGATGACAGTCATGCGCCGGGGTCCGCGGAACCCCAAAACATTGGTTTCCTGAAAGAGAGAGATGGACGTCAGGCCGCATCCTACCTGAGGAGAGCCTGGCATGGTGGGGACAGTGGCTTCTCACATAGACCACAGCTGCCAGCTCCTGGCGCAGGCTCCCCACGTCCACACCTCCTCCGCCACGCTGTGGGTTCTGCCCGTTATCAAAGACCGTGAAGCGGTTGCCCAGGAGATTGGACCTGAGGATGGGAAAAGAGTTGAGCCAAGGGTACCTACCACCTCTGATTCCAAAACCCTTCCCATAGCCTCCCATTTCAAGAGCAAAGGGCAGTGTGTGCCTTGGGAGTGAGCATGTCATGTGCCCTGATCCAGGCTCCCCTTGAAGGGAGAGTTTTTGAAATTACTACTAATCATGGTTATTTTGAGACAGCCTGGCTGCGGGGCTCAGTGGTGGAGCACTTTTTTGCATGCCTGAGGCTCCCGGTTCAATCCCCAGCTGCAAGAAAAGCAGCCAGGTGGGACAGTAACTGCTGCATTTGGCAGGTGGAAGCAGAAGACTGGGTATCCAAGGTCATCTGCCACCACATCATGAGGTCCAAACCAGCCTGGGCTACATGAGACCCTGTCTTAAAAAAAAAATTCAAATTTTGTCTCCATCTGTGTGGCCCTAGGAAATAGGAAAGTCTCAACAGTCCCACTTGAGTGGATTGTTTTGTAAGTTGACTTATTGAGTGTACATGTGTGGCCATGCACACAGTGGAGGTCAGAGGACAGCGTTCAGCAATCAGTTCCCTCCTTCTATCATGTGGGTGTCAGAGATTGAGCTCAGGTCATCAGGCTTGCTGACAAGAACCCTTACCCGGTGGGCCATCTCGCTGGACCCCAGCTTTCCCACCTGTAAATCATCATAGCTATAATCCTCCTCTGGTTTGGTTGATAAAAGGATGAAATATCTGGTTAATATTTGGAACTGAGCCTAAGGCACAGGCAGGCCTAAATACCATTTGTTAAATGCACAAATGAAGTAAATAAGTCTTTTCGGACTAGTGGGCGCCATACAGGAAGCCTGGTCACATGGAGCCTCCCTTCACTTGTTCATTCACTCAGTAAATATCACTTTCGTTTGCTTTTGAGACTGTGTCTCATGATATAGACCAGGCTGGCCTTAATGTGGACCCTCCTGCCTCTGCCTCCTGGTGCTGGTTTTACAGATGTGTTCTGTGACACCTGGTTTATGTGGTGCTAGGATCAAACTTGGTTAAGCAAATACTCTATCAACTGAGCTACATCTCTTTCCTCTTTCTTAGTGGGTAGCTAATGTAGCCCAGGCTAGCTCCAAGTTCCTTAAACAGCCAAGGGTGACCTTAAACCCCTGCTGCTTCTATCTCAACTCACCAAGTGCTGGGATTATAGGCGTGTACCACCACACCCAGCAATATACCTCCTCTGAGAAGACTGTGTGGGAGCTGGGCTATCGGCCTGGCCCTGCCTCGTGGAGCTGGAGTCCACGTCTGTGAGAGCCTTGATCAGGTCTGCACAGTCCCCGCCCCTCGGGGGAGATGTTGACACGCAGGGCTAGGGGCCCACCCCAAGCCCACAAAACCATCTAGACCAGGTCCCCAAGAGATTCACGCATGTCAGAGTGTGAAACGCCCTAGGCTGAGGGATGTCTCTGGAGCATCCTATGTGGGGGCACTCTGCCATCCACAGTGGGCCGGAAGTGACCGCTGGTGGCCCAGAAGCTCAGCCGCACCTCAGCTTTCCGATGAAATCCTCCCCTCCCCTGGACAAGTTGGTAGGGTCTCTGGAGATGAGGTAATTGGCCGTCTTACTGCGCTTGCGTTTCCTGCCGGCCAAGAGGAACACCTGCGGAGAACAGGACAGAGGTGACAGAGAGAGGCAGATGGAGCTGGGGGACCAGGGAGGCCCTAGACACTTGCCCCCAGCCCTAGACACACCCAGCCCCTTTCTCAATACCTTCTTCTCCGCGTCCAGGTGCAGGAAGTAGGATGGGTACATGCCGCGGTCCATGCCCTTCTTGTCCCGCGTCAGCCGGCAGCGCACCGCCTTGCCCTGGGGAGCTGGCCGCAGCACAAACTCCCGGGGTTCACCCACTTCCACAGGGGGGGACGGCGCCCTCTCCTCCTTCTGCACGGGCAGACGGTGCGTTAGCCAGGACACCCTACACCATGGGTCCCTTTCTGCACCCTAGGCAGGACAGGCCACCACTCACCGCTTTCTGGAGGGAGAAAAGAGATAGATGATAGGTCTAGCATCCAGACCTGGGAGCCGAGGCGCCTCCATCGCCCACAGCCCAACCTCATGATAGAAGGCTCTGGAATTCTGTGATTGACTATATTCCAGCTTGAGCTCCGTCAGCCACCGTTCAGGTTCCACTACTAGGGGCTGTCAGCCACAACTTCCTTTCTTGTTTTCATTCCACACCACATGTAGATTCAATGTGTATATTCTTATTCTCTGGTGTTTTGCCTGCATGTATGTCTGTGTGAGGGTGTCAGGTCGCCTGGAATTGCAGTTATGGTTGTGAGCCACCATGTGGGAGCTGGGAATTGAACCCTGGTCCTCTGGAAGAGCAGCCGGTGCTCTTAACCACTGAGCCATCTCTCCAGCCCATTTTCATTTTTACTTTTTTTTTTTTTTGAGCTGAGGATCGAACCCAGGGCCTTGCGCTTGCTAGGCAAGCGCTCTACCACTGAGCTAAATCCCCAACCCCCATTTTCATTTTTAAGGACAAAGACTCACATAGCCCAGGCTGGCCTTGGACTCACTGTGTTGAGGAGGCTGGGCTCGAACTCCTGATCCTCCTGCCTTCACCTCCCAAGTCCTGGGATAACACTACCACATCTGGCCTTGTGGTGGTGGTGGTGGTGGTGGTGGTGATAGTATTTTTGCTTTTGTTTTGTTCTTTTGTAATATATATGAGTATTTTGTCTGCATGTCTGTCTGTCTGTACACCACATGAGTGTGTGCCTGGTGCCCTTGGTGGCCAGAAGAGACTACAGGATCCCCTGGAACTGCAGTTATAAATTGTTATAAGCCATTATGTGGGTGCAGGGAACTGAATCCAGGTCCTCTGTGAGAGCAGCAAACGCTCTTAACCACTGAACCATCTCTTCAGCCCCTATTTTTTTTTTTTTTTAATCCGAGATAGGGTTCCACTATAAGGCCAAGGCTGGCCTCAAACCCACTCTGTAGCCTAGGCTGGCCTCACTGCAATCTTGCTTAGCCTTCCAGTGCCTGGAGTGGAGGTGTGCACCACCATGTCTAGCTCTCCACATACTGCCTCTTCTCATTCTTAACACACAGGGGTAGCTGTCCCTGTTATACAGATATTGGGATCATGCCAATGCTGTGGGAGAGGTCTATATGGAGAGGAAGAGAGGTCTCCAACCCACAACCATGACTGAACCACTTTAGAAATGAACTGTCCATTCCTAGCCAGACTTTCAGGTGAATACAGCCTCGTGTGACACCCTGACCCTTAGAAACTAAGTAGAGCTGGGTGGTGGTGGCACACGCCTTTAATCCCAGCAATAGGGAGGCAGAGCCAGGCGGATATCTAGAAACCCTGTCATGAAAAAACCAAAAAATATATATAAAAGAAAGAAAAAAAACTAAGTGGAAAAGCTGGCTCCATATTTGAAGACACTAAAGCTTGGAGGCCATTTGTTACGCAGCAAGACAGACACAGCTGACTCATGAATGTGTCAGCGTACTTTGCCGTTGGAGAATTTCCTAGTAACACTTCTCTTACAGGAGGAGGCAGGGTGAGACCTGGTGCCCTTTCTCCTGCTGCTCTGTGAGGGGACTCCAGTTCCTCAGGAGGGCAACTGACCTATCAGGCTGGGGGATTCAGCACCTGAGGCTTCCGAGTTATCTGTGAGGGCTGAGGAGCCTCCTGCCTGGGGTCAGTTCTACACCATGTGTTTGGTAAAAGCACAGCCTGGGGCCCTTGGCCAAGGGGCAAATGACCATCTTGACTGTTCTCCAGCCTGCTGCAGAAGAAACTTGGGAAACAGACTATGCCTGGAACGTGAGGTGAGAAAAGTCACTGTCACTTAGGCAAACGTTTCTACACCTGTGACTTTCAAGGGCCTGCTGTGTGGAGGGCCGTTTCCACCCGGGATAAAACACCGTGGACATGAGCGGCGGTGATCTTAGTTAATGCCAATCCATCCCGGAAGACCTGCCACTCCTACACAAACTATTAAACCCACAAAGCTCGAACCAGGGCTGGCTCTTGTACGGCTTTCTTGTTAGAGGAGAGTCTTAATACTCTCAGCCAGGCCTCCTCGTGTGTGTACCAGCGTGTGCACAGCTTGTCCTTCAAAGTCCTTAGCGACCTGTCTTGACAGTGGCAGATGTCAAATCAGGACAAACTGGGAAGATTCTGGAGCCTTTGGCAGCCAGGGATTGATTGGTTATTTTATTTAAAGATTTACTTTTCCTTTGTATGAGTGTTTTGCCTGCATGTGTGTCTGTGCACCTCCTGTGTGCCTGGTGCCTCCAGAGCTCAGAAGAGGATATCAGATCCCCTGGAACTGGACTTCCAAAGGTGAGGTGCCATGTGGGTGCTGGGAATCAAACCCGGTTTCTCTGGAAGCGCACCCCACTGCTGGGCCATTTCTCCAGCCCCTCTTTACTGTTGGAGACAGGCTCTCACATAGGCCAGGCTGACCTCAACCTCACAGTGTAGCTGAGGTTAGCTCTGAACACCTGATCCTGATGCTGCCACCTCCCTATGCTGGGTTGCATGCACAGGGAACTAAGGCTGGGAGGCTAGAGGTCCTGAGGGATGAATTCAGCAGAGTGGAAGTATATTGACGGCTGGTCCTGCTAGCCAGCTCCCAGCCACTCAGTGTCCCCAAAGGTGTATAAGATGTGTCTAACAGAAGCCAGACATAGACTCACACCTGTAATCCCAGTACCAGTGGGGGTAGAAAGATCTGGAGCTCCAGGTTAGCCTGGGCTACATAGCAAGACCTTATTCCATTCCATTGCCCCCACCTTCACCCTCCCGAAATCCAGAGCCCCAGCCTCCCGGGTATTTTAACATCTTCTCGCTGGGGACTGTCTGATGTTTGTACTGCAGAGGGGAAGTCTGGACAAGAGTGTGGAAGGTCTGTGGGTGGCCTCTTCTGTCCCTATGAACCCCATGTTCCTGGGCCTTGTGCCCATTATGGATAGGAAGCCAAGTCCTCGCCCACAAAGTCCCCCCACACCTGCCCCTCGGTGACAACCTTTCTGCCTTTCCCCTTCGCCCGGCCTTTCTGGTTACTGTTCTTCATCACAGCAGAGTCCTCCTCTTCCTCCTCCTCCTCTTCCTCCTTCTTCTCTTCCTCTGAGCCTTTGGGGGGCCCTGAGCATGGAGGGGGAAAGGCTGTAGACCCTTTGCCCTGATTGGCCAGGGGTTCCCAACACCCAGGTTTCCCTTTAATCCACTCCACGGCCATAAAAAGGTTCTGATCGGAGCCTCAGGAAGGCCGCCTGCTTAGGGCCACACAGCTGTCAGAGCAGGGGTGTCAGGATGTCCCCACGTGGTCTGGCTCTCGCCCTCACTCCTCCCGTGGTACTGCACACACAGTGTCCCTGTTCCTGTTACCTTCAGCCACGTACCTTTCTTCTTCGTAGCCTTCTCGGCCGGGCCGCCTTCCCCAACCAGGAACATGGCAGCTGGGATCTTCTTCCTCGGGGCTGCTGGGCTCTTCACGGGGTCCTTGTCAGTCTCCCCGGCCCCTGCAGAGAGGATACAAGAAAAGGTCACCATCTCAACACACCCAGCGCCCCCTGTCCACCAACCGTCCGTCTGTCCATCTGTCCGTCAGTGTCTGTCCCCCACTTACCTTTCTTCTTTGCCTTTTTCAGCTTGGTGCCCTCACCTGCCTCCTTCTTCTTGGGGCGAGGTGGTTTCCTGGGGGCTTCAGGGCTTCCTAGGTCCCCTAGGAATAGGAGGTTGGGGGGGGTTGGGGACCACCTACTAACCCTCTCATCCAGCCTCCGGTCCCCACAGCGCTGAGAGCCAAACAGGGAACTCTGTGGTCTGTGGATCTGATGTTCCTTCTGCTGAGTCTAAACCCCATCTGGCTAGGAACCAGCTTAAGAGGCATCGAAGCAATGAGTGAGTGAGCGGATGCCAGGCCATCACTTCAGCCCCTGATGCTCCGCCAGGCTCTCCTCCAGAAACCCTCTCCACACCCTGCTCTCAGCCTGCGCCCCTCCACAGGGACCAGGTCCAGCATCCTACACATTTCTCACCAGACCTTCCAGGCCTGGAGCCCACTGCCTCTAGCCACAGATTTCTTTTTACTTTTGTCTACTTAATAAAAAGTATAACGCTAGCCAGGCGGTGGTGGTGCAGGCCTTTAATCCCAGCACTCAGGAGGAAGCAGACACAGGCAGATCTCTGAGTTAGAGGACAGCCTGGTCTCCAGATCCAGTTCCAGGACAGCCTGGGCTACAAAGAGAAACCCTGTCTTGAAAAAAATAAAAACAAACAAACAAAACAAATTGGAATGTTAATTCACATCACGTCAAAGCAAAAGCTCACAAAGAAAACACACTCCTTCTCGGGGTGCACCCTCGGCAGAATGCAGCAGCCTTGAGGGCTGACCTCCTTAGAGACCAGCAGGTGGGGGGTGCACTCTGCTCGAGGTGCTGAGGAGCTTTGGGGTCTCACCCGCCCCTCAGGGGACTCTCTGCCTGCCTGTCCTGCACCTACCCTGCGGGCCTAGGGCCTTGGCTTTCTTCTCTCTCTCCTTGAGTGGTCTCCTAGGAGGCAGAGAGCTTTTCTCTTTTTTCCCCTCTTCCTCCTCTTCATCATCGTCCTCCGAATCCTCCTCTGAACCCTCCTCTATGGACAGAATACACTTGTAACACAGGCTCCAGAGGTCCAGTGCCTGCAGGGTGCTGCCAGGCTTCAAGCCCCTTCCAGAAGAGGCTGCAGTGGGAAGCACCCCGCTCTGCCTCCCTGTCACCTCCCTCCTGACCGTTGTTCCCATTTGGGGTACTTTGGCTACTAGTTGTAGCTCAAGGCAAAAGCTTGGACCCCCGCTGCCTCAGTTTCCCCATGTATGTAACAGGGAAAGAACAAGGGAACCCACCCCTGGCATGGGTGCCCAGGTGGTCCCTCCTGCGTCCCTGGGACAGCTCACACATCTGCCCCTCGCTCCATATGTCTCACTCACCGCCTCCCGCATCTGGGGCCCGGGCAACCAGGAAGGTTTCCCGGGGGTCCCTCTTCTTGGCCTCGGGGTCCCGAAGGAACTTGGCGTAGACTGTCGGTGCAGTGCACGCCTCGGCGGGGTCCGCCGGGGGCTCCTCGAGCTTCCTGCGCCCAGCTGGGCCAGATGTCGGGCTCAGCAGGGTCCTGTCCCCGAGGTCCCCCCTTCAGCCTCCCCTGCCCACACCCTCTCGGTGCACCCCCAGGACTCACCTCCAGCTCTGCGGGGCTTGGATCCCGGAGACTCGGGGGTCTCGGACTTCTTCTTCCTCAACTTCTGTCCCTGGGTGGGTCGCTGTGGAACATGGGTCACAGGGAGAGAAGGGGACTCTGGGGCTCCCATCCCCCTCTAATCCCTGGGACTCACCAGAAATAGCCTCGGATTAACCCAAGGGGTGCTGCAGCCCCTTCTCGGTGTGGATGACCCATACTTGCAGGATGGTCACTTCCAAGACCTAAAGCCCCCAAGTCCCCCTGGGCACCCCATGTCCTAAACCCCTGTTCTCCTAAACTCTTGGGGTAAAGAGCCGCAGATGCTGGCGAGAGGACCTCTCTCCAACAGCCACCTTCCTGTGCACACCGCGGGGCCCCTTTGTGCCTCCTTTCCAACCCCAAAGCTGGAGACACACCTGCTTGGGGCGCAGCGGGGGCTCCGGGCTCAGCCAATCCTCTTCATGGCCACTGAGGGTACAAAGGAACCAGACTGTTCCCTACTTGCGTTCTACCCCCTCCCCACCGCTACTGTGGCCCCGGAACTGGAGCCTGGGGTTCAGATGGGACGATGTGGGGGATCCCACCTGTCTGAGGCCCACACTTCCCGGAGGGTCTCCTCCTGCAGTGGCATGGTGCGCCTGTCGCTTGTCACAGTCAAGTGCCTTGTCCCTGTCCTCCTCACTAGCTAATCTCAGCTCAGCTTCTCCCCACCTGCTCAGCTCAGCTCGGGCTAGAGGCCACGCGGACTCACCTCTGAGGACAAGACGCGTCAGCCCATGGACTCAGTCACTAAGGGGAGGATCTGGACCCCCAGTCTCCTCAGCACAGCAGCCTGCTGAAGGACAGGATACCACCCTCCACCCAACTCAGACACTTCCCTGTGTACCCTGTCAGTGGTGGGGGAGGAGGGGTCCTGGAGAGTAAAGGGCTAGACTGCCTCTCCACTCCACGTTGTCCCCAAATCCCCAGACAGGGTCTCCCCGTGTAGCCAGGGTCTCCTGGTGCGGGCTGGCCTGGAAGCCAAAATTCTCCAGGCTCCTGAGTGCTGGGATTGCCAGCATGTGACACCACACTCATAATAAGAGATAGGCTTATTTTTAAATGTTTACATTTATTTATTGCATGTGTGGGTGGTACACATGCCATGTTCATGTGTACAGAGGTCCAAGGGACAATCACTTAATTTGTGGATATCAGCAAGTGCCCTTTCTGAGTCATTTTGGCAGCTGTATTTTTTTTATTATTTTATTTATTTATTTATTTATTTATTTATTTATTTATTTATTTATTTAGGTTTTTCGAGACAGGGTTTCTCTGTAGTTTTGGAGCCTGTCCTGGACTAGCTCTGTAGACCAGGCTGGCCTCGAACTCACAGAGATCCACCTGCCTCTGCCTCCCGAATGCAGGGATTACAGGCGTGTGCCACCACCGCCTGGCTATTTTTATTTTATTTTATTTTTTGAGTCAAGATTTCACTATGTAGCCCTGGCTGACCTAGAACTCACTGTGTAGACCAGGCTGGCCTTGAACTAATTCCCGGAGGTTTGCCTGCTTCTGCCTCCCAAGTAAGGATTAGAGGCCCCCTGCTGTCTGGGCTTGAGATACAACCGTAAAGTTGGCAGCATTTAGGCTAGTGGTATTAGGACTGCAATGGGAGAGGTTTGCTTAAGGGGTCCCCAAAGTTTCCAGATCCAAAACAATAAAGGAAGGCATTCAGCAAGACATGGGCTGAGGTTACCCACAGCCTGGTGTGTTGGAAGGCGTGGGGTCACTGAAGAGTTGGCATGTTTGGTATTTTCCTCAGCCTCCCTGAGCCCGTTCCCTCACTTATAAATGGGTTTAATGGCGGTGTGGAACCTACCTGGTTGACAGCTGAGAGCCCTCGGTAATCAGCCACTGTGGGCCCTTCTTCGGGCCCTCTGCCTCTCCCCCCTGCACATGTCACACAGCCTGATCTCACAGAACGTTATCTCACCTGAGCTCACAGGAGTCAATATGGAGCTGGGCTAGAGAAGATCTCCACTTTACAGGTGGAGAAACTGAGTCTGGAGGACACAAAGTGACTTGCTTTACTTGGTGTCAGCTAGAGAGAAGCTGTGGAATTAGGTCCAAATCCAGACCTTTCTCTTGTGTTTTTATTATCATTATTGTTGTAGTTTTTTTTTTTTTAGACAGGCTATCAGGTAGCACAGGCTAGCCTCAAACTCACTATGTAGCTGAACTCTTGATCCTCCTCCTCTTCCAAGTACTGGGATTACAGGTGTATGCCATTGTGCATTTTGTCTATTTATTTCCTGTGTAACTCTGGCTAGCCTGAAACTCACTGTGTAGACAACGATGGCCTTGAACTCACAGAGATCCACCTGCCTCTGCCTCCTGAGTGCTGGGATCCACGTGCCAGGCTATTATTTTTAGTTATGTAATACTTGTGTGTCTGTGTGTGTGTTGGGGGGGGTACACTGGGTACAGGAGGCTAAGTTAGGAGGACCATAAATTGGAGATCACCCCCCCCCCCATTTAAAAAACAAAACAAAAAACCTGGCTGAGGTGGTTCTAATCCCAGCGCTCCGGAAGCAAGGCATGTTGGGTATTGCAAACTAGCCAGGGCTGCTTGGAATGACCTGTCTCCAAAACCCAAATAAGGTGGTTGGAGAGAAGGTTCCCTGCCCTCGAACACGGCTGCTGTTGCCGTTGCCGAGGGCTGGACTTCCGTTCCCAGCACCTGTACTGGGTAGCTCCCAACCTCCTGTGATCCAGCTCCAGGGGATCCGACGCCACTGGCATCTTTGGCACCTGTACTCATGTGTGCGTGCACACATGCACAATTTTCAGCAAACATACACATAAATAAATAAATAAACAAACAAACAAACAAATAAATAAATAAAATCTCAAAAATATAAAACATTAATTTTCTATTTGTTTGTTTGTTTGTTTGTTATGTGTATGTTTATCTGAACTGTGTTAGTGCCCTCAGGCTGGAGTTACAGATGGTTGTGAACCACCATGTAGGCATCGAAATGAACCTGGGTCCTCTCAAAGAGCAGCCAGTGTTCTTAACCACACGAGCCATCTTTCTAGGCCCTCAAAAAAATAATAAAAAATAAATTAAAAACCAAAACAAAACAAACCAAAAAACAAGGGCTGGCAAGATGGCATGATGGGTAAACATGCTTGGCGCCAAGTTTGAAGACCTTTGTTCGATCTCACAATTCACATGGTGGGAGCAAGCACCAATGCCAGCAACTTGTCTTCTTGACTTACACACACACACACACACACACACACACACACACACACACACACACATGTGCGTGTTCAATAAACCTAACATTAAAAATAAAAGTAAATAGGACTGGAGAGATGGCTCAGAGGTTAAGAGCACTGACTGCTCTTTCAGAGGACCCAGGTTCAATTCCCAGCAACCACATGGTGGCTCACAACTGTCTGTAACTCCAGTTCCATCCTCACATAGACATACTTGCAGGAAGACACCCATGCACATAAAAATAAATAAATCTTAAAAAAAAAAAAAAAACCCAAACAACTATTTGAGTGATCTTGAGTAGAATACATTCAAATCCCCTTCCCTTGACTGCAACCCCCCCCCCCCCCCCCCCCAAGACAGAGTTTCTCTGTGTAGCCCTGGCTGTCCTGGAACCTACTTTGTAGACCAGGCTGGTCTCGAACTCACAGAGATCTGCCTGGCTCTGCCTCCCAAGTGCTGGGATCAAAGGCGTGCGCCACCACCGCCCAGTGACAGCAACATTTTAATTCCCTAGAGTGTTGCAGGCAGGGGTAGCCCCAGGGTTGGTGGCCTGAGGCGTGGGAAGGACACCCAGGTTTGGGTCAGAGGTGACTTTAGGATTTGGAGTGTCCAGTGCAGGAACAAGAGGCAGGCCTGGGACACAGATAAGCACCAGGTACTTTGATCCAACTGCCCCCTGGACCGAGGCTGCCGGCCACACAGGCTTGGGCTCTATAATTACTCATTGCGTAGAACTCAAAGGGACATTTCTCAACTGGACCCCTGGCCTTAGTCACCAGACTCAGTTCCACACGAATTCAGCTGCTTTCTGAATTGAGTTGACTTTCAGAAGACAAGGATTGCCTAGTCCCCCAAGTTCCTCTTAGTCACACATTTGCATGTCTCAGAGAGGTTACCTACTTACCTAAAGCCACACAGCTTGCTCTCGGTCCGTCCAGACCATCAACAAAACATCTACTATATATCTGGTATTTTTAATTTTTACAATCTCATTTTAAAGGGCAATATTTATGCATTTTGTATGTGAACGTTTTATCCTTACGAATGTTCGTGTGCCATATGCCTGCCTTCTGAGGGGTGGAGAGAGGACATTATTAGATCACCTGGATCAGGAAGTTGCAGATGGTTGTGAGCCGTCAGTGGATGCTGGAACCTGAACCCAGTATTCTGTAAGAAAAGTGAGTGCTCTTAACTGCACATCTCTCCAGGCCCCCTTCTGGTGTTTTCTTGTTAATTCTAGTCCCTAGCTTTGAAAGGCCACTAGACACATGACCTTCCTCCGTAACATCGGGGAATTCTAACAGCGGACTAATTCTGATAACCTGGTGAGGCGCCTGCTCTCGGGGTCCTCTAACCCATAACCATCATGGAGCGGATCAGGAAACCGAAAGATGTCCCCCAGCCGGGGACTCAACCTCAGGGGCTGAGAAGGAATCAGCCAGAAACAGACTGTGAGTGTGTCCTGTCAGCCTGGTGACCTCAGACAGCTGTCCTCCTGATTACAGCTTCACCATGCAGAAAATTCATTTGCTCATTCAAAGGACCACTTCCTTCTGGGGGGCTTTTTACCTCCAGGAGCACCCTTGGGGAGCACAGCCCTGATCCGTGCAGAGCAGGAACCCCAGAGCTGTGCTCCGCAGAGGTGTGCCCCCCGTGTCTTTGCAGCGCTTGCCCCAATTAGTGGTTGCAAAGATTGTGTAAGTGGCCCAGGGCCTGCCACGCACGCACACAGGTCATTGTCTCTACCTGGCTGGCAGGAAGGGATCGGGACCCAGGACAGGCTGTCTGGGTCCAGACCAGCTGTGGCCCACAGCTGCCTTTCTAGCCGGCTGAAGGGACCCCTGAGAGGTCCCAGCAGAGTGGGACCTATGTGCCCTCTGTGCCGGGTAGTGAGGATCCTGAGGTCACGGGTCGTGACACAGCTGCCATATACCTCTGGAAATTTGATAGAGCACTTGCCTAGCGCATCCCCAAAGCCTGTCCTGGGACACATTCCCCCTAGCCAGGCTGCCCCTTCTCCCAGACAGCTCCACCAACTGGGGACCACTTACGTTCAAATTGCTGAGCCTCTGGGGGACATTTCTCATCCAAACCACCTCAGTTTCTAAGTGGGATTTAGAAGTGAACTAACTGAACCCTGCAGCCCCGGCTTTCTCTTCCTCCGGCTTGGCCACAGAGAACCAAGCCCAGACTTTGCAGGGTTTCCAGACACGGACCTTTGACACAAACGGGCCCTTTAATTCTAGTACTCAGCAGGCAGAGGCAGGGGCATCAGGAGTTTAGAGTCATCCTTGGCTACATAGAGTTTGAGGCCAGCCTGGGCTACCTGGGACATTGACTTTGAAATATGAGCTAAGACAAAGTTGTACCAGGTAAAGATGGTGACTCATCCCACCTCTGTGACCTCAGCCCCTGTCTGTTCAAAGTGCACTGTGGGTCTGTGATCTCAGATCAGATCTGAGATCTGTGATCTCAACCGGGCCAGGTAATTTACAAGATTTTGTTTTTACTTTTTACTTGAAAGCAGTTTAACCTGACATACGAGAACTATGTAACAAGCCGGGCACTGTGGCACATGCCTTTAATCCCAGCACTCGGGAGGCAAAGGCAGGTGGATCTCTGAGTCCGAGGCCAGCCTGGTCTACATAGTGAGCTCCGGGACAGGCAAGGTTACACCATGAAACCATGTTTCAATGCCCCTGTCCTCCTCACAAAAGAACCATGGAACATCTTGGGTTATAAATGATACCGTCTCCAGAAGCAATCTGAGATGAGCCTCCCCAAAAAGATACAGTCTAGAGGTCTGGATCGGGTTCATTTTCTCTGCCAGTTAAAGAATTAAAAGGAGGCTGGGTGGTGGTGGCGCACACCTTTAATCCCAGCACTCGGGAGGTAGAGCCCGGCGGATCTCCATGAGTTCGAGGCCAACCTGGGCTACCACGTGAGCTCCAGAAAAAGAATTGAAAGGCAGGAAAGATCCAAAGCTTAACAAGTAGTCCCAAAGAAATCTCACACATGCGCAGACAGATTCTGACAATGAAGAAAGGTGGTTATGGGGGCGAGGAGACACACACATGCAGCACACACATGAAGCACACACATGCAGCACATACATGCAGCAGACATGCAGAGAACAAGACCCTCTGTTAAGCAGGGGTGGGGGGAGCTCGGAAAGCTGACAACTCCAGTCTCTTCCCGAGGGCTGGGGTGGGTGTTTATAAAGCCTCTGAAGCACTTTCCTGCCCGACTTTAGGGCTGGCCAGTTTGAAGACGCTAGGACAGTGATTGGCCCAGAACTGAGGTGTTTCATGACTTTGCCCTGGAACTTGGTGAGTCCATCAGCAGGGGGCCTGCTGGTGGGAGATGAAAGCCTGTTAGGAGGGTGAGGAAGATGCCAGCCATCTTGGAAATTCGCCACCTTTGTTACATTGCCATGGCTCCCCTTACTGTCTGTCTGCCTACTGGGAGTCTGTCTATCTCCCATTTCCATCCTCTGAGAACTGTCAGAGTCACATTGCTGTGAGTGACATTCACTTGGGGAGTCCGTGAACTTGAGCGATGCCAGGGACATGACCCAGCTGTCCCCTGGACGTTGTTCCCACTGAGCCTCAGAGGCCTTGGGTGAAGTAAGGACTAAGGGTTCAGGAAAGGCCAGGAGGACTGACTATCGACAGCCCAGCTAACATCTACTGCAGGCAGACCGGCAATGTGGCTCACCCTGAATGGGCCACAGCCTGTGAGCCCTGGGACTCCAACTGGCCCGCTGGAGTCCTGTGTCTGCCCTGGGCCTTGCTCTCTGGGATAGCCCTCCCCTGAGGGAGAGCGAATCCTGAACAGGAAAAGAGGGGTTCTTCTCACACTGGGGAGCTGCCAGCCGCAGGAAGAGTGACGCAGAACTGGGAAGACGAGCTGTGGCATCCATGCAGAGCTTGTGGGCGTCATGCACCCGGCTTTGGGCTGCTCCCTCACTAAGCTACTTGGGTGACAGGTATTCCAGTGCCTGTTTTACAGGGAGGTGTGTGGCTCGCCCACCGAGCTCACGGCAGAGCTGGATACACCCGTGTGTGCTTGGTGTACTGTCTAAAAGCCCCAGCCCAGCAGCGTGCTGTTACCACCTGCTGGAGGGCAGAGTCCCAGGGCAAGGAAGCAGGCATGCCAGTGTAGAGCCTGAGGTGCCAGTTAAGGGCCGCTGAGAAGCCTTATGATGCCAGCCCCCCTGCCCCCACAGCATCCTTTAAGGCTCTGCAGCTTAAATCTGATGGTCAGGAGGAGTGGGGACCCCTAGAGGCCTTGTGTCACAGCCTTGAGCTGGGGACTTGACACTGTCCCCAGCTCTGTGACTTTGTGTCAGCCGCTCACCTCTTCTGAGCCTCAAAGTACTCATTCCTGGAGAGGACACAGCTTCTTCACCTTGGAGGTTTTGGGGATTGACGAGGTAATGTCCTCCCAAAGAGCATCTTGTGCCACTCCCTTTGGCCAGCAGACTTTCATGACAGTGGTCCCCAAGGACCTGCAATTTCCTTCAGCAATCTTATTCAGAGAGAAAGAAAAGGCTGAAGAAGCCTGGCACCAGCTAGAGGGAACTTGTCTCCCAGGAAGACATTTTCACAGGGTTCTGACAACTGTCAGGCCACCTTGCCGGAGACTGGAGTCCGGAGAGCCCCTGGTCAGTGACGGGCAGGCCCACACTTGGACCAGGACGGCTTAGCTAAGCATACCTCATGACCTCCATTAAACCTAAACATCACATCAGGACCCCAAAGATGGACTCAGGGTCACGGGGCCTCTTTCTCATCTCAGTGTGGTTACAAGGAAATCTTTCTCGGCTCATCATTATGAGTATTTGTTATTTATTTTGAGACAGGGTCTCACCATGTAACTCTGGCTGGCCTTGAACTCACTGAGACCTGCCTCAGATCCTGAGTGCTGGGGTTAAAGGAGTGTGCCATTGTACTTAGTTTGCTAGTCCATTTAGTTGGCCTGTTGAGAGCAGGGAACAGCTTGGCTGAAGGCTGCCAGGGCCCAGGCTCTCCTCACTTAACTCTGCTAACAGTGAGGCTGTCTGTAAGGCCTCAGTTAGCACACATCCCTACAAACCTTTTAAAGCGGGGCAGGAGCCCACACCTATAATCCCAGATCCTGGGGCAGGAGGACTGTTGTGAGTTCGAGGCCAACCTGGGTTACAGAATGAGACCCTGTCTCAATCTCTCCCCATTCCCATAAAAAGAGTTAGAAATTGGCCAGGCTAGGTCTCTCACGGAGTCCAACAGGGCAGCCCTCAGCATCTGGGACCCAGATGACCACAGAACTGAAGGGGTTTGTGGGACACCTCCCGCCCTCAGGACTTATCACCAGGTGGCTTCCGCCCTGACGGGGGATGAGGCTGGGTCCAGGCGGGGTTGCACTGTCTCAGCGCCACCACCAGGTGGAGGCAGAACCCACCCAGGAGGAGACCACTGCTGAGGAGGCTGATGATGCACTTCCTCCTCCTCCTCCTCCTCCTCCCTTTTCCCCCTCTTCTCTCCTCCTTATCCCTCCTTCCTTCCTCCCCCCTCCTTCCTCACCATCCTTCCTTTCCTGGGTCTCATCTTTTGGGACTGAAGACACCAAGACATTTCTAGTCACTGGCAAAGGAAGTGACCCAGGCCCTGGGTCTCCTAATCCCTGAGGGGTCCTTGGCTGTGTCCCTGGCTGTCTGGGAACTCTCTCTGTAGACCAGGCTGGCCTCGAACTCAAAGATCCACCTGCCTCTGTCTCAGCCCCCCAGGTTCTTAAGAAAAATCCACATTCCTGTCACGGGGCCAAGCACTGGATCCTAATATCTCTGGCAATGGGTCCAAGAGAGGGAATAAGCTCATCTGGTCCAAGATCCTAACCCCACAGAGGCAAAGGCAGCCTGGCTCCTGCGTGGCTGAGAAGAAAAGGCATGGGCTCTTGAGAGGTGTTTGCAATGTGTGTTCACAGAGCTAGTCTACAGCAGCCAAACTGTGTGTGTGTGTGTGTGTGTGTGTGTGTGTGTACAAGAGTGTATGTGTGAGTGAGTGTAAGTATATGTGTGTGTGAGCAATATGTGTATGAGTGTATGTGAGTGAATGTAAGTATGTGTGTATGCATGATTGTGTGTGTGAGTGTATGTGTGTGAGTGTAAGTATATGTGTGTGAGCAATATGTATATGAGTGTATGTGAGTGAATGTAAGTGTGTGTGTACCCATGTGTGTATATGCATGATTGTGTGTGAGTGGGTGTAAGTATATGTGAGTGTATATGAGTGAATGTAAATGTATGTGATTGTATGTGTGCCCACATGTGTGTATGCATGATTGTAAGTGTAGATGAGTGAGTGTAGGTGTGTAAGCACACGTATACTTTTTAAGTCAGCTTTAAACCAGTAACAGCGGCAGAAACACCCCGAGATCTGAGAACCTGTAGTAACTCGGGGCGGAGTCTCAGTTGTCCCAGCCTGGGAGGAAGCCCACAAGGACGCTGGAGAGCTGCTGGTCCCTGGGCTAACACAAAAGTGGGTAGGCTGGTTGTGCATCCATCCAGGAAGGACTTGGCCTCACAACAGGCAAACTACTTCTGTGGCAAGAGGGAGGCCAAGCGCTCTGGGGAGCGGCGCTGTTCCTCCTCCTCCTCGGGCTGCACCGCCTGCACTGGACTGTGGCCGACAGTGCGGCCCACGGCCGGGTGGGTCAATTAAGGCAACCTGGACACTTCCTCAGGCGGGGCTCCCTAGGCAGGTGATCTAATTTATGACAAGCTGACATTAAAACCATCATTAATGCTCCCCCGTGCTGGGGCTACGGGGGCAAGTGGCCATACCCAGCTTTTATGTTGGCGCCAGGATCCGAACTCTGGACCTCATGCCCGAGCAACAAGCCCTCTTGCCCACTGAGTTAGCCCCCAGCCCTGAACTGGTTTTAATGACCGCAGGCCACTGAGCTGGCTTCTTGAGTCAGATGCTGCTGTGAGTCATGTGGCCCCGACATCCTCAGGCTTCTTCCTTCTTAATGAAGTTTTGGCGCGTGGCTCTCACACCTCCACTACCCGATGCCACAGCCACACCCTGGTCCTGTCACACTCGAAACTGCCCCACCTCTGAAATCACAATCCAGCCTCCAGCCTCCGAGGACAGCCTCCTCCCATCCACCTCGCACTGTCCCCAGCCACACCTCTTCTCTGACCTGCTTCAGACCTCGGCCCAGTGGCGCTTCCTGCCCAAGCGCCTGTCTCCACCTGCCTCCAGACCAGGGACCTGAGTCACGGTAGGACCCAGTACTTGGTCAAAGGTAAGCATGGGCCCGCCGTGCAGGAAGCTCTTGAGGACCACTCCCAAGGCTCTGGAGTCAGGGACATGAGTGTTCTGCTCTGGTGACTGCTGGAGGTACACAGCCCACAGGCTGGGAGGGTGGTTCCAGTGTCACTGTTTGGAGGTGTGGGATCATGGGGCCCGACGGGAAGCCTCTGATTTGATCTCATTCTCCCGCTATGTGATATCCACCATGAGCCCCCACAAAAAACTAAACCGACCGGGGCTACTTCCTGTTAGATTTTTCAGCCTGCAAAATTGAACCAAATAAACCCTTTTTATTTACCAGGTTACTCAGCTTTGGGTAATTTGTTGTAGCAATAAAAATAGACAAATACACAGCTATTCCTAAAAAAACAAAACAAAACAAAAACAAAAACAAAAACAAACAAACAAACAAAAAACCCCTGGAATTTTCAGATAGGTGAGTCTGAGATTCACGTGTCAATCGCTTTCTGTTACTTGGAACAGACCTGAGCATTACTGTGGTGACTCTATTGGAACGCTGAAGGCCTTTTAAAAAAATACATTTATAGGAGCTGGAGAGATGGCTCAGAGGTTAAGAGCGCTGCTTTTCCAGAGGTCCTGAGTTCAATTCCCAGCACCCACATGGTGCCTCACAACCATCTCTAATGAGATCTGGTGCCCTCTTCTGTGTATATAATAAATAAATCTTAAAAAAACCACATTTACTTACTTAGTTGTGTGCGTGTACCCATGAGAACCTGTGACTGAATCCCATGGGTGCATGCCATAGTACAACTCGTCCTTCCCCCACCGTGTGGGTCTCAGGGTTGTAAGTCAGGTCATCAGGCTCAGTGGCGGGCATCTCTACCTGTAGTGCCATTTCACTGGCTCAAGACTTCTTAAGATGCTTCTGTGGGGCTGGAGAGATGGCTCAGTGGTTAAGAGCACTGACTGCTCTTCCAGAGGTCCTGAGTTCAATTCCCAGCAACCACATGGTGGCTCACAACCATCTGTAATGAGATCTGGCGCCCTCTTCTGGCCTGCAGGGATACATGCAGACAGAACACTGTATACATAATAAGTAAATCTTTTTTTTTTTTTTTTTTTTCTTTTTTAAAGACTCCTCTATGAAGTGCAGACACACACTCAAGGGAATGCAAAAACCAGTGAGCAAGTTCATGCTCAGACACTGGATGACTTTGGCCCCTGATCCTCCTGCCTCCACCTCCCCAGTTAGGGGATTACAGGTATGCAGCACCATGCCCAGTTTTATGGGGTGTCTGTGATCATGCCCAGGGCTTTATGAACACTGGACAAGAGTTCAGCCCAGTCCATCTTATGTGTTCATCTTTTGAATTTTAAGAGTTATTTATTAGTTGTACTTATTTATATATGCACATCTCTCTCTCTCTCTCTCTCTCTCTCTCTCTCTCTCTCTCTCTCTGTGTGTGTGTGTGTGTGTGTGTGTGTGTGTGTGTATGCCTACATAAGTTTGTGTACCATGTGCATGCAGGTGCCTACGAGGTCAGAGGGTATCAGATCTTCTGGAACTGGGGTTGCAGGTGGTTGTGAGCTATCTGATGTGGGTGCTGAGAACTGAACCCCGGTTCTCTGTAAGACCCCCTCTTGTCTGCTGAGGGTCTGTCTCCCCAGCCCTTATGTGTTAATGAAAGCAAGCCTACCAGACTTTTCATTTAAACTTGAGTTCGAGGTTAGCCCGGGTTAAAAGTAAGAGCCTGTCTTTAAAGGAGTGTGTTGCTGAATGAGATTCAGAAGGAACAGGATGGAGGGGACCTGACCACAGGGCAGCAAAGGTGACTAGCTTTTGCCTTGACTCCATCATTCCGTCCCAAAAGTCCTGCCTCTGCTGCCCACACCTACTTTTCCCACAGTGGGGGCTGGGGAGTCGGCTCAGCTGGTAATGAATCTTCTGTTCAGGAGGGAGAACCTGAGTTCAGATCTCTGGCATTCACACAAAAGCTGGGCTTGGTGGTGTGAGTAACATTAACTATGGAAGACAGAGACAGGCATGTCCTTGAGCGTACTAGCTAGCCAGCCTAGCCAACTGGTTAGCTCTGGTCTCTACGTGTACAGGTACACAACTGAAACCCACTCTTGCCCATGAATATTCACAGAAAATCAAATTAAATCTGGCCACAGCACTGCACGCCTTTAGTCCCAGCCTGGGAGACAGAGGCAAGTGGATCTCTGTGAGTTTGAGATCAGGCCATCCTGGCCTACATAGACAATAAATCTCAAATTGCCTAAGAAACGACACTGTGACCATGCTCTCCTGAGGCATCCTCTTGGCCTTGCAGGGCATGCACACAGAGACACTTGTGCGTGTGTCTGGTTTCTTTGCCGCTGTTTTTATATAGACGTGTGACCATATGACATAGTCATCTTTAAACCCTTTGCACTGGGGGCTGGAGAGATGGCTCAGTGGTAGATCACTGGCTGCTCTTCAGGACTCCAGTTCTGACACCAGCACCCTCTGGGCGGCTTATACACATCTGTAACTCCAGGGGACCTGATGCCCTCTCCTGGCCGCCATGGGTACTGCAGGCACATGGAGCCTAGACACATGCAGGCTAAAGATCACACACGTAAAGTAAAAAACACCTTAAGAAAAAAAAATACAAGCCCTTCATATCCACTAGCGTAGACCTCACCTCTGCTTTCTTGAGTCTCTCACTGAGCCTGGAGTTTGCTGTCCTTGGGCTAGCCCTGGCAATCCCCTGGATCTGGATCCTGAGCTGCAGCGTTGGGGTACAGGTAGGTGTACATGGCCTGAGCTCTTCCGTGGCTGCTGGGTCTGAAGTCAGGTCCTCATGCTTAGGCAGTAAGTGCTCTTACCCACTGGGCTATCTCCAAGCCTCTTCATTTTGATTTATTTACATAATGGAGACCAACATGGTGTAGCTCAGGTTGGCCTTGAACTTGTGGCGATCTCTCTTCCTTACCAGTGACTGCTGGGACCCAGTTCAGTCCTTTTTGCTTTTTGGAACCGTTCCTTACTATGTATCCCTGGCTAGTCCCGACTTAGTCCTCCTGCCTCAGCTTCCTGAGTGCTGACATCACGGGCATACGCCACTGTCCCCAACTTTTCAAATTTATTCTGGGTTGTTTTGCTTTTATATTTATTATTTATTCATTTTTTGAGATAAGGTCTGTCCTAGTTTTCTTCCTTTCTATTCTTTCTTTCTTTCTTCCTTCCTTCCTTCCTTTTTTGAGAGAGAGAGAGAGACAGGGTTTGTCTGTGTAGCCCTGGTGGCTATCCTGGAACTCACTCTGTAGCCCAGGCTGGCCTCAAACTCAGAAATCTGCCTGCCTCTGCCTCCTGAGTGCTGGGATTAAAGGCATAGGCCACAACACCTGGCAAGCCTATTTTCTTACATCATCCAGGACCATCTGCCCAGGGGTGGTACCACTCACAGTGAGCTGGGCCCTCCCACATCAATCATTAATCAAGAAGGCCCCACAGACACGCCCACAGGCCGATCTGACAGAGGCCTTTCCTCAAATCCCAGACGGCCTAATTGTGTCAGGTTAACAACAAAACCTAGCCACACAAGGTCATGTGTAGCCCAGGCTGACCTTGGACTCACTATGTAGCTTAGGATGACTTCCACCTTCTGGTCCTCCTGTGCCCATCTCCCAAGAGCCAGAGTGACGGGTAGGTACCCCGAAAGACGTTTATGTGATGCTGGAGATGGAGAAAAGCCTGTGATGTCAGGAGTCACACGCCCAGCCCTGGACTCACTTTCATATGGCGGTGGTGGCTTGCCTCACTGTCTTCCTGGCGGGGAAGAGGGGGCTGAATCACTTATTTAGGGATCCTAAATCTTCCTCCGAATGGAAGCTCTCCCCCCACGCCACCCTGGTAGACAACACTCAGATCTGGGCTTCTCACTTCCCCCTCATTTGTCTGAGCGTGTCTGGAAAGGGCTCAGCAGGAGTCACAGTTCTGGAAAACTCTGCGCCCTGGGGTAGACTAGATGGGTGAGCAGTCTGGTTTCCCCAAGACTCCTAGGGAGCCCCCCTAATGCATGCGGGGCTGCTGCACAGCTCTGCACAGACTGGTGGGCCTGGACTTCACAGCCCTGCCCACCCCCTGTGCTGCCTTCTCCAGGACTAATCTTCATCCCTGCTTATAAGACTCATCACAGCAGCCTGCTGCCCCCTCCCTGCCCCTAATCCCCATCTGGCCCCTTGTCTTATCTGTCTCCCCCAACCTCAGAACAAGGCCGGGGACAGACAGGGAGGGGGGCTGAGGGGGGAGTTGTAGCCTGTGATATCTCCTCCACCCTCTAATTCTCCTGAGCACTTGATCCTGACCCTCCACCCCCACCTGGGTAGAAGCTGCTTCCTCTGCTCCCCCTGCCCCCCTTCTGTGCCTGCCACCTGGCCAGGAGGGGTCTCTTCCCCAAAGGCCTCCACCTTAAGCCCTTGGAGACAGGATCTGGCAAAACGTCATGGGCGTGTATCAGAATTTTCCCAAACTCTCTTCAAAGGACCTGCAGCCAGCAGCCAGGCTCCGTGGGAAGAATTATTCTCCAATCCCTCAGAGATTACTGGGCAGTGGTAGTGACTACAGATCTATTAGCAAGTCCCAAACGAGCTGGCTGGGGTCCTTACAGCAGCACCCCACAACTGTGGACTCCTCAGTATCAGGGGCGAGTACTTAGCTGCTCAGTGTGGGGAAAAGGAGTCATTTCAGGCCTGGTCAAGCCCCAGCCCTCCCCTTTTCTCCCTCCTGCTCCCTCTTTCTTCTCAGGTTTACCTGTAATGCTCCATTTCCCAGCACCAGTGTTTGACAGTGGCGGACAGCCCTGTAGTCCCAGCACTGGGAAGGCCAAGAGTTCCCGGATGAAGCTGGAGCGATGGCCCTCTCCCGGAGGACCCGAGTGCTGTTCCCAGAACCTAAGCTGAGTGGCTCACAGCTGCCTGAAACTTTACCTCTAGGAGATCTAATGCTCTCTTCTGGCCTCTGAGGTAACGTGCACACACATGGCATGCTCACGTGCACACACACACACACACACACACACACTCACAAATAAAAATCAATGTTAAAAGAAGGAGTTCCGGGTCATCCTCAGCTACATAGAGAGCTGGAGGTCAGCCTATGTGATCCCCTGCCTCAAAAACGGCAACCACAGTACTGGAAAGCTGGCTCTGTGGTTACAAGCACTCACCTGGTGGCTCATAACTGTCCCTAACTGACTCCCCCTTCTGGCTTCCCGGGCGCTTGCATGTATGGTACACATACATACAAGCAGGCAAACACTCATAAAATATAAATCAAGGGGTTGGGGATTTAGCTCAGTGGTAGAGCGCTTGCCTAGCAAGTGCAAGGCCCTGGGTTCGATCCTCAGCTCCGGCAAAATAAACAAACAAACAAATAAATAAATCAAATAGCAACAAAGTTGAAATTCCGGGAGCCATTGATTGCATCAAGCCATTTAGCTGGAGGATTTCTGGCATCAAACCCGGTTTTCTGATCCACAGACACAGGGTGTCCCCTGGCTCCCTTTGGAGCACATCTTCATTCTGGTTTTGTTTGTTTGTTTGTTTTCTTTCTTCCTGTGGGGTTGAATTGAACCTAAGGGCTCACACATGCCAGGCTCCACCACAGAGCGCTGCTCACAGCCCTGTATTTCTGTATTTTTACTTTCAGTTTTAATGTGTGTGTGTTGTGGTATACACATGGGTGTGGACATTTATCCATTCCCGTGTGAGAATGCAGAGACCAGGGGACAACTTTGGATGTCTCCTCTATTGCCTGCCACCTCTGGTTGTCAGTGCTGGGATTACAGGAACACGCAGCCACGGCTGGCTTTGTTTCTTTTCCTTTTTTTCTTTTCTTTTCTTCTTTATTTTATGTATATGAGTGCTCTGGCTGCATGTTCACCTTTATGGTGGAAGAGTGCATCAGATCCCACTGTAGATGGTTGTGAGCCACCATGTGGGTGCTGGGAATCGAACTCAGGACCTCTGGAAGAGCAGTCAGTGCTCTCAACCGCTGAGCCCTCTCTCCAGGCCCCTGGCTTTGTTTCTTTTTGTTTTTTGAAGTCAGGGTTTCTCTTCAGACCAGGCTGGACTTGAACTCACAAAGATCCACCTGGCTCTGCCTCCCCAGTGCTGGGATTAAAGGCGTGCGCCACCACCGCCAGGCAAAACTAACTGACTAACTAAATTAATTAATTAAAAAAAAATTACATTGAGAAGAGGTGTCCCATAATGTGGGGGGGGGGGATTAAACTTGAACTCAGGCCATCTTTCTGGCGCATAGCCAGCTTCTGTATTTCATCTTTTTGTTTGTTTTTGAGAAGGCTGTCATGCAGGCAGGCTGGACTGACATTCACTCTGTAGCTGAGGACAGTCTTGAACTCAGTCTCCTGACTTCCTCCCTATGCCGGGACTGTAGGGCACAATGCTACTCCTGGCTCTGGGACGTTTTTGTTGTTAATTTCTTTAGCTTGGATTGTCCATTCCTAGCACCTCGAAGCCCCACAGTTCTTGTGCATTGATCTAGGATCCTGCCCATGCTGAGTTAGTTCATTGGCTGGTCACTTGCTTAAGAAGAGTCTCATGACATAGCCCAGACTTTCCCTGGAACTCTCCATCTTCAGCCTCCTGAGTGCTGGGACTGCAGGCGAGCATGCCGTCTGGCTGCTGCCTGGCTGGAGGCGGGCTTACTTTATCTTATCTCATGTAGCCTAGGCTGGCCTCAGACTCCTTATCCAGCTGAGGCTGGCTTTGAACTGCTGACCCCTTGCCTCCCACTCTCCGGTGCTGGGATTGCAGACAGTGGCACTATGCTCAGCCTAGAGCTTTCTGACAGGAACATGGACACCCTAATATATGCATTATTTTTATGTGTTTTGACTTCACACACGTGTGTGTACCACATGTGTGCCTGATGTCCTCATCAGATCCCCTGGAACTGGAGTGACAGTTATGAGCTGCCATGTGGATGCTGGGACTCAACCCTGGGTCCTCTGCAAGAACAAGTGCTCTTAACCACTAAGCCACCTCTCCATTCCCCACATAGTGCACTTTTGATAGACACATGCCTCTCATACTTTAATTATATTTATATGTAATATTTTATATGTATGGCTGTTCTGCCTGCATGTATGCTTGCATGCCTGGTGCCCTCAGAAGCTGGAAGAGGGTGTTGGGTCCTCTGGAACAGATGTTTGTGAGCCTCCGCATGGGTGCTGGGAATTGAACCCGGGTCCTCTGAAGAGCAGCCAGTGCTCTTAACCGCTGAGCCATCTCTCCAGCTCCTGAGGTGTATTTTTGATAGGCACATGACTATCGTGGTTCAGGCTCTCCTTTCAGACCCCATGCGCATCTGGACTGAGGCACAGCCTTAAAGTCTTGGCCACCACGGAATGTGCACAGAGGTGACGGCAGTTGCAAGCTGTGCTGGCCACATCAGGCAGCCTTCCGAGCTCCCACTAGAGGGCAGCACTGGGTACCCGCATGGAGACCCAGGGATCTGAAAGACTGGTCTGGTCCCTTCACAGAAGAGCATTTGCCCACTGCCTTAGCAGGCCTCTTTGCAGCCAGGCCTCGTGAGCCCATCTCTCTGGGGGCCCTGGGAGGAGAAGCAGCTCCCTCTTTGGTTCTACATGTATTACTTCCTTCCCAGGCTGGCAGTGGCTGCTCCTCCCCAGCAAGAACGTTTGCTGGCAACAGTCACAGTTACAACACGGGTGAGCAGAACAGATGTTAGACCCCACTCGTCCCGCCCCCGGGACTGGCCATCCTGGCCCAGAATTCTCTGCTTGCCTGCATCTTAGTGCCTCGGCACTCTCTCCCTCCTCTCCTTCATTCTCTGAACTCCATCGCACGGCCCTTTCTCTGCTGACCTAGGGTGCCTGCGTGCACGGGTCTCTGCTGACCTAGGGCGCCTGCGTGCACGGGTCTCCGCTGACCTAGGGCGCCTGTGTGGACAGGTCTCCCCCACTCTGCTGCACCTGTGTGCACGGGTCTCCGGCCTCCGCTGCACCCGCGTGCACGGGTCTCCGGCCTCCGCTGCACGGGTCTCACTGATGCTCCACCTCCAGGCAGAGCCTTGTGTTTTGGGCCAGCCCCTCACACCTTCACTCGGTTGGGATTAAAAACCGTCTCTTATGTCTTGGGGCTGGAGCGATGCTCAGCAGTTAAGAGCACTGGCTGTTCTTCCAGAGGTCCCAGGTGTGATCCTTATTAACCACACGGCAGCTCACAATTGTCTGTAACTCTAGTGTCA
The DNA here is from genome assembly GCF_903995425.1 of Onychomys torridus. Lineage (NCBI taxonomy): Eukaryota > Metazoa > Chordata > Mammalia > Rodentia > Cricetidae > Onychomys > Onychomys torridus. Next base: position 63,728,119 of record NC_050460.1, on the reverse strand, counting down.
GAGGATCCACATCTTCTTCTGGCCTCCAAAGGCACCAGGCACATATATGGTGAACAGACACACGTGGGCAGAACTTCCATACATATACAAGAAATAAATGAATTTAAAAATTTAAATGGATCTCTTGGGGCTGGAGAGCTGGCTCAGGTTAAGGACTTCTCTTGCACAGGACCAGAGTTTGGTTCCCAGCACCCACACTGGGTGGCTCACAACCCAGCCTCAGGGGATCAACACCCCCCTCTGGCCTCTGCAATCACCTGTCACCTGCGCGCACTTTCCAGCACACACAGACACAGACACACACACACAGAGACAGACAGACAGACAGATACACATGCACACGCACATGCACACGCACATGCACACGCACATGCACACACACAAGATATTTTGTTTTAAAATGGTCTTTCCTCCAGTACTCTGTTACCTGACCATCACCCATGAGCAATAAACACGTGGAAATAAAATGTTCCTCATATACAGTGGACAACCATATGCATCTGCTCACTCTTCCATCTTGTGCCCCTTAGCTGCCCTTTCAGCCTCTGTGCCCAGAGCCACCCACTCTTCAGGTCTCTGTCACCCGAGATGGGCTCACCTGCTCTTGAACACTACATAGTCTTGGAACTCGCACTGTAGACCAGGGTGGTCTTGAACTCAGAGATCCGCCTGCCTCTGCCTCCTGAGTGCGGGGATTAAAGACGTGCACCACCATACCTGGCTAGAAGATGGTTCATAGCTTTCCTGCTCTTCTGTGGTTTTTTGTTTTGTTTTGTTTTGTTTTGTTTTTGCTTCTTTTTTGGTTTTTGGTGACAGGGTTTCTCAGTGTAGACCTGGCTGTCCTGGACCACACTTTGTAGATCAGGCTAGCCTCAAACTCAGAGAGATCAATCTGCTTCTGCCTCCCGAGTACTGGGATTAAAGGAGTACCCCACCACAGCCCGGCTCATACAGCAGTATCTTTAAAAATGCCCCTCCTTTTTTTTAGGATAGGGAGATGGCTCAGGAGTTAAGAGTACTGTCTGCTCTTCCAGAGGACCCAGGTTCAATTCCCCAACCACCTGGTACCTCACAACCCTCTGAAGTTTCAGTTACAGGGGATCTGATGCCTTCTCTGGCCTCTGTGGGCACTGTAAGCACACACAAATATCCATGTCAAAAAACACTCCTACATATGAAATAATAAATAAAATCTCAAATATTGAAGCCAGGTGGTGGCGGCATATGCTGTGGTGATATTGTGTTCCCCAAAATATTGTGCACGCTAATAAACTTATCTGTGGTCAGAGAACAGAACAGCCACAATATTAAACATAGAGGTCAGGCAGTGGTAGCACACGCCTTTAATCCTAGCATTCCAGAGGCAGAGATCTACCTGGATCTTTGTTCAAGGATACAGCCAAGCATGGTGATCCACGCCTTTAACCCCAGGAAGTGATGGCAGAAAGCAGAAAGGTATATAAGGCGTGAAGACCAGGAACTAGAAGTATTTGGCTGGTTAAGCTTTCAGGCTTTTGAGCAGCACAGTTCAGCTGAGATTCATTCTGGATAAGGACTCAGAGGCTTCCAGTCTGAGGAAACAGGATCAGCTGAGGAATTGACGAGGTGAGGTTAGCTTGTTCTGCTTCTCTGATCTTCCAGCATTCACCCCAATAACTGACCACAGGTTTGATTTTATTAAGAACTTTTAAGATTCCTGCTACAATATATGCCTTTAATCCCAGCACTCGGGAGACAGAGGCAGGTGGATCTCTGTGAGTTTGAGGCCAGCCTGGTCTACAGAGTGAGTTCTAGAACAGCCAGAACCCTGTCTTGAAAAACAAAAACAAAAACAAAACAAGACAAAACAAAACAAAACAAACAAAAAAATACCCCTTTTTAAAAATATTGCATCGTGTGTGTGTGTGTGTGTGTGTGTGTGTGTGTGTGTGTGTGTGTAAAGCCCAGATGACAACTTGCAGGAGGCAGTTTTCTCCTTGTATCATGTGGGAGGCAAGGGTCAAACACAGGCCATCAGACTTGGCTGCAGGCACCTTTACCCACTGAACCATCCTGCCGCCCTTGGCATCTCTTAGTTATCGTTACTTAGCCCTTTGACAACGGGTGTAACAATGCTAGGCTCCACGGTGCCTGTGGTACCCAGGATGCTGGAGCCACCCCTGCCATCTGGGTGGTGTCTCAGCCCCTACAGGACTGATGCCTAGGGCTGGAGAGATGGCTCAGAGGTTAAGACCACTGACTGCTCTTCCAGAGGTCCTGAGTTCAATTCCCAGCACCCACATGGTGGCTCACAGCCATCTGTAATGAGATCTGGCACCCTCTTCTGTATGCATAATAAATAAATAAATCTTAAAAAAAAGAAAAAAAGAACTGATGCCGGTTAGCTTGCGGACGCCGATACTCTAAGAGGTGACTCTCTCGAATCAGCCACCTGAGGTCTCCTTCTGCCCTCTGGTGGAGTCCTGGGCTTCCCCAAGGTCCTCACCCCCTTATTCATGTCCACCTTCAGGTCAAGCACCGTGGGGTGACATCACTTCTCATGTGGCCCTCTGGGTGCCTTTCTCTGCGGTCAGCTTGTCTGTGCCTGACCCCAAAGGCATAACCTCCAAGCTGCTACCCCCTCACTAGAGGATGGGCCACCTGCCAGGTAAGTGCTGAGGCCAGGCCACTGGGGCCAAGGGCTGTAGAGACTGGCCCAGGGGAAGGGAAGGAGCTCAGGCCCAACGCTGACCCAGCCTCCAGGGCTGCGTCACTGTCCTTAGCCGGCAGGCAGGACTCCACCTAGCAACCCCAGCTATTCCTTTCTCTCTTCTCTGGTCTCCCAGGCAGGCCAGGCCAGGCAGTGGAGCCCCTGCAGGACACGAGACTCACCCATCAAAATCCCGTTCAATCTCCAGCCCAGAGGGAACAAACTCCGGTACCTGGCTCACTCCACCTGCCCCTCCCACCCCCTGCCCAGCCTTCGGGATGCCCTTTGCCCCTTTCTCACCCCCAAAACTACAGTGCTCCCCCAGTGCTGGCCTAAAGACATGCGCCAGATGCCCTTTGCCCCTTTCTCACCCCCAAAACTACAGTGCTCCCCCAGTGCTGGCCTAAAGACATGCGCCAGATGCCCTTTGCCCCTTTTTCACCCCCAAAACTACAGTGCTCCCCCAGTGCTGGGCCTAAAGACATGCGCCACCACATTCTGGCTTGGCTTTCTTTTTCTTTTGGTTTATTTTTGAGACAGGGTCTCAAGGAGGGAGGCTGTAACCGGCTACACAGAGGAAGGTGGCTAGAGCCAGTGATCCTCCTGCCTCCACCTCCTGTGTGCTGGGGTTGAAGATTCACACCCCCAAGTCTGTGATGAACTGGGGTTGGAACCCTAGTTTGTAATGTGGGTGGCACACTCTGATAACTGAGCCTCAGCCTCAGCCTTACTTCAGGTTTTCCTTATGAACGACCATCACTGGAGGCTGGGCAGGTGCTTGATACAGCTTGATTGTGTGTGTGTGTGTACGCAAACCTCTGTGTTTCGGTGCTCATGAACGACGAGGAGGCCAGATCTCCCGGAGCTAGAGTTACAGGTGGCTGAGTCACCTGACACAGTGGTTAGGAACTGAACTCTAGTCCTCTGTAAGAGCAGCCGGCTCTCTTAACAGCTGAGCGGTCCCTCCAGCCAGCTGACTAAATCACGATGGATCGTCTGCAGGGTCGCAGGCGCGCAGGATCTCAGGTGCCTGCACTCAGGAGTATGTGGCTGTGGAGACTTGAAGAACAACAACCCTGAGCAGCTAGCTGCTGTCTTCTGTTCCCTCTGAAACCTTGTTCAGGCCCACCTCTGCCCTTCCTTGTGTCACAGCTGGAAGCAGGGTGAATTTGCAGCTTCTCTGATGTCCCCACCCCCAGCAGGCTGCAGGGGCACCTCGCTGTGCCCAGATTCCTTCCAGACTCCCACCCACCTCCTAGCCAGTAAGTCGTCTGAAGACCACTCAGCACTCGGGGCTTCATTTGAGGGAGCTTACCTGCAATTGCAGGAAGCTGTCAGGCAGGCCCCATTGGGGTAAGGAGGACACGTTAGAGCCTGTGCAGAAGGGCAGAAGGTGCTGGCTGCTGATGGGACCCGGCATGCAGCCTGTGAGCTGTGGCAGAGGGTGGAATGTGAGGCTGATGGGGCTGGTCTCACTGAAGGGCAGGGAGAGGTGAGGCCTTTCCTCCCTCCCAGGGGGAGGGGAGGCAATGGCTGAGGTGCCATTCACTTGACACACCCTCACCAGCTGGACAAGGGTGCATCGCTGGGTGCTGATGACGCCTGGCGGGTGGGCAGCAGCTGCCTTTCTGAGATGCTGTGTCCATGCATTTACCTGGAGAGCTGAGCCCAGGCCTGTGGCTGCCTGGCCCTTTCCTTTGGTTTTCAGAAGTGCTGGATCCCGGAGCGGAGGGAAGCTGCTCGGTGGCAGCTCTCGACACTTGGGAAAGTCAGATTGCAGACTGCTACAAGACCAAACAAACCCTGTTTACTGGCGTCCCCAGCAAGGCCAGGGATAAAACCCTCCTCTCCCCAGATCTTTTGCTAGAATTTACTCTCAATACAAATGATTTCATCACTGTTGAGATTCAATGAAACAACCCCCAAACTCTATAGCTGAGGGGAAAAAAAAGACTAAAGAGCCTGTTAGATGAAATAAAAGGCAGTACACAGTAATTTAAATCCACACGTAGAAACACAGAGGGGGAGGAGAGATGGCTCAGTAGTTAGAACTCTGGCTGGACGGAGGTGATGGCCCAGGCCTTTGATTCTTGCACTCGGGAAGCAGAGGCAGATCTGAGTTCGAGGCCAGCCTGGTCTACAGAGGGAGTTCCAGTACAGCCAGGGCTACACAGTGTAACGCTGTCCCGAAAAACCAAAACCTCAAACAAACAAAGGGTAATCTGACTGGAACAGTCAGAAATGTAATCTGTGTAAGGGTCCTGGCTCGGGGCCAGGAGGGGAAGGGGTGATAGAGAGAGAGATTTTTTTTTTTTCCTGAGCTAGGGAATCATGCAGCCCAGGCTGGCCTTGAAATCCTAACTCTCCTGCCTTCATCTCCAAGGACTGGAACTACACTCACTTACACTCACTTGCTACTATGATTAGCTAAAGTTTTTGTTTTGTTTTCTTCGAGACAGGGTTTTCTCTGTGTAGTCTGGCTGTCCTGGAACTCACTCTGCAGACCAGGTTGGCCTCGAATTCAGAGGTCTGCCTGCCTCTGCCTCCCGAGTGCTGGGACTAAAGGTGTGTATCACCACTGCCCGGCTGGACTAAAGTTTATATATGCTATTGAAATTATGTTGGTAGTAGCTCAAGTTATAATCTATTAAGTTAAGATGTTAACAGGCATCCGTGGGACATCACCAATACATAGAAAGGAAAGACTAAAAGACAAGGAAATTGGAATGTCACTCTAGAAAATATTTATGTTACTTAACACATTTAAGGTGGAAATGGAGAATGACAGATTGGGCAGGGTCGTAAGACAGAAAACTTGCAAAATGGGGTTGGAATGGAGCTCAGTTAGCAGTGTGCTGGCCTTGCATGGATGTGGGGAGCTGGGAACTGAACCCAGGTCCATGGGAAGAGCAGTAAGTACTCTTGAACGATGAGCCAAAGATCTTATGATGGAAAAGAGTCAAAATATGAGAGACATTATTATAATCATGTGTGTGCATCAAAGCTAAGCTGAAGGAACCCAAGGCACATTCAAGACAGCTCAGCAGTCATGGTGGGGACTGAAGTACCACACTCCCACCCAGGGACAGAACAGCCAGACCAAAGGACAAGCTGAAGATGCCCTGGAAACCCATCAGACCTCACAGCTACTTACCGAAATGCCCCCTGCTCCAGCAAGGTGGACCCTCTCATTGGAAAGACAGAACTGAGTCCCCTGACCACCACACATCTGCTGCCATACACACACACACACACACACACACACACACACACACACACACACACAAAGTAAAAATGTAATACTGATAATTTTAAAAATGCCACGCAAAAGCATGCATATAATTTTCTTAAAAGTAGGACAGATTCTCTGGGGCAGACCATATGTGGCTGTGAAAGTCTCAATACATTTAAAAGGATATGAATCAAACAAAGAATTGTACATGGTATGTGCTCTAACCACAGAGGAATGAAATCAGATTAATAACATAAGGCAGGCAGTTGGAAAAGTCACAAATATGTGGAAATTAAGCACACTCTTTAGCAAGCTGAGGGTCAAAGACAAAATTATGAAGGAAATTAGAAAATACTTTGGGATGAATAAAAACAAAAATTTGGCCTAGAGAGATGGCTCACTGATTACAAGCACTGGCTGATCTCGCAAAGGACCCAGGTTCAATTCCCAGCACCCACATGGCATTTCACAACCATCTGTAACTCTAGCTCCAGGGGATCTGACTCCCCTCTGGCCTCCACAGGCACTGGATACACATGTGGTGCACAGACATACATGCGGGCAAAATATAAAATAAAAACAAATCCAAAACAAAAACGCAACATACCAAAGTGTATGGGCTTTGTCAAGCCAGAGGGGAAGTTAGAGCTGCTAAATCTGTACTAAGAAGGAAAAGCCTTGGGGCTGGAGAGACGGTTCAACATTTAAGAGTTGGTACTGGTTTCAAAGGACCAAACTCATTTCCCAACGCTCACAAAGAGCAGCTCATAACTAACTGTAACTCCAGCTCCAGGAAATCTGTGCATGTACCGTGTGTACATGCACGCACGCGCGCGCGCACACACACACACACACACACACACACACACACACACACAGAGCAGTGGTTGTATGGAATTTCATATAAGGCAACTGTACCCTGACTGCCATTTATACCAGGCAGTAGCATGTGCAGTGACAATACACAGGCTACACAGGTCCATTTGAATCTAAAAACTAAAATATTCAATCAGGAAGCAAGGGTGGCCCATGTCATGATCCCAGTGCTTGTGAAGTTGAGACAGGGGACCTCCCAAGTAATATGGCCAGCATGACAAGCTCTGGGTTCAAGGGAGAGGCAGACCCCTAATGTCAACTTCTGACCTCCACTCACAAGCACCCCATGCAAATGCACCTCACACCATGCGCACATGCATGCCAAGAGAGTGATTACTTCCTAACGTCAAATACAAAAACAAAACCATCCCAAAACAAAACCCCAAATCACTTTATTAAATCAAGTGTCCACTCTGCCTACACAGGAGATGGAGAGCCTGTAGTTCAGAACCCACCTCTTCCCAACATTTCTCAACAACTATGTGCAGTCTGTCTCCACTGGCTGGGTGGCTCAGCAATACTTAGCTGGTATGCTTGTTGGGAAGATGCGCTTCATTTCACTTTTGAAATTCTAAGCACTTCAGTATGCCTCCCAAGAAACTGTATAGTTTGGAAAACGAGACAAAATCTGGGGGAGTGGGAATTCAGAGAAGTGGAAAGATTCTGTCTGTTAAAAGGGCATTAAGGAACTAGGGGAGATGGCTCACTTGGAAATATGCCTGCTTTACACTGGGGACCTGAGTTCAGATCCCCAGCACTCAACGTGTAGTGGCACACCCTAGGTGGGAGTACTGGGCACCACATAGACAGGTGGATCCCAGAACCTCATTGACCAGCCAGTTCAGCCAAATGACAAGCTTTGGTTCAGTGAGAGAACTTGATTCATTCAGCTACCAAAGAAGAGACTGGACATCAACCTCTGGCCTCACATACACAGCACACCCACACCCACACAGACATGTGAACATAAACCACACACACCAAAGGCCATTATCGCCACTGAAAGTGAATCAGTGAGACTCTTTTACGACACAAAGTTCTTTTTCCTTTTTCTTTCTTCCAAGCACTACATGCAGTTTTTCTTTTGACAAGGTCTCAAGTATCCCAGACCAGCTTTGAACTCCTGACCTTCTGCCTCATCTCTTAGGTGCTGGAATGGCAGGTGTGAGCCACCACACCCATCTGGCCCTTCACAGCAGCTTTTTCACCAGTGCTAAAAAGGGCGGAGACACAGCTCCGCCCACAGATGAATGGATACAACCGGCCTTTCAGATTTGGGACAGGAGCTCCTTAGCACTTGCTTCACCAGGGAACCTAATGCTACGTGGAATAATGCAGTCGTAGAAAGATAAGACGGCCTGGACTGGGGCCCTTGTCTAGCAGGTGTGAGGCCTTGGCTTTGATGTCCAACACTGCAAAAAAGAAAAGAGATAAATACTGCATGAGCTCATAGTAGTTAACCCTAGAGATGGGGTGAGTGCAGGGACTGGGGGGGGGAGCGTTGTGAGGGCTTACGGTTTACTGGCACAGTTGCAGAGTTGAGAGATGAAAGTTTTGGAGACTGGTTGCACAACTTTTAGAAGGCATTGAGCTACCGCCTTGCATGTTAAGATGGCTGAGTCAGCGAAGGGCTTGCTGTTCAAGCAAGAGAACCTACGTTCAGGTCTCCAACATCCACATACAAAGCCGGTGTGGCTGGGCATGGTGGCACACACCTCTAATCCCAGCACCCAGGGCAGGTTCGGAGGCAGGTCCAGTTTGGTCTACATAGTGAGTTCCAGGCCATCCAGGACTACATAAAAATATCCTGTCTGTTTTTTGTTTTTTGTTTTTTTTTTTTTTTTAAAGGAGGATTATTGGGCCAGTGAGATGGCTCAGCAGGTAAAGGCACCTGCTGCCAAGCCTGATGACCTGATTTGATCCCTGGAACCCACAAGGTGGAAACCAACTCTGCAAACTGTCTCATGATCTGCCATGCATGTGCGCGCGCGCGCGCGCGCGCGCACACACACACACACACACACACACTCACATAATGAAAGAAGGTGAGTTTAGTCTGAGGAGCACAGACCCATTTTGCAGTTATGGCGGCCTCAAAGTCAAGTTACTGGTTGGTCATCTGGGTGGAGGATGGCTAGAATATGGTGTGCTTCTGGCCTCCACATTCCAAGAAAAGTGAAGGACCAAACGCTTGAGTACCAGACTGGGGGGGCACTACCATGGACCAGACTATATGCTATATGCTAGACACAGGAGCAGTAAAGCAAGGTGTTCATTCCCAGATCTCTTAGGGCTGTTTGTGAGTCACATTTTCTTAGCTTCATATCCAGGCCAGTGTCATCTTTAGAAAGGACACCATTAGCATTTCAGAGGGCAATAGTGTATATGTATGGGCTTAAGGCTTTATTTATTCATTCATTCATTCATTCATTCATTCATTCATTATTTATTTTTTGAGACAAGGTTTCTCTGTGTAGCCCTGGCTGTCCTGGAACTCCCTCTGTAGACCAGGCTGGCTTGCCTCTGCCTCCCGGGATGCTGGGCTTAGAGGCGTGTGCCACCACCTCCCAGTTATTTATTTACTGAGAAAGAATCTCACTATGTAGACCAGGCTGGCCCTCAGTTTTGAGAGATCCACCTGCCTCTGTGGGGAGGCCACCCCATCCCCACATTTCCCCAGAGTACTCTTGAGCAGGAGCAGGAAAATATTAGATAGAAATTTAGAGGGAAGAGAAACAGACAGGAAACCCAGGATAGCCTCGGGAGGACCTGGATCCTAAGCCATGTGCTAAAGGGCTTTTAAAGGAATGCCAAGGGGTGGGGCATAAGACAAGACTCAGCACAGCCAAGTGCAGACCATCTCAGGCACCTGGTACTCAGGTCCATGGTCTAATCATCCTCTTTATGCAGACCTACTGGGTAAAGCCACTAGGAACCTAAATGGGCTCCAATATTCCCCTACCTCCTGAGTGTTGAGATTAAAGGTGTGTGCCACCATGTCTGGCTTGGGGTTAAGATTTTTTTCCCCCCCTGAGACAGGGTTTCTCTGTGTAATAGTCCTGGAACTCACTTTGTAGACCAGGCTGGCCTTGAACTCAGATCCACCTGCCTCTGCTTCCCAAGTTTTGGGATTAAAGGTGTGTGCCACGGTGTCTAGCTGACTTAAGTTTTTTTTTTTGTTTGTTTTTTAAGTCATTTATTTTTATGTGTATGTGTGTGCCTGTGAGTTCATGTGCTCACCTGTTTGTAGCTGTTAAGGCAAGAGGCAACATATCCTCTGGAACTGGATTTATATTTGTTTCTGGCTGTGAACCCAAGCTGGGTTCCCTGCAAGAGCAGCAAATGCTCTTAACTGCTGAGCCATCTTTCCAGCCCTATATTTTGTTTTTAATTAGTGTATATGCACTATGTTTTTAAAATAATTGTTTATTTTGTGTAGGTGTAAATGTGTGGAGGTCAGAGGACAACTTGCCAGTTGGGGGGCTGAACTCAGGTCATCAGGTTTGGAAGCAGGCGTTTTTACTCACTGAGTCATCTTACCAGCCCGAGGTTAGGTTTTTAGATAGAAAAAGAAAATCAAGGTGCCGCCTAGATCCCTCCTTGTTGCTTAGCCTCTCTGGGTCTGTGGATTGTAGCATGGTTGCTGGGACTAGGGTCTGTTTGCTAAGACCTCTGCCCCGTACTACCCCATCATCCTTTGCTGACTCATGTCTGGCTTCAACCAGACCTTCAGGAAGTACGTCCAGTCTGGTGGGCAATCAGGGTCCCACCCGGCCAGAAACAGGAGCTGTTCTATTTTTAGTCCGACAGACCCTGACAGAGCAACCACACTTGCTGACCAGGTGTCATGAGCCAATCATAAAATGATTCCTGTGTCAGGAAGGGTCTATACTCAGTTACTTCAAAGAACACTTAACCACAGCCCCAAACAGGCTTAAAAGGGGCTGCCTTACTCTCCTTTGGGGTTGTAGCCACTTCGGGTGGGCCCCAGCTGCTTTCTGCAATTGGTATCAGGTGTCTTCAGACCATGTGGAGCAGTCTGAGGACCCTACATGTTATCCTGAACTGCAGCTCATGTCCACTTAGAAGTGAGTACATACCACGTTTGTCTTTCTGTGCCTGGGTTACCTCGCTCAGGATGATTTTTTTTTTTTTTTTTTTTTTTTTTTTAGTTCTATCCATTTGTGTACAATTTCAAGATGTCATTTTTTAAAACAGCTGAGTTTTCTTTATCTGTTCTTCAGTTTCTAGGTTGTTTCCAGTTTCTGCTATGAATGAAGCTGTATGAACACAGTTGAGCAAGCGCCCTTGTGATAGGATGGAGTGTCTTTTGGGTATATACCCAGGAGCGGTATAGCTCAGGCTTGAGGCAGACCGATTCCTGATTTTTTGAAGATCTGCCATATTGATTTTCATAGTGGCTGTACAAGTTAGCACCTCCATCGGTAATGCAGGAGTGTCCCCTTGGGATGCAGGGATCATCCTGGGAAGGGAAATAGATCTTGTGGGTGGACTGGGGATGGGTAGGGATGGAACAGGAGGGACCAGGTGGGGTAGGGAGGAATAAGTAGACTTGGGAGTATGGGGGTGTGTGATGTGGAAACCTAGTGCAGTGGAAACTTCCTGGAACCCGTGAGAGTGACCCAAGTGAGGAGCCCTAGTAATGGAGAATATGGAGCCTGAACCAGCCATCTTCCATAACCAGGTAAGGCATCCAGTGGTGGGATGGGGACATTTGACCCATAACCTGTCCTCCTGTGCTATGTGCTGGGGCAATGGTGGCTCAGGGCTTGTGGGGGAACGGCCAACCAAGGACTCATTTAACTTGAGGCCCATGGCACAAGAGGGAGCCCATGCCTGACACTGCCCGGATGTCCAGGAACTGGAAGGTGGATGGCTCAGAGAACTAGGGTAAAACCAAACACCACCCCCACCCCGCCAAACAACAAGTCCATCACATGACTCCTGAGGATACTCTGCTATACTCAGAGCCTAGCCCAGCTGTCCTAAGAGAGGCTTCCTCTTGTAGCTGATGGGAGTGGTGGCAGAGACCCACACCCAAACATTAGGTAGAACTTGGGGAACCCCAAGGAAGAGGGGGAGGAAAGAATGTCGGAGGCAAAAGAGTCAAGGACACAGAATCCACTAAGCAGGGCTGGGGGGGCGCGCTCAGAGACTGAAGTGAGTCATGGGGTCTGCCTTCGGTCCTGTGTGGTTTGCTTTGGGGTGTTTGGGCGACTCCTAACCGTGGGAGTGGGCTGTCTCTGACTTTTGCCTGCTCTTGGGACCCTTATCCTCTTATGGGGTGGCCTCATCCAGCCTTGATATGAAGGTTTGTGCCTGGTCTTACTGCATCTTGTTATGCTGTTTGGTTGATAGCCCTTGGAGGCCTGCTCTTTTCTGAAGGGAAATGGAGGTGGGTGGGGGTGGGATACTGGAGGGAGGGGAGGCTGTGGTTGGTTGGGATGTATTGTGTGAAAGAATAAATAAAATGATAGAAAAGCCTGGAGAGATGGCTCAGAGGTTAAGAGCACCGACTGCTCTTCCAGAGGTCCTGAGTTCAATTCCCAGCACCCACATGGTGGCTCACAACCATCTGAAATGAGATCTGGTGCCCTCTTCTGTATACATAATAATAATAATAAAAAAAAAAAAAGATAGAAAAGCAAAACAAAACAAAAAAACCAATCCAGACTCCTCTGTGTGGGAAGCTGGTTGTGAGCAGATATAATACAGAGCTGCCGGTGACTCTTGAGTTCAGCCCCACCCTGCCCCAAAACACTAATAATCACCTATTTGTTCTCATCTCTTTTCTTGGTCAGGAGCTCCAGAGACAACCTGAAGCTGAGTCATGATGTCCTGAGGGAAGAGCTACCTTATAAAAACACATCACCCCAAAGCTGACTTGGTCCAGAAACACGGAATAACGGTAAGAAAGGCCTAGAGTCTAGGTGTACCCCATCCACTGAGACACACCAGCGCCCCTGGCTCCCGGGTGAGTCCCTCAAAGCAGCCTGCTCTTCCCACATCTGGAAGGTTACCAGAGCGAGGCTTCAGAAAGTAACATGTGCCCCATTCCAGCCTGAGGCTTCAGGGCAGGTTTCCCCGATACTGTTCTCTGGAGCTGGCCCTGTGGACCCCTGGGGTGTGTGTGTGGGGCAGTATAGAGAGGAGCATCTTGCCTTGGACTCACCTTCAGTGAACAGCGGCATTCCAATAAACAGAACTGGCTGCTCAAGATGAGGGAATAACAGAATCTTTGTCCTTTCTCAAGCTAATCAGGTTGCAAGATGGGTGGAAGGGCCTGCCACTCACACAGAGTCCAAAAGCACCACATCCACCACCCCCATACATCCACCACCACCCCCATACATCCAGAGTGGCTTCAGGGAGATGCCCTCGGGGCCGCGGTGCTGGCTTGCTTCTCCAGGGTGGAGTGGGGCCTGCCTTTGTACATTCCCCGCCCACAGAATGCCCCCTTCTCTCTTGACAGGAAGTCAGTGTGGTCTAGAAGAAGCCTATTCTGGAACTGTGTCAGGGCATCAGGTGACTTGATACATACCAGTTGGCTGCATGTCCAGTCTAGGACTCCCTCCCTTTCCTGATTTTTTGTTTTTGTTTTTTTGAGACAGGATTTCTCTGTGTAGCTTTGCTCCTTTCCTGGATCTCACTTGGTAGCCCAGGCTGGCCTCGAACTCACAGAGATCTGCCTGGCTCTGCCTCCCGAGTGCTGGTATTAAAGGTGTGCGCCACCACCACTGGGCTACATTTTCTGATACTTCAAGGATCACTCATCCCTGAGATGAAGAACCTCTGAATCATGGGCTATCTCAAGCTGTCACCACCATGGGTACCATGGATCGTGGTTACTGTCACAAGCTGCTGTCTACGGTATCACGGTATGAAGAGGTCCGGGGCTGTCTCTTCTCTCCTCCTCCCATAAGAGTTGCATCCCAGGCTGGCCTCAGTTTACTTTCAGACACTGGCACCATGTAGACCAGGCTGGCCTGGAACTCAGAGATCTGCCTGGCTCTGCCTTCTAAATGCTGAGTTTAAAGGTACATGCCACCATGCCCAGCAACCTTGAAGGATCCTTGACCTACCTTCCTTGCCAGGGCTGGCATGACAGATGTGCACCACGCATCCAGTTTTTCTGTGGAACTGGAGATGGAGCCCAGGGTTTCTGACTTGTTAGGAAAGGACTCTATCTATCAACTGGGCCACATCTTCAGTGCTGGAGGCGGCCTTTCTTGTAACACATTAAGGTCATGTATGTAAATGGACACTACAGACTGAGCAAAATTATGCAAACAGCTATTAACGTCACAGCTCCTCTTTATACTATCAAAGATATTTGCCTGACACATCAGAGAGAAAAACGTGGAGGGAAGCAGAGGCCTCCCAACTTTCCCAAGACATTCCAGTGCTACCACCCAGAGGTACAGGTAGAAATGTACAGCCAGGCTGGCTGGCTTTGGGTTTCTGGGTAGAACCAGTTCAAGTTTAATTGAACTAGTTTTGCTGTCCATGTTAGCGACAGTCTCTAAGGACACAGGGTTCTGATGCACCATGCTGAGAGGTCATCGTGGCATCGCTAAGACCAAGTTAAGTGTGGACACAGCTCACTCAGCAGCATGCTTTGGGAGCACACAGGGTGCTCCTGAAGCAGAGTCCAGTGACTGAGTTCCAGGCAGAACTCTGGCTCATCCCGAGTTCCTGAGTGAATATTTGTCTAGAAAGATGTGGAAGTGGCCTGGTGTGTTGACCAGCACTCAGGAGGCAGAGGCAGGCGGATCTCTGAGTTCACAGCCAGCCTGGGCTACAGAGTGAGTTCCAGGACAGCTTGAACTACATAGTGAGGCCCTGTCTCAACACAAAGGATTTTACATGAAGACCAAAGCTCAACTCTCCAGCATCCGTGTAAAAATGCTGAATGTGGGCTGAGACATGGTCCAGACGTTAAAGGCTGGGCTAACAACCCAAATGTCAAAAGCTCAATGTGGCTGTGTTCACAACCTGGAACACTAGCACTGGAGTGGTGCCCTCTCAATGAACCTGGCAAACTGCAGGTCAGGAAGAGATCTGTCACAGGGAATAAGGGGGACAGCAACAGAGAATATCCAATGTCTCTTCTGGCCTCCCTGTTTGTACACCCCCTACACACACAAACTGGGTGACTGAGGGAATGAGGGTGCCTGAAGCCTATAGGGCCCTTGCAGGCAAACTGCCATTTCAGCACCTCAGGCCTGCAGAGCATGTGCAGCTGGGACTCTAGAGACAGTGTACTTTCCAGAAAGAACACATAAAGCATGGAATACCACCTGAGATGGTCACACCTGTTTTGTGTATTTACCAGTGAGAATAGTTAACCATTATTTCCTAAATCAGTTCAAAAAGCTGGATTATCCATTAGTAAGAAAATACAAACCTTAGTTTTTAGTTCGATGGTTCACCGTAATAAAGGCACACTGTCACACCACCTTTGCCATGGAGCCAGCTGGGTAAGAGCAGAATGTGGAAGTGTGCCCAGTTTCCAAATCTCTCTCTTGCCTCTCTCTCTCTCTCTCTCTCTCTCTCTCTCTCTCTCTCTCTCTCTCTCTCCCTCTCTCTCTCTCTCCCTCCCCCCCCTCCCTCCCCCCCTCGGTTGTTTGAGACAGGGTTTCTCTGTGTAGTTTTGGTTCCTGTCTTGGATCTCGCTCTGTAGCCCAGGCTGGCCTCAAACTCATAGAGATCCGCCTGGCTCTGCCTTCCGAGTGCTGGGATTAAAAGTGTGCACGGCGCCACCACCTCCTGACTCACTCTCTTTAAACCATTTATTTATGTATGAGTGCTCTGTCTGCACGCTCATCTGCAGGCCAGATGAGGGCATCGGATTTCATGGTAAATGGCTGTGAGCCACCATATAGTTGCTGGGAACTGAACTCAGCACCTCGGGAAGAGCTCCTAACAGCTGAGCCGCCCCTGCAGTCACCCAAATCTCATTCCTTTAATTGGGCTCCATCCGAGTTTTTCAACCTAAACAGCTTTTCTGCATCCAAGGATGGAGCAGCCCAGTGGTGGTTTAAATGGTAACGGGCTCCACAGGCTTGTTTGAAAACACGGTCCCCAGTTGGTGCAACCACTTGGAGGTCTTAGAAGGTGTGGCCTTGCTGGAGGAGGTGTGTTAGTGGCTGGGCTTTGAGATTTCAAAAGACTCCTGCCCGGAGGTACCTGTGGATCAAGAGTTCTCAGCTATCCCGCCACTGTGTCTTTGTTCTGCCACCGTGGACCTCCTGACTCTGAAACTGCAAGCCCAGGTGGTCCCTTCTTATGGTTGCCTAGGTCACGGCATCTTGTCACGGCAATAGAACAGTAACTAATACAAGGCCCAATCTGCTGAGCTTCAGAGATCAGGGAAGATCCATCGTCTACAGCATGATGGCTGGAGACCAAAACATCTTTCTTTCTAGGCTATTTATCAGGGCTGGAGAGAAGGCTCAGGGGTTAAGAGCACTGGCTGCTCTTGCAGAGGACCTGGGTTAGTTCCCAGCCCCACATGGTGGCTCCCAGCCATCTCTAACTCTAGTTCCAGGGGATCTGATGCTCTCGTCTATCTTCCTTGGCCACCTAAAGCACACAGTGCACGTATATATACATATGCAGGTAAACATCCACACATACACATTAAAACAGTAATAAAGAGACCTTTGAAACAAAACCAAGAACAACGAGAGGTTGGGCAAGAGGTGGCCCAGCAGTTACAGAGCACTCACTGTTCTGCAGAGGGCTCTGGGTCAATTCCCAGCACCCATATCTGGCTCACAACTCCCTGTCACTCTAGTTCTAGGGGGTCCAAAGTCCTCTTCTGGTCTCTAAGGGCACTTGGACACACATACACTCAAGCACACACTCTAAGTAAGTAAAGGTAAGTCAAATTTAAAAATCAAACAAAAACAACCAAAGAACAATGAAAAAACACTTTTAAAAAAATTTATTTAAGGAACACAAAATGCATCTAAACGATTTTTTTTTTTGTATTGTTTTGAGACAGAGTTTCTCTGTGTAGCCCTGGCTGTCCTAGAACTCAGGAGATCTGCCCCCTGCCTCTGCCTCCTGAGTGCGGGGATTAAAGGAGTACACCACTACTCCAAGCATCTAAATGATTATTGAAAAACCAAAATTTAACTTTATTATCTGGCACCCATCACTGTACCCAGTCTAAAGGTGGTTTGAAGACTCTAATTTGCAGATAAACTGTTGAAATTACCGACTACAAGAACATGTATGGTCCAGGGGTACTGCACACCTCCTCCTCCCGTACCAGTCCCCTTGGCCCACAATGTACACTCAGGAGAGAGCTGGTGAGGCCCCCATGTTTTCTGACAAGGAGGTTTCCTGTAAAGAGCTAACTGGCCTATCTTGTTGGGTCCGATGCAGCCACATCCTCATTGCTTCTGTATTCTAGTCAACAGAACTTCAGACATTAGAGTTAAATAAGTCAACTCCTGCTCTGTGTACTTCCTAGGTGAGACCAGGGTTTAAAACATTCATGGAAAGAGGCAGAAGCATAAAATGTGAAATTCGAGGCGTTTCAGTCATCAGTAAAAGAAATTCTCAAAACTTAATTCCATCTGTTGCATGTAGAATAAAATTGGAACAGCGGGAAAACAACTTGATTTGTAGGTTTTAAGATCCTAATTTAACAATGAGACTGTTTTATTAAAACCATCATAAAAATAAAAACCCATCTAAATGCAACTGTCAGTGTTCCCAGGGCTAGGAAAATGAGGTTTCCAGGCTTAGGTGAATGGCTCTCTGGGCTGCTGGGTGTATCCCCTTGGGGGTTTCATGGGCTATAGAGAAGCAAGCTGTGCTCAATTCCATACATTACCCATAGGACTAAAATCCAACTACATGACTGTTTAGATCTTGCCCTGATCCAATGCCTAAGGACTGGAGATTTTGGCTTGATATACCCGCAGGGAAGCCAGCAACCTTTACAGCCCACACCAGAACGAAGAGGCACAGGGGACAGCAGCTGCTCACTTAACCCCGGGTCCCATCACTCTAAGAGGAACTGCCTGCTTTTAAACCTCACAGATTTTGCCGTTCAAAACCAAAGCTAAAAAGTAAAAAGTGAAAAAGTATTTTTGCATGATAGAGGAGTGTGAAGTTTCTTCCATAAAGCAGTAGTATATAAGCTTACAAGCAATTAAAAAAAAAAAAAGTGTGACTGCATCAGTCTTAGTGGGATTTGGACATCAGTCCACTCCAGGTCTAGAAGAGCAAGCCTCAGGTTCTTCACAGCGGGGCAGAGAATGGAAACACGAGGCTGGGCAGCAGTGGGGGGGGGGGCATGATGCACTAAGTGCTAATGTCATTCTTGAAAGGGAGGACAGTGGGAAAATAAGGCCACTCCAACTGCTCTCCACACTTCCCAAGTTCATTCTAATCAGGGAAAGCGAACCCAAAAACTCCCGCCTGCCACCACTAATGAGGGTGTTGGAGTAATGACAGACTCTGGAGGATAAGCTGGGCATGACAGAAAGCCATATTCACAAGTCTGAGATGGGAACTGGGGAAGCCACTGGACAGGCAGGAGGTGGCCGCTGTTTTCTGCTATGGACCTGGGAAAACCTCCCCTTCCATCCCCGGCCCTGTCTCCCAGTAGGATAGTAGGGATCCACTGAGTTAGTTTTCCAGGGCTCCTGCAATGCTACTGAGATGCTGATGTAGGATCTCACAGCAGCCCGGCACTAGGATCATCTCAAGGGACACTGTCGGACACCGAAAGGTGACAAACTGAAATGAGCTGGACTTGAGCTGCTATGCTGGCTTAACGGCCCTTTCTATTCTGTCCCTGGCAGGGCCCCACCCCCACCCCTGGGCAGCAGCAGGGTGCTATTTTGGGAAGCTACTGTTTTTGCCATTTGCTTCCAGAATCACAGAGACCGTAAGAAACCTTACACTAAACACTGTGCAGTCCTGAGTTGGGTGTGAGCCCAGCAAGGAGGGCTGAGTGCATGAGGACTCTCTTCCCTCCTTGGCGCGGCGTCATACACGGCCTTCAGCCTTTCCTGCTTCCATGGCCCGACTCTCGGATCTTTTTCCAGCCGCTCCTTCTACAACCTTCTTGCTCGTTGCTTTGCTGGCTGCTTCCTGAGGGTTAAAGAAGGAGGAGGAGGAGAAGGAGGAGGAGGAGGAGGAGGAGGAGGAGGAGGAGGAGGAGGAGGAGGAGAAATTAACCCCTGCCTTCCCAAGATGGGTTTATCAGGTCTACAATAAATGTGTATGCTTGTGTTTGGGGTGCACAGTTGGAAAGTGGAGGTGGTGGCATGCAACGGAAGAGCCTGCTCTCTGAGGTGCTGTTGACTAATTGAGTCCTGTGCTAGTGGAAGCTGGGCATCGAGGACAGAACAGAGCAGAGGATGACTGTGGGACAAGAAGCTGACTGGCTGCAGACACATCTACTGTGGCACTCACACACACAGTAGAATGTACAGTGAAGGGTCTGTAGTGACACACCTGTCTCCAAGTCAAGCTGGACAGCCCAACCAGAAACTATTACTTGGGAAAAAATACTGATGGGCTTAGAATTTTTTTTTCTTTTCAAGACAAGGTTTCTCTATGTAGCCCTGGTTGTCCTGAAACTTACTCTGTAGACCAGGTTGGCCTCGAACTCAGAGATCCATCTACCTCTGCTTTCCAAGCACTGGGATTAAAGGTGTGCGCCACCACTACCTGGCTGAATTGTTATTTTATTTATTTTTATTTTTTTGGTTTTTCGAGACAGGGTTTCTCTGTGTAGCTTTGCACCTTTCCTGGAACTCGCTTTGTAGACCAGGCTGGTCTCGAACTCACAGAGATCTGCCTGGCTCTGCCTCCCAAGTGCTGGGGTTAAAAGTGTGCATCACCACCACCTGGCTGAATTGTTATTTTTAAATAACAAGCTCACTTGGTTTGGTAATAGATGCTTGTAATCCTAGAACTCATGAGGCAGAGGCAGGAGGATCTCTGAGATGAAGCTAGCCAGGTCTGTAGTGTCTTGCAAAAACAAAACAAAACAAAACCCAAGAGCTTTGCTGCATCTCAAGACTTCCCTAACTCTTCCACAGACACACAGGGCCTCAGCACCTGTGCCTCTGTTTGGACAGTGTTGGAGCCCTACCCAACCCGTGCACCCCCAGCAGCCTCTGGCCACACTAGAGTCTCCTCCTTGGCCTTGTTTCTCTCCGGCTGGCACCCAACCTTGTTGGTCAGGGCCCTGCACACACCTTTGCGTCCTGCTCTGCAAACTTCTTGAACATGTTGGCGTACACCTTGCGGTCCCGCTCATTATGCTCCTTGGCCTTCTTCTGGCACATGGATATCTGCAGTCTTGCAGCCTTATTCTGAGGATTGACTTCCAGGACCTTCTCAAAGTCACCTCTGGCTGACTCAAACTCATTCATGAGCAGCTGGGCTTCACCCCTTCTGTACAAGCCTTTCTCGTTGGCACTGTCCAGTCCAAGGGCCTAGGAACAGACGGTCCACAGTTTAGAAGGGATGGCTGTAACTCTTCTCACTTGAGGGCATTGAGAAAGAAATTTAGAAACAGTGTACAGATCAAGGGAGACAGGCAAGAGGTGCTGAAACAGTGGGATCACAGCAATCACACCCCAAGATAAGCATGTGTATATATGGATCACATAATCATCAAACTCACTTTGGTTTTCAATGTTTTAGTATAAAATGTCTCCTCCAAAGCTCATGTGTTGAGAGGTCTGACTGGACCCTGAGGGCACTTCTCAGTGAGTCTTTAATGAAGAGGGCAGTAAGGGATTAGAGCAGTGGGTCTCCACCTGGGGTCACATATCAGGTATCCTGCATATCAGATATTTACAATTCATAACAACAGCAAGATTAGTTATGGAGTAGCAATGAAATAATTTTATGGTTGGGGGTCATCACAACATGAGGGACCATATTAAAGGGCCGTGCCATTAGGAAGGTCGGGAACCACTACACTGGAGGAAAGTCAAAGGGATGTGCTTTATTTTTTTGAGACAGTGTCTCACTATATAGCCCTGGCTGGCCTGGAACTCACTCTGTAGCCCAGGCTGTCTCAAACTCAGAGATCCACCTGCCTCTGCCTCCTGAGTGCTGGGATTAAAGTGTGCGCCACCACACCAAGGTTTTGGAAGGTACACATTGTCCCTGTGCATCCTGGCTTTTATACAGCAAGTGACTTTCCTCTGCTATGCTCTCTTGCCACCATCCTCTGTCCACAGCAACAGTGGCAGCCAAACATGGAGCAAAACCTTTGACCAACACAAAGTGTCCCCACCCCCTGATTTGTGTGTGTATTCATGTGTATGCAGGCCAGATGTCAATCTTCAGGAGCCGTCCACCTTGTTTTTGAGATGTCTTTTACTGTCTTGGGGTTCCCTGAATAGACTGGGTGTCAGTGAGCCCTGGAGGTCTGCCAGTCTGCCCCACCAACACTGTTATAGGCATAGGAGGCCTGGAATTAGGGTTTTTTTGGTGTGTGTGTATGTATGGGTATTTTGCCTGCATGTATGTCTACACACTGCTTGCACACCTGTGGAAGCCAGAAAAGGTGGTAGGATCCCCAGGATTGGAGTTACAGAAAGCTGTGAGCCACCATGTGACTGCTGGCCATCAAGCTTGGGTCCTGGGGAAGAGCGGCTGATGCCCTTAACCACTGAGCCGCGCTCTCGCTCCTCACGCCCAGCTTTTATATGCCAGGGACCACACTCTGGTCCTCACGCTTGTGAGACAGGCACCTTACCCACCAAGCCACTTCCTCCACACCTACAATGTTCAGTGTTCCTATCTCTAGGCCTTCTACTTCTGGGGACTTACCCTGTGCAGATACTCCACAGACATGTGAAGAGAAACACTGAATAAACAGCGTTCTCTTAGAACTTTTATAACAAGCCCTGAAGATCTCGCAGTAAGGATCAGTGAAGTGAACCCTGACAGAGTCACACAGTGGACATTCCAATGACGACGGGTCTTTTACTCCTACATGATGAGGGAGGGCTGTGTGTGCACTCATCTGACGGGGAGGGAAGTCCTGGTTCCACATAATTATATCCAAATCTTTCTCTAATCAGCTTTCAATTTATTCTTCCTTTTTGTGTGTCGTATATTATGTATAAATGTATGGGCGTGCATGTGTCTGTACACACACACACACACACACACACACACACACACACACACACACCCTTCCTCTATTATTCTTTGCCTTACTCCTTTTGAGGCAGGATCTCTCCTTGAACCTGGAGCTCACAATTTTCAGGGAGGCTGGCAGCCAACAACCTTCATGATCCTCCTGTTTCCTATCTACTTAGTGCTCCCTATCCTGGGTAGATGAGGCTAGGCTTACTATGTGGTGCTAAGATCAAACTCTCATCCCCCATGCTTGCACAGCTCTTATATAAATACTGAGCTGTCTTTTCAGCCCTAAATCTATGTATTTCAATTTAAATATATATGCACAGGCTGGGGCTGTAGCTCAGCTTGCCCAGTACATATAAACCCTAAATTTTATCCCTAGCCTAAACAAAACAAAAAACTAAACCCAACAACAACAACAACACTGGTGTTTGGTGTGTGACTGTAATCTCAACACCCAGGAGGTAGAGGCAGGAGAATCACAAGTTCAAGGTTATTTAATGGGATATGAGACCTTGTCTGAAAAAAATTAAACACAGATGTTATTCTGTATTTGAAAAAAGAGAGGAAATATGTAGAGAATGATGATTTGGAAGGGAGTGAGATGGCTCAGTGGGTAAAGGCACTTGCTGATAAGCCTGACAAACTGAGTTTGATCCTTAGAAACCAGACCTCAGAACTGACTCCTGAGGTTGTCCCTATGTGAATCATGGCTTGCACCACCCCCATCCATTCTCACATAATAATGTTTAAAGAATGGGGAGGGGATCTGGAGAAGTCATTTAGTGGCTGAGAGTATGGCTCTCACAGAAGATCTGAATTCAGTTCCCAGCACCCACATGGGGTAGCTCACAATTACCTGTACCTCAAGCTCCAGGGGATCAGATGCCCTTCTCTGGCCCCTGGGAGCACCTGCATGCACACATGCATATTCCTACACAGATACAAATATTTTTTTAAAAAAGAAAGTGAATCTTTAAAAAAATGCCTTTGGAGAGAAAGTTGATGGGAATTTTATGACTGGACTTTCCCCGCCCCCTCCCCCAGATAGGGTTTCCTTGTGTAGCTTTGTGCTTTTCCTGGAACTCACTTGGTAGCTCAGGCTGGCCTCAAACTCACAAAGATCCACCTGGCTCTGCCTCCCGAGTGCTGGGATTAAAGGCGTGCGCCACCAATGCCTGGCTAAGGACTTTCTTGAATGCTTGAATTCTGAGTAGCTTTGTAACATCTCTGTATTTAAAAAAAAAAAAAGCACAAAATTGCCAGGTGGTGGTGGTACACACCTCTAATCCCAGCACTCGGGAGGCAGAGGCAGGTGGATCTCTGTGAGTTTGAGACCAGCCTGGTCTACAGAGTGAGTTCAAGAATAGCCAAGGCTACACACACAAAGAAACCCTGTCTTAACCCCCCTCCCAAAAAAACCAAAACAAACAAAAACCCCAAACTAACAAAAAAGCAGCAGCATAAAATTTAAAAAGTATAATTAATAATAATGTCCTTTTCTCAGACAAAAATTTAGTCTGATGTGACAGAAAAACACGAATCTATAAAGCTGAAATCTTACAACATATAAAACATATCTTTTTGTAATCTTATGCCTGTTTTTTTGAGACAGGATTTCTTTTTTTGTTGTTTTTAAAAACTTTTTTATTATATTTACTTTGTTCTTGTGTGTGTGTGTGTGTGTGTGTGTGTAATAATATGAATGTGGAATAAGTCAGAGGACATG
The DNA here is from genome assembly GCF_903995425.1 of Onychomys torridus. Classification (NCBI taxonomy): domain Eukaryota; kingdom Metazoa; phylum Chordata; class Mammalia; order Rodentia; family Cricetidae; genus Onychomys; species Onychomys torridus. The sequence continues at coordinate 63,704,431 of NC_050460.1, read as the reverse complement.
ACAAAGCTGTTCTCTCTTTCCACCACACAGGCCCCAGGAATCAAACTCCTGTCCAGCCTGGTAGCTAGTGCCGTTCCCAGCTGAGCTATCTTGGCGGCTCTTGTTTTTGAGACAGGAAGTCATGTAGTCCAGGCCAGCCTTGAACTCTCAATCTTTCCGTCTTTGCCTCCCAAATCCTGGGATCGCAGCATCTGGGACTGCGGTGGTTTGAGTTAGAGCGGCCCCGCAGGCTCCTGTTTGAGTGCTCAGTCATCAGGGAACTTTGAGAAGGATTAGGAGGAGGTGTGCCACTGGAGGTGGACGCTGAGGCTTCAAGAGCCCACACCAGGCCCAGTGTCTCTCTCTGCCTGTAGATCAGGCTGTGGCTCTCAGCTACTGCTCCAGCTCCATGATAGCCACCATGCTCCCCACAATGACGGTAATGGACTGAACCTCTAAAACTGTAAGCAAGCCCCAATTAAATGCTTTCTTTATAAGAGTTGCTTTGGGGTTGGGGATTTAGCTCAGTGGCAGAGCGCTCGCCTAGCAAGCGCAAGGCCCTGGCTTCGATCCTCAGCTCAAAAAAAAGAGTTGCTTTGGTAATGGTGTCTCTTCACAGCATTAGAACAATCATGACTTGCTTCAGGCCTACACTTTTAAGATACACTCAATGGTAGTTTTTACTCACATTGTGGTATACGCTGTTGTTCTAAAGCTAGGTATTTGTAATGAGAGCCCACATTAACTGGAATAGAGAAGTACCAAGATGGTACTTAGAGCAAACTACTGCCACTTGTAGTAATAAAGCTAAGTAACCACTGGAAACAGGATCAGAGCACAAATGCAAAACCGTGATGGCTGCTGAGATGTTCTACAGGTCTCTTAGACTAAATATGTGAATTCAGTTGCTAAAGTCCTGAGAAATTCAAACTAAATCTGCTCTATTAAAAGTGAACCCAGAGGCTGGGGATGTGGCTCCGTGGTAAAGTATTTGCCTAGCAGGAACAAGGCACAATCCCTAGCAATAGCAAACAAAACAAAAAGTGGAACTCATGGAGCTCTTTCTCTGCTATGAAATGCAAAACCAGCGTAAGTAAGACCACAGGTGAAAACTGTTATCAGTTCTATGAAAAATGGATGTAAAATGTCTGATAAAACAGTCCACGTCTAGCCGATACTTCTGAGCGTCCGGGCTCACACTGAGCAGAGAAGAAACAGCAGCCGGAGGGAGACAGAGGTCCACATGGACAGAGTGGAGCACCCACCTTGTCACAGCACTCCACCGCTTTGTTGTATTCTCTGAGCTTCAGGTAGCACATGGCCAGGTTTAGGAAGGCTGCAAGCAGGAACGATTCAGAGGTTTTTGACTCCTTCTCAGACAGGCCATACTCCATCTCCAGCCAGGACACTATCTTCCCGTACTGAATCACAGCCTGCATGTACTTGCCTCCCTAAGGGAAAAAAGCCAGTTATGACTTGTATTATGCTCAATGAAGGATATAATGAAGTGTGAGCATGGCCTGCCTTAGCCGAGTCCTCAAAAGGAATAGGCCTGCACAACAACCCTGGCTCTGTGCCCTTGAATTTTCAGGCCTCAGCTCTCCTGCCCCTTCCTAGTCCCATGGTTCCCTAGTTGCCTGTAGCAGGCTGACACTTCAGAGTGTTGGTTTTTGGCATTCTTTTAGCCTGGCAGCAGGTGATTACACCGACTGAAGCCAACATTTAACATTCTTCAAAAGGATGGTGAGCTGTATAGCTTATGGAAGGGGAGGTGACTTTTCTCTTTTCTCCTAGCATCCAGCATTGCATAGTAAATACTGCAATATGGTAACGTAGTCCCCAGACAGGAAGCAGACTGTGCAAGCCCTTGGCTCTTATTAGTAGTGTGAAAGCAGCACCAGTCAAAACAGGCAAAACTGCAGCAGTGTGTCTGTGCAGCGGTGTGTCTGTGCAGAAGTGTGGCTGTGTCTTGGTGTGTCTGTGCAGTGGTGTGTCTGTGCAGCAGTGTGTCTGTGCAGAAGTGTGGCTGTGTCTTGGTGGCTGTGCAGCGGTGTGTCTGTGCAGCGGTGTGTCTGTGCAGCGGTGTGTCTGTGCAGCGGTGTGTCTGTGCAGCAGTGTAGCTGTGCAGCAGTGTAGCTGTGTCCTGGTGGCTGTGCAGTGGTGTGTCTGTGCAGAGGTGTGTCTGTGCAGCAGTGTGTCTGTGCAGCGGTGTGTCTGTGTCCTGGCATCATCATACTTATAAGAATAGGCAGTGGGCCAGAGGACAGAGTGCTGATCCACAGGCAGTGGGAACACACCTGGTTGGCTGGTATCACACACTACAGTAACCTTGAACATCAAAACTCCACGTGACAGAACTAGTCTGCTCTCACCTGTTCTTCCACCCTGCTCTGCAGGACTAAAGCCTGAACCCAAGGCCTCATGCACACTAAGCAAACACTATATCCGTTACCTCGCCAAGCCTTCATTTTTATTCAGACAGACAGGGCCCTGCTAAGTTGTCAAACTTGTCATCTTCCTGCCTCAGTTTCCACAGCAGTGGTTCACAACCTTCCTAATGCTGTGACCCTGTAGGGGTCAAGCAACTGGTTGAGAACTGCTGTTCCAGAGTAACCAGAATCACCCCTGGCCCTGCTGACTAGTGAGTCCTGACAGTAAACTACTGAACGATGTGTACAGCATGGGCTCTAAACAAGAAACGGCGGGGTGGAGAGGACGCGCTCACTGCTGTAAGGTGATCCCGTGAGTGGAGTGGCAGCTGGGAAAATCACACAAGTAAAACAGGCATACAGGCCAGGGCTCTTCTCTGCAGCGGGCAAGCACCAGCTTGAGAACAGACACTTCCTGTCTGAGGGCAGGAGGACAGCCAGACCTTGCAGGACATTAAAGCCAACGTTTATCCACTGAACACTGTGGAACTCAGAGCAGTGAGGACCTCACACTGCAGAGCTCTCTCTACAGCCCTGGCCTGACCGCAGGCCAGGCACAGACACACTTCCTCCCCAAGGAGCACTAGGGGGCGCAGGATGCCCGCACACAGCAGGGAGCCCCAGCCTTCACTCGCCAGGTCTTTTAAGCTGGCTAGCACGATGAAGACGCTACCTGTGCTTAACAATGACTTTCAGAACTAGAGGAGGAAAGTCATTTCCGGCTTCTCTTCTCACGAGTGTTCAGAGGTTGAAAGGAAGTTTCAACATCAGTCTAAACAGCACAATTCAGTCCTACTTTGCCCACAGCTGTGAACCAAACTGGCCGGTCAAAAAGAATGTGCGGATGTCTTGAAAGACAAACCCACAGTGCACCCATGTCCGCAGTCACCCACACATCTGCACACTGCATGTGGCACACGGGAGCTGGTGAGGGCAGCAGAGCAGGACAACAGGGAAGGGAACATGGCCTTCTGAGATCTGCAGCTCCAGCCACATCAGCACTGGGATCTGCACCTATGATTACGAAGGGTCCTTCAGGAACTTCGGTGGTACAAAATGTTTAGAGACATTCCGGGGTAAGTCTCAGGTCAGTGGTTTTGAACCTTTCATTAATTTCTCCCCAACAGACTTAATGTTTTGAAAGATCTTGTCTATCAAGTTACATGTTAAAAATAATATGTTCCATATGTGTGACTGACAATCCAGATTTTTTCCCAGATTGGTAATTTTAGGAAGATTCAAAACATGTTGAAATAAATATATGTATCATCACTGTACCGCTCCCAAGCAACCCAGGGAAATGATCTGAATCACATGAAAAGCAAAGGCCTAATTTTCCAGATTCAAAGCTCATATCTGTATGCCTTCTGAGGATTCATACATTATTTTAGCAAGTTTGTTAAGAATAAACAAACACACGTATATTATTAAAATCTCTGGATGTCACCCACAGTGAAAACATGATTTGAGATGATGATCCAGTATCACTTACAATAAACACAACTCACCTCTACTACATACAGAGCACATTGACTAAGCTGATCCTACTACCCAATCACAGGCCTCAGCCCACAGTGGAAAACACAAACTTCCCACCCCAAACAAAAAGCCCAGTGGTCTAGACTGCCTCTGCCAGTGTCCTCACAGTTCTTCAGCTGTCCCACCTGGTACCCACCCACAGATAAGGCTGTAGCTGCATAGCACGTCTCACAAAGAAGCTTATGAAGACAGACTCAGGCCTCTACTTTAGGAAAACAAACAAGTAAAAACAAAGAAAGAAAGCAAACTTCTTTCTTTTCTCTTCTTTCCTTTTTAAAAAAGATTGTAGTTACAAGAAAGAAAATTGAAAAACACTTGGGTGCCCTCCATACTTTTTTTTTTTTTTTGGATACAGGGCCTCACTATGTAGTCCTGGCTGGCTGGAACTTACTATGTAAACCTGGCCTTGAACTCAGAGGTCCACTTGCCTCTGCTTCTGAGCACTGAGATTAAAGGTGGGCGACACCACAGCTGGCCTCTGGCTTCAATCTCCTTTCTACAAGGCAGGGAGCTGAATCAGTGCTTCCAACAGTGTACCCGACCCCCGTAGAGCACAGCCATTTCTGAATTCTCATCACTAAATCTTTACGTGATGTGCGGAGACATGCATTTTGGGAGTGGGCTGGCAACCAGTCTGCACGGCCCTCTGAAATCTCTTTTCTTGCACCTGGGGACTGGGACCTATGGGCTAAGGTGCTGGCCCCCAGGCCCACAGAAAGGGCTCTGGGGAAGCAGCAGTCACTTAGGCAGCTGTAAGTGGCATCACCGTGGCCCTGCAAGGATCAGTGCTCTCTTCCTATCAGGTTCTTGGGAGGGCTGTGCTGGGCATCCCTAGATGCTGGGCATCCATGCTAGTCTCCAGGGCTCTATTGGTACCCAAGCAGCACCATTAGTGGTATCTGCATTGTCCTGTTCAGTTACAGCAGCACTGCTGTATTCCTAGACAAAACTTACAAACAAGGTGGGCAATAGTGGTGCAGCCTTGAATCCTAGCACCTTGGAGGCAGAGGCAGGTAGATCTCCATGATTTCAAGGCTAGCCCTTGCTCAACAGAGCAAGTTCCAGGACACCAGAGCCACACAGAGAAACCCTGTCTTAAACAACAACACACCAAAGCCCACATGAAAACCAGCGCGGGGCAGGAATGTGGGGAGTCACTCAACGTGCTCTTTCCCGTCACGTGGCCTAGCGGCGTGTCAGGAGTGGAAAGAAGCATGCACGCTGACTATGGACTGTGGAGTTAGGCCTTGAGTGGTACGGCTGCAGGCGAGCTGGCCAGGTGTGGTCTGCTCTGAGGGAAGGTTACCATCTACTCACAGCGAACAGAAGGGGAACTGCGTTATTTCCTTGTCTCACCAGTCGTTACACTGGAAACAGCAAGCCTGTGAAAACGGAGGCTTCCTCTTACTGGAAAGGAGCCGGCAGAATGCAGGGCAGGGTCCCAGCATGGTCCGTGGACACGTGAATAAACAGCTTAACATGGAGAGGGTTCAAGGGACTCACACACCTTGAAATACACAGTCCCCTTCTCTTTGACAATGGCAGCCTGCTCCAGTTTTTCTTTGGTGTCCATCTCCCAGGATTCTTTGGCCTGTGAATAGATTTGTGGCATCAGTTAGACACACAGCAGCTGATGTCTAGAGAACCAACAGCAGCTACTTCTAGAAGCTCTCCAAACTCAAGACACTGGCAGGCAGAGCTGTGTGCCGCTGGCGTCACTGGCAGGCCAGTGCTCTAGGTACCACATTAAGAACATGCGCAGTGGCTCCCAAGCCGTGGTCTGAGCCATGCTGTCCAAGGGGAATGGGCATCCAGGAACACCAATGCTGAGCACTCTGAGGACTGCACTTCAGAACGACAAGGCAGGGCCTCCCCAGCACACTGCTGCTGCACTGCTTGATTTCCAACTCTAAAGTGGGATTATTACTTATGGTCCAGGCCAAGCTGTGTCTGCAGAGAGAATTTCTAAAATTCCACGTCAAGAAGTGGTCCCATCATTCACACAACCAGATGTTTTATGGACTAGAACGGTATCAGCTTGCAGCTGTGTACTTGGGGAAGTCGTCCCCCTCCCCCGAGTGTTGTGTGTATCTCAGGCTGGCCCCCACTTTACCTCATAGACAAGGATGACCTTGAACTTCTGACACTCCTGCCAGCACCTGCCAAGTGCTGGGATTGGAGTTCAAGGCCAGCCTGGTCTACAGAGTGAGTTCCAGGACAGTTAGGGCTTCACAGAGAAACCCTTTCATGAAAAACAAACACAACAAATATTGCGCGCGTGTGTGTGTGTGTGTGTGTGTGTGTGTGTGTGTCTATCTGTGAGGACCACAGGTCAATGTTAGGTGTCTTTCTCTATCACTCCTCACCTATTTTTTTTTTTTTAAAGATTTATTTATTATGTATACAGCATGTATGCCTGCAGGCCAGAAGAGGGCACCAGATCTCATTACAGATGGTTGTGAGCCATCATGTGGTTGCTGGGAATTGAACTCAGGACCTCTGGAAGAGCAGTCGGTGCTCTTAATCTCTGAGCCATTTCTCCAGCCTCCCTATTTTTTTTTTTTTAAAATAACTATTTTAATTTAATTTTTCAACATATTTTCCCTTTGTCTCTTTTCTAAAACTACTGATCTTATGATTATTATTACCGGGGAGAGAAAGAGAGAGAGAGAGAGAGAGAGAGAGAGAGAGAGAGTGTGTGTGTGTGTGTGTGTGTGTGTGCGCGCGCGCGCACGCGCGAAGGTAGAGCTCAGAGAACACAGGATGGCCCTGTGGAGTCAGTTCTCTCCTTCTGTGTGGGTTCTAGAGAGGAACTCAGGTCCTGGGTTTTGTGGCTACTGCTTTACCCATGCAGCCGTCTGTCAGGTCTTCACTTAATTTCTGAGACAGGCCTCTCACTAAACTTGGAGCAAACTGACCGGCTAAGCTGGCTGGCCAGCGGGTCCCAGGGGTCCTTCTGTCTGCCCCAGCCTGGGGGTCACTGGCACATGCCTCCACGCCCAGCTTTTCACATGGACGGTAGAGACCTGAACACAGGCCCTCATGGTTGCTCAGTACGCCATCTGCCCAGCTCTCTCCTTTTATTTTGGTTTTTGCATGGGGCAGGTGGGGACAGTCACGCTCTGTAGCTCAGGGTGCCCGGAGACAGGTAGGTGATTCTTCTGCAGAGAACTGGGATGATGCGTGCACCCCACCATGTTGAGCTGCTGCCTCCAAACACACCACAGGCTTCGTGCAGTGTGACTGTAAGAACGTTCTTCAAAGAGCATGGAGGGGAGGGGTCCTCTATAAAAGGAGACAGGCAAGCTAAAGGCCTTGATAATCATGTGCTAAAGATTCTTGTCTCCTCTTAGCAATCAAAGCCCAGGAAAAGATCAGTACTGAGCTGGGAGGGCTTCAAAAGAGGTCACCCCCCCCAAAAGAGCAATGGTACGACAAGAACACGCACGTGTGTTGGGGATACAATGCTGCTGTGGGAGAATCCTATCTTTTTCTCCCAAACTCACAGGCTAACAAGGTCACAATTTCTAGTGAAAACTTGGTGTACAGAACATGAGGGTTGTGGCAGCATGGGGATAAAAAGTTAATAAAAAGGCCATCCCTGAGAAGCTCCAGGAAGGGTGGGTGTCGGTCACTGGAGACACAGCTGAGGACTACAGCCAACTGAGATTATAGGGGTGCAGTGTGTCTGCCCACTAAAGGCAGCTGGAACCTACAGAGGTAGCCCTAGGTTGGAAGGAAGTCCAAGGAGGCCATGGCAGATCCCTCTCTCCTCTTCTTGGACAGGTATGAAAACAGCTGGGAAGCAGGTTGAGTTTCTGTCCCCAATTGTAGCCTGCTGACCCCAAGGCTGAGACCTTGGGATCAAAACCTGGCGTACAATCTGTTCAGCACTAAAAAGCTGCACCCCAACTCCCCTAAGGAGGTGCTTGGCAGTACGTGAACTTTTTTGTCCCCAATCCAGGAAAAAAAAAGTACAAAAAGAACAAGCCTAGGAACAAATAAGGGAACAAGTCTTGGATTCTACCCAAGTTAAGGAAAAAAAAAAAGATGCAGCCGAATAAAAAGGCACACAGTGACACCACCAGCTCCTCTTGCACATCACTGTGCTCCCTCGGCTTCCCATGCTTTAAGCAGAAGGGGAGGGGTGGGCAGGCGTCACGGGTAAAGGGAAGCAAGCACAGAAATAAACGCCACCTAGCTGAGCCACCTAATGGCTACGGGAAGGGAGGGTACGGGAAGGAACTCGCCACGGTTTTGAGAAGTTCGGTTTCCTCACCTTTTCGAAGCTCTTGAGCGCAACTTCATACATAAGCTCAGCATTGGGTTCAATCCCAAATTTGGGCTTCCCTGCCTCTCCAAAACCATATCTGAAATGGAGTGAAAAAGAAAGACTTCAGGAGACCTGGTGCACGTCCAGGTACTTCCTTTGGTATCTATCCGAGGCAAAGAATCAGCACACATCAGAGACCCAGAGGCCCAGGAGAGGCCGACGGGAAAGGGAAACACCCCGCAGCTCACCGCTGCACTCTCTTAGACCCGGCTGCATCGGTTTCTCTCTCAGGGAGTGCTAAGGACGAGCTCCTCACTCTCAAGCACTGCTGCCTTCCTAAGGTACTGCCTCCAACCAGATAAACCAAAGGACGACACATCAGCAAAGAGAAGACTTAGAGAGTTCAAAGGTGCACTGAAAACAGAACATGACACATGACACCAGCCAGCAGCCCAGCCCCCACTCAGAGGCACACAAACTTTCCACTCGTAGTTATCCTGTTTAAGATGCAGTAAACACCCGTTAGCCAAAACTCACTAAGTTAAAACACGACAAAACCTGAAGCTCTATGTCAATTTCATTTTGAGGGTCAGAGTCTTGCTCTGGAGGGTGCTGGTTTACTGGGGCATAGCATCACACCAAGATTTTGCAAACGAGTTCTAGGGAAATGGTTCAGATCTTAAACAAATTAAATGTATTTGGAAAGCATGCATCTGCAGAATCCTCATGGAGCTCTGTTTGTCTGCTTTAGGGTTTCCCAGCATCTAGAACACTGCCCTAAGTCAGGTGGGGTGGCGCAGACCTTTATTCCCAGCATTTGAGAGGCAGAGGCAGGCAGATCTCTGTTAGTTTCAGGACAGCCAAAGCTACAAATAGAGAGACACTGTCTAAAAAAACCAAAAAGAAAAGAAAATTAGAATGCTTATCCTAATAGCAAGGGGTTCGCTGGAACACCATTTTTATCTGCTATGAGCCAAACTACTCCTGAAATATGAAATGGTATAAAAAGTTCAGTTAATCCAAACTTTCATGCCATGGCTTGAAAGACGTCAAAACTGGGTTAAGGCTAGTAATATTCCACTTGGGTTTTCTTGGGGCCAAGGGACTGGGGGAGAATGCACACACCACGCTGCATGTGCTGCTTTCCTACCTCTTGTTTGAGTTTTCCAGGAAAACCTGCTGACTCCCTCACCTCCACCTTTACAAAAGAAAATGAGCAGCTGGAGCAGAGGCACAGACGCCTGGAGAGAACTGGATGCGGAGGCTCTAACACTAGGCAGAGGGCATCTGCAGCAAATGATAAAGGGAAGGTGCAATTGCCAGGGCCCAATTCTAGGAAATGGTGCCTGGTTTTCTCCCTGGAGGGTGGGAAGGGCGGGGTGTGTCAGAGCTGTCCCTCACCTGCTGCAAAGGAGGCAGGCAGGTGGGCACTTCCTAAGTCTGCTGCTGAGAGCATGTTATGATTGGCAGTTTTGCTAAGTAGGGATGAATGCAACAGATGAACTGGCATTTGCTTTGAAACAGTGGCACTTAACTGGGTTGATGTTAACCCTTCTTTTCAGGGGGGCCATTTAGCAATGGCTAGAGATCTTCTGAGTATGGCCGCTACTGGCTGGCAGGTAGAGTCTAGGAATATTGCTGTACATCCTCATGGCACAAGACAATATCCCTCTGCCACAACCAGGAATTATCTAGCCCCAATCATCAACAGTGGTGATAGCTGACTAACAGGGTCTCTCACTGGAGACTCCACAACAGGGGTGAAGGTGGAGTATGGGGATGTGGGGGCTGCTCTGGAGGAGATGCAGCCTGGCTGTTATTAGTGGGATTAGAGAAGATTAAAAAGATTATCTGTACCATCTTTCCAGGTTAAAACAGTAATTTTGTTAAGACTGGTGGACACATCTTCCTGGGAGCCCCAGTGCACACCCCTCTGTTCCAGGAACGGCTAGCCTGACTCTGTTAACCAGAAGATGTCTGATGTACGCTGGCTCAGACTGGGTAGAGTAGGACCTGACTGAAAGATGAAACATCAGAGATGGAGTCCAGAGTCAAAGGCCCCAGCAACAGCTGCCTTTCGGGCAGACACACAAGGAGTCGAGGGTCAGCTAGCCTTGCGGTGCACAGCAGCACCTGGTTGGAATCACATCAGGTGCTCCTTACGGACAAAGAAGCTGAGGCCAGAACCAAGTGTTCCCCAAAAGGTCCAGAGGCACTGGAAAGCAGGGTCAAATTCAGACCCGACTGTCCTGAGGAAACTATTTGATGCCGTGACCCATACACCTAGCTCAAAAATCAGAGTGCCATTCTTAACAGCCTGTGTTTTGTTTGGGGTTGTTACAAAACAGGCAGAAAGTAAAAAGAAGAAAGGAGAAAAAAGTTAAAATGATCAAAACTTCACCTAAAACAAAAGAGAGATCAATCACAATATTTAATTATTTATTTGAGAAGAACCTCCTGGAGTGGAAAGGCCTCTGAGAGAGGACCACCACCGCACAGTATTTTAAAGAACACTTTGAAGAAAAGATGCTGTCCTAGTGAGAGAGAAGATCGATGCTTTGTTAGTTTCTTATGAAAACATCCTGTCAAAGAGTCTATGGAAGTCAAGGAAGGTGTGTGTGTGCATGGGGGAGGGGTGGGGTGGGATGGGATGGGGAGGGGTGGGGTGGGGAGGGGAGGGGGAGCAGGAAGGTGAAATACAGAAGACTACTCAGTACAAACTGGATCACTTTATCTTAATAGAACAAGTCAATTCGTTGTATGCATGCAACCATCCATGTACACTGTCTCACAGGCACATGCAGACAGTGTAGACACACAGCACAGAATGCACTTCACAGAACTCAACATATCAAGAAAATGCCCTGGAGGTATGCTAACATACCCCCATCCCCCAGGAGGGGCAGGAAAGAAACCTTTATACACCCAAACTTAGGAGAACTGGCTGGCTTGCATGCCTGATTGGCAATCTAGCATTTGTTCTCCAGAGGTCTGTTTACTTGTGGTCTAAGGGGAAGGGCCAACAGCCCTGCAGAAGAGCTGAGGAGGGACGGCTTACCTGGCAGGGGCTTGCCAATGCAGCCTTGGGAGTTAGGCAGTTAGGGGACCTACCTAGGTGCCGCCACAGGTAGGCTGCAGAGAACAGGGTTCAACCACAAACAACTGACAGTGTAACCCTGCAAGAACTAGCTACACTGATGAACAGATCAGTCTGGTTTGATCTGCTATCTTACCAGCTGGGTCGTGTGTTACTGAATGCTCACACTTTACAGAACTTACCCTTAAGGACTCAACTGTGAGAACACACCTGAAACACATGTGCCACCTGAGTGTGGAGCTACTCTAATTTTGGAATGTTACATTAGAAAACTTTAATCTCAGCACTTGGGAGCCAGAGGCAGGCAGAGTTTGAGGCTAGCCTGGTCTACATACTGAGTTTCACATCATCATCATCATCATCATCATCATCGTCGTCATGGTAATAGTAATTAGAGACTGTAGGTTGTGAAGAACCTGCCCTGGAAGTAGGGGGAAGGCTTTCTGTCCAAAGGCAAAGGTTTCTTCGCTGGAGGTGAACGAGAGTACAGTGCAAACCCACACACACTGAAGTAGGCCTCCAGCAGTGGAAGAAGGGGGCTGAGAGAAAAGACAGCAGGTAAAGGAGCCTTGGAACAGCTTTAGAATCAGGACAGAGCATTCTGGAAGACTTTTCAAGGAAGTGTTGGCATGGCTAGAACAAGTGAGAAACAGAGTTCATCAGAAGCATTAGCATTAAGTCAGTGAACCACTGTAGAGGTGAAGGCAAGCCCAAGAGTTCCAGAACTCAAAATTCTGCCAGTGGCAATCTGTGCGGCCTGCAAGGCCACTCTGGACAAGCAGATACACTGGCATGCAGGCGGCACCCCTGGATTCTCTCAGGGGTCCATTTCTCAAGATAGAAGAGTTGATTTATGGTATAATTTTAGGTCTAAAAATAATACAAAACATGTTTTCACAAGAGATTGTCAGTGCCGGCTAGTTCTAAGCTTGGAAGTGCTAATGGCTATCCTTATGATGGGAAAAATTTAGGCAAAAATGAGTCATCTCCGCTGTCTTTAGATCCAGGAAGAACAAGCTGGTTTTTCTTCCTTCAGGGACTCCACATAAGAATGTGGCACGGGTTCAAGTGGCAGTAATTCATACACTGCTTCCACTCAACACCCTCCTGCTGCACTGACGCAGAGAGAAAGGAGGACGAGCCGGTCTTTGCTGATGTGGCACCATGGTGTAGGAACAAACCCCAAACAAGGCTTGACTGTTAGTCCTGTTCTCAGACTTCTATGGTGGTGTGAGGCCCCACACTTCCGGCCATCACCTGACACAACGTGCTAACACTGAGTGAGAGAGCAAGCAGGCCCTGGGTCTTCAGATCGCTCCACTGGGGACGGAAACGGGGCCTCTTACCGTGGTCCAAGATACAAAATGCACTGCTCTCCCCTCTGCATTTTCTCCAGGGCTTTGTCAATTCCAATTGGGATGTCGTGATCTTCTCCTTCACCAACAACGAACACCACATCTCTGCAGTCAAACATCCTTCCACCACAGCAGCCTTCCAGGTGGACTGAGGGCAGGGAGACAGGACAGTCACAAGCTGCTCCTCCGCATGGCCTGGCAAGTAAACGGCCAGCAGTGTGGCAACGCCACTGCCCCCCTTGTCCACAGACACATGAAGTGTCTTCTAGAAGCTTTGCCCACCCAGTCTGAAAGTTCAAGAACAAGAGTATTTTTTCTGTTTTAGGTTAAATGAATACTTACTAATTTTCTTACCTGTGACATAGGGTCAAGATATACTGGCTTATTTAAACATACAATTATGAGAATGCCACATATCTAGTCTTGACTAAATACAATGGCTTAACCATTTATAACAGTCTCTTGGCTTCAGATGCTTGGGCAAAAATAAATAAACAAATAATAATGCCTAGGACTAAATGTTATTTCTCCAATAATACATTCATGTTAAACGATCACTTTTTTTTTTTTTTTTTTGAGGCAGTCTCTTTTTATGTAGCTCAGGCTGGCCTGGAACTCTTATTTTCCTGCGTCTGCATTCCAAGTGCTGCATTAATATATTATTAGAGGCATGCAGCACATCTTGCTCTAATTATTTTGTATGGTGGTGGGGACTGAATCCAGGGACTTGTGCATACAAGGCAAGCTACCCACCACTGAGTTATATCCTAGCCCCAATTAGTTTTAATGCTCATGTTACATACGCCTTTTCAATTCGGTCCTTTACTCAGTAAGAAAACAGAATGGTTTGAGAGACAGTACAATAGTCTCCATGATTTCTCTTTGATAATCTAGTAATTTCCCAAGGATGCTTAAGCGGGCAAGTAACTCGCTTTATAGAGTCTTGAGAAACCACTCTCTCTTAAGAATTAATCCCATGTTCTATGACAACTACCATCTTCTATTCCAACTCACTCCACTTTTACTATCTGACCTCAACAGTCTGCTGAACGCCCATGGTTCTGTTTCAACTTGGAAACCAGCTTTAAAGCCAATTCTGGTGGTTAATCCTGATCAGTCCTCTCTAGCCTAGGCCTGAGAAGTGAGAGAAGCTCTGGAGGTTAAAGAGGCCTCAGTCGCCAGAGTCATGACATAAAGGACGGACACCATCCTGGTTGCTCACAATGCTGCCGACCGAGACCCTGAGTCAGTTCCTTCAAAACAAAGGCTACAGCTGGCCTGGGTCTTAGGACGTGGCATAAAGCCTCTTGTTTATATCCTACACTTGCTAAAATGTATGATGCTGTCTATATTATAACCACTTCTGGAATGTTCTAGATAAAAGAATAGCTAACTTGCAGACCCCCCCAACCCCTGCCCCAGTGCATGCATAACATGGAAAAAAACTGGTTGAGTATAGTATAAGAAGTACCCAGCTGGGCAGTAGTGAGTACTGCCAGCAGCCTCTTCTATTTTAAAAATATTTAACTTTGTTTTAAAATACATGAGCACCAGAGGTTTGGGAGCACATTTGAGGCTTACGGTGTTTTTTCTGTAGTAAAAGGTGATGTTTCTAAAGGAACTTCTTAGAAGGTTAGGCATCTAATCTGAGCCTGGACTCAGGCCTGTAAGCCTAGTCACTCAAAAGGCTGAGGCAGGAGAATCATACATCTGTGGCCTAGGTCACAATACATAAGAAAGAGGGGGTAGGGGTAGAACATGGTGGCAGAGTACCTACCTAGCATGTACAAAGTCTGAGGCTCAACCGCCAGACCCTCAATAAATAAACGGAATTTAGACTAATGGATGGTACTTTTCATGAGAGATCTGCTAAGCACAGGAGCTCTTGCCCATGCACTAGGTAACAACGTCTCTAGCATTGAGGTTTATCATCCTAGTCGCTCACAACTTGACAGATTTTAGGGGGAGGGAATTCTGAAGTTTATTGTTAGTTGATCACTAATTACTTTCCTCCCCAGGTTCAGTGCCTTTAGGGGGGGTGGGGGGACGGGACGGGACAGGACACGGACAACCAGTACATTTGTTGTGGCTTTTGGTCGATCAAGTCTAAATGTGTTTTCAAAACAGGAAATCCAGACTCCTGCAAAGGATCCCCAATTATCTGTCCGTTTCCTAGACTGATTTGCAGCATGAAATGGGTTCGAAATTACTAAATAATTTCAGAAGTTCTCTTCCCGAGTGCAGGAAAGGAGAACGTAGAAAGCAAGCAATGAGTAAGCAGAAGTCACGCTGTAACAAAGGCATAGAAAGCCAGCTAAGGCTACAGAGATACTCAATGCCTAAGAGCACTTACTACTCTTCCAAGGACCTGGGATTCAATTCCTAGCACCTATATGGAAGCTCCTAACTGTCAATAACTCTGGTTCCTGGGGATCCAAAGCCCTATTTTGGCCTCTGTGGGCACTGCCTCTATGTGGTACATAAGCATACATTCAGGCAAACACACATACACACATATGTATATATATAAAATAAAATCTAAAAAGGAAAAAAATGATTAATTTATGCATGTGTATGTTTGAATATAAGCTCTATGTGTACAGGTATCCACAGAGGCCAGAAGAGGGCATCAGATCCCCTGGAGCTGGAGTCCAGCACAGGTGCTGAGAAGCACCCTGCCTCTGGAACAGCAGCAGTGAGCACAAGGTAGCTAGCTCAGCAGGCAGAGAGTGGTGTGTCTCCACCTGACAAACCAAGCTCATTCCCTGGGCCTCTGGTGGTGGAAGTAGAGAGTCCATCCCACAAGCTGTCTTCTCTCATCTATACATGCACACCCACACACAATAAATAAACACAATGTAATTTAACATCTTAAGTGACAATCCCAGAGACACATCTATGCACATCACCTCGTAACATGATCAAGTCTGGAATGTCAGAGAAAAATGTAGAATCAGAGCAGGGTGAACACGGCCCACGAGTCTCCATCTCCAAGGAGAAAGGGCCTCACTGGCTGGACTGGCTGGTTCTGAACACTGCTGTGACAAGCCCTACAAGGCCCACTAGGGCTCTGGGAAGGCTGCTGCTGCACAGGAAGACTTGCTTAGAGGTAATCTATGCAGAGGCACCCAGTTCCTATGAAGCCCATTTCTTCTGCTCTGTCTCTGGAAGACGTGTGGGTACTTTTGACTTTGTATTCCATAGTACAAATACACACTTAATAAATATTTAATAAAAGCCATCATGACTCACTCGGGAGCTCAGCCTCTAGGGCTCGGGAGGTCTGTTGCTAATCTCATCCAGCATGATTTACAGGAAGTAAATGATCTATGACGTGCTCCAAGAGAACAGAAGTACATACAGGATGCTTCTACTTAGGGCTTTTTTGGTAAGCAAGTTAAAAAGAGACAATATTTTCTCTTGACTGAAAGTCTATGTAACCTGGAAGGGGGGTGCTTCAACAAACCCCACAAAGTCAAACCAAACCAAATTACCCAAGTTTAGCTGCGCAATCCAGAGTGTAACCACATCAAGTGAGCCCGGTCACTGCAAAACATCATTTCAACCGGAGTGCTGACTTATTGTTCTCTTACTGCCCTAGAGCAGTTTTGTTTTGAAGAGCACAGAACACCCTGTTCTGAGTGTGGCTGGCACATGGACTCAATGTGCCGACAGCAATTTATTCTCTGATTAAAACGGGGGGGGGGGGGGGGCACGCAGCAGTGACAAGACTGGAGTGCAAGAACCCCAAACCATATAGCTTGTATTTCAGGAAGCAAAACCAAGGAGGAGCTGCTTAACTTTTAAAAAGTGCTGAAAATGCCACGGTCTAAGCCGGCAGCTCGGTGAGCGTCTGCTTTCCCTTTTCTAATTATAGAAGCTGGTGTCTGATAGCTCTGCACTCCTTCCCAAAACAACGACTGGGTCATGGGTATCTGAATGGGAACGCTGTGACAGCATTACTAGACAAGACTGGTCATCTGGCTAAAGAAAACCAGGTTATGTGGGTCACTCACACTAGGCAAGGCTCGACTGCCTCATTCATGAGGAAAGGGTTTCTCTGGGTCCATTTCCTGACAGAGTAGGGTTTCCAAGAGAATGGATGTTGTTAAGCCCCAAGAAAGCAACCAGAGACACGTTTCTAAAAGCAGCAAGCAAAAAAATAAAATAAAATAAATAAATTTTTAAAAAAACAAAAAAAAACCCTGTTAACGGGTTGGGGATTTAGCTCAGTGGTAGAGTGCTTGCCTAGCAAGTGCAAGGCCCTGAGTTTGGTCCTCAGCTCCAAAAAAAGAAAGAAAGAAAGAAAAAAAAGCAGCAAGGCACACTGATCACAAGGACATGGTTCCTATCAGGCGTGGTGGTCAGATTTGCCCAGGTTGCCTCCCTTCCTGCTCTCTTCCAGGGGGAGGACAGAACTATGAGACAGACACTCCCACCAGCAGGCATGGAACTTGACTACTGGGACGGGAGAGATCTATAATCTCACCACTGTCCCCTTCACAACAGTGTAGACCTGGAGCAGGCCTGGATACTAATCAGTCCCATCCTGCCAACTACAGGTGACCCCGGCTAGCTTTAACTGCAGGATAAATCAAAGCCAAGCACAGTGGCATTTGGGAAGCAGGAACAAGAGGGTCCCTGCCCGATTGAGAGTAGACAGGACTACACAGTGAGTTGGAGGGCTATCAGAGCACCTAGTGAGACCTGGTCTCAAGCAAACCACCACCACTAACAGAAAGAAATTAAATGTAAAAAAGTAAGTACTCAATTGAGTAGTAAAGTGTCTACTCAGTGCTCTCAAAACACTGGGTATAATTCAACACCACACAAAATAAAGAACTAAAAATTTAGAGTGGACACAGCAGCAAGTGCAATTTTGGGAAATCTGATCACTACTCAATTCAAGAGACAGAGAGGCAAGAAGACCAGACTTAGGACAGGAGACCTTGTCTCCAAAGAAAGCCAAGAGACTGGAGAGATGGCTCGGCTACTAGATGAACCTGGAGAGGACCTGGGTTCATTTCCTGTCACTCACATGGTGGCTCACAATTATCCATAACTCCAGTTCCAGGGAATGTGGTACCCAGACATACATGAAGACAAAACACACATGCATAAAAACAAAATTTTTTTAAATGTAAAAGAAAACAAAACAATTAGTTGCTAAATTAAAGTATCTGGACAGAACTGACATTCATTCACACATAAAGTTTCTACCGTAAGCAGCACTGTATTAAGTGTGGATATGGAAATGAATTCAGGGAATGACAGACATGGCTGTTCGTCCATATCAGTAGTAAATCATCCAACATTACATGTTTTAGGACCCTATGTAAGAATGCACCTAATGAGGGGTTGGGGATTTAGCTCAGTAGTAAAGCGCTTGCCTAGCAAGTGCAAGGCTCTGGGTTCGATCCTCAGCTAAAAAAAAAAAAAAAAAAAAAAAAAAAAAAGGCTGAAAAATAATTTTGGGCTGGAGAGATGGCTCAGAGGTTAAGAGCACCAACTGACCAACTGCTCTTCCGGAGGTCCTGAGTTCAATTCCCAGCAACCACATGGTGGCTCACAACCACCTGTAATGAGATCTGGCGCCCTCTTCTGTATACTAAATAAATAAATCTTTTTTTTTTTTTTTTTTTTTTTTAAAAAGAATGCACCTAATGGCCAGGCAGTGGTGGTGTACACCTTTAATCCCAGCACTTGGGAAGCAGAGGCAGGTAGATCTCTGAGGTCAAGGCCAGCCTGGTCTACAAAGTGAGTTCCAGGACAGCCAGAGCTATACAGAGAAACCCTGTCTCCAAAAAAAGAGAGAGAGAGAGAGAGAGAGAGAGAGAGAGAGAGAGAGAGAGAAAACAACCAAAAAAGAACACACCAATGACTCCACAGCTGTCAAGTACAAGGAAGATTCCTAGCAGGCCAGGCCAGAGCTGTTCCCTGCTTCTGTACACCGCAACACTTAGCACACAGTTCAGGACCCCAAAATTAGTATTTACTTGATGACTAATCTGAAAACAGAGCTTTTAAGGAAATGGCAGCAATTTTCACTAATTTATAGGAATCTGCCTTTCTGAATCTATTAGTCAGGACTGATTTTAATAAGCTCCAGGAGGCTATCAGATCCATCACTGACCTAGAGCTTTTGTTTTGTACGACTATCCTAAAATGAATGCTACAACAAATGGGTGGTTTGTTCTTTTTCTAGTTAAATAAAAAGCAGACTATTTTCTATTATGATTTCACTCAAAAATCTGGGGATACTTTCTAGATAAATCTAAAACATAAGAAAGAATACACACCATATTTTTGACCACGAATACACTGAGCTATTTTGTGAAAACATAATGACCTGGCTTCAAGCACCTGTGGCCTCTTTCTGTAGTCCTTTGTTGAACATTACCAAATACTGGGAGAGGGTGTGGACAGCCAAACCAGAACATTCACAGTCCTCAGACTTCAGCACAGACACACATAAAACCTTTCCTCTATTTTCAGTTTCTGGTATGTTTTTGTTGCTTCATTTACAAGGAACAAATAGCTTGGTCATGACATTTTGACATTGAATCCTGCCTTTAGCAGATTCCTTCCTCCCTCCCTCATTCATTCATTCATTCATTCATTCATTCATGCCATGTGAAGGCCCCAGAGGTTGGTGTTGTGTGTTTTCCTTAGTGGCTCTCTGTATTTGTTTCTGAACAGAGTCTCACTGTGTAGCCCTGGATGTCCCTAGAACTTACTATGTAGATCAGGCTGGCCTCAAACTCACAGAGATCCACCTGCCTCTGCCTCTTAAATACTGACATTAAAGACATATGCCACCACACCTTATTTTTTTAAAACAGGGTCTCTCACAGAACCTGAAATTTATTGATTTGGCTAGCCTGGATGGCCAATGAGCTCCAAGGATCTGTCTCCCTCTGTTCTACCACCCCTATTAGCTTAAAAAAAAAAAGTGTATGTGGTATGTGTGTGCGCACACATGTGTACAGATGCCCTTGGAGGCAGAGGAGGGTATCAGATTCCCTACAGCTGGAGTTACAGATGGTTAAGGAATCACTCAACATTGGTACCAGGCATTGGGCTCCAGTTTGCTGGATAACAGCTAGTGTTCTTTTGCTGGATTGGTGTTTCCCTAGTCATTTATGTTGTCTGTGATATCTTTCTAGCATATTCTATTACAGTTTTAAAGAACTCAGCAATTTCATCAGGATATAGCTACATGAAAAACTACTTCTTCCTGCCTGTCACTATTACCTGTCCCTTTTAAGTCTTAAAACTCTTCTGCCCTGGCAGATTTCCTGTTCTGTGGCTGACTGGGGTAATGTCTAGCCTTTCCTCCATCATCCACATCTTCCTTTCTTTCTTCCTCTGCATCTCCTGAGATGCTCTTGCCCGTTCCTCAGATCACAATTTAGATGTGGAGAAACTGTCCATTTCATTCTTCCAGACTTCCCATTTTAATGAACATCAATTTCAGACTCTCTTATCCTCTTTTGCATTTCAGAAGTCTGGGTGGGTTTTTGTTTGTTTTGAGTTTGGAATTGGCTCTTAAAGGACAAACAGTGGTTGGTCTGCATCTTAGTCCCTCTGTGTTTTCTGCTAGTTCCCTTCCACCTTTCATCCCTGCTGTCTACACATATAAGCCAGGGAGGTTCTGA
The DNA here is from genome assembly GCF_903995425.1 of Onychomys torridus. Taxonomy (NCBI): domain Eukaryota; kingdom Metazoa; phylum Chordata; class Mammalia; order Rodentia; family Cricetidae; genus Onychomys; species Onychomys torridus. The sequence continues at coordinate 63,684,101 of NC_050460.1, read as the reverse complement.
GGAGCAGATGATTGCAGCTACCTGCCTGCCGCTATTATTCTAAGCAGGCAACATGTCGGCCTTTTCCCAAAAGGGGGACCGTGAGGGACACAGGTGAAGACTTAAGTATTTATCAGACAGCTATGTGCACAAGGCTGGGGATGCCCTGCCTTACTGCTGACGCGAGGCAAGAGACTGAGCCCTCCAGCACTGTTTACTGTTGTGGAGAGCTGCCACACCCAGCAATCTGTTTCAGAAGTTCTAGGATCCCTTCTTTCCCGTTCTGGAGTGCAAGTCTAATACCTGCAGTCTCCTGAGGCTTCTCCCTTGCTGCAGTCTGGAGTCAGGCCTAGCTTCTGAGCACAAGTCACAGCGACAAATCCTCAGGCAGTTAGTTTTCAGTCCTTGGCTGCAAACTAGAGTCACCTGGGAGTTGAAAACAAATTGCCTCTGCCAGTCTCCTTGAGATTTTTATTCTATGGGCTGAGCCACCGCTGAGAGTTACTACTGGAGGCTCACTGGTGAAGCTGTCCCGTACTGTTTTATAGCAGTGCTGATGATTGCCCCATAGCCTGTTTTGGATCCCTTGCACCAGCTGAGTGGGAGCTTGGAGTTCTGCCCGAGTTTGTTGAGAAGAACGGTATGGACCTCTATAGAGGTCTTCTCAACACCTGCTTTGGGTAGGATTTACAGAATCCAGTTTCCATCAGTCTAAAACCACCTATTTTATATATTTCATTTTTTTGTTGTTGTTGCTGTTTTGTTTATTTATTTTTTTTTTTAAGACAGGGTTTCTCTGTGTATCCCTGGCTATCTTGGAACTCACTCTGTAGACCAGGCTGGTCTCGAACTCATAAGAGATGCGCATGCCTCTGCCTCCCAAGTGCTGAGATTAAAGGTGTGTGCCACCACCTGGCACTTTCTATATTTCACATAAACTTGAATTTCTGATCCTCTCCTTTTTCTTTCTTGCTTTAAATTTTTTCGAGACAGGTTCTCACTATGTAGCTCCAGCTATCCAGGAACTCACTAGTGGACCAGCCTGGCCTCGAACACGCACAAAATCCTCCCACCTGGGTTTCAAAGTCTGTACTACCAGGGGCTTCTCTTTTGAAAGTAACTCCCTCACTCTCCAGCTATGACGACGTGTTGGGTCAGGAGGTGAGAGGGGTTAGGAAAGCCTCCCCTGCAGGCGCCTGGAGAGTACGGTTGGGCCGCACACTAGAAAGAACTGTCCACCCCCACTGCTGTCGGCACCTGCCCCCAGATGGAGCTGAAAGGGTGGGCAAAGGGGCACCCCACAGCCAGCACTTCCACCACCCCCGTCACCAACGCCACCAATCAGAACTCCCCAAGATGCGAGCCAGACAGAGCTGTAAGAAAGCACAACTGATCTTCTAAGGCAGCATGCTTACAAGTGCAGCCGAGCTGGCCATCAAGTTCAAGTGTGACGACTGAAGTATCCGTCATCACAATCACCACACACAGAGCACTCAGAAGGCAGCGACTCTTCTTGATGATGGAAAAAGGACAGCGCTGAATAAAAATGACAAGACAGTAATTTTTCTTGGCAAGAAAAGGCACAGAAGAACAGAACCTATGACTGATTCATAAAAAATGAGAATTTTGGTAAAAGTAAATTGCAGATTTTGAGAAAAAATAAGTTCCACAAACCTACAAAGCAGCACAAAAGATTACTATTTAATAGCCTTCCATTCAGTCCATGTGCTCCTCAAAAACAGAACCTATCACTATTAAGAAGATACGAAATTAAAATTAAGACTGTACTAGAGACAAATTAACCAAGGATTAGGTGGAGGAAATGAAAGGAGCCAAGGGTTCCTTTCCACAAATCCAGTTAAAGGAAGCAGAACCAGTTCTGTGAATACAGTAGAGAGGGTAAGAAAAGAACACAGGAAGTACCCCACCCCTTTGCAATGACTGTCACAGCAACTCGGGAAAAAAAAAATCAGTTCCATTTTACACATGAGAAAACCAGACGCCCAAGGTTGTTAAAGGTGTCTGAGACATAAAATAGGCAATAATTCCAAGAATCAAACGTTCAGTCGATGACCTCCAAAGCCCATGTGTACCCTATGTCTAACAGCCCCACTGTACCCAGAAACTCTGGCATTATCCTAACATGTGATAGTTGAGGAGTCATTTGATGTATGTTCTAGGACTGCATACATAAACATATACTGTAAATCTATTGGAATAAAAAGACATTCTAGCCTGGTGTTGGTGGCGCACGCCTTTAATCCCAGCACTCAGGAGGCAGAGCCAGGTGGATCTCTGTGAGTTCAAGGCCAGCCTGGTCTACCAAGAGAGTTCCAGGAAAGACGCAAAGCTACATAGAGAGACCCTGTCTCAAAAAAAAAAAAAAAAAAAAAAAAAAAAAGTCTGTTATGTATATGGGTATTCTGCTGCATGTATGTCTGTGTACCAAGTGAGTGCCTGTTGCCTTCAGAGGCCAGAACAGGGCTTGAGATCCCTTGAGTTACAGACAGTTGTAAGCCTCCATGTGCATGCTGGGAATCAAACCTGGGTCCTCTAGAAAAGCAGACAATGCTCTTAACTGCTGAGCTTTATACTCACAGTTTTAATGCATATGCAACTGATACAGAAATCCACACAGATGTTTCTCTTTTTGAAGTGCATTCCTAACTCTGTCTGCTGGGATGCTCGAGGAGCATCAAGTCCTCCCCCCCTCCCCCAAACACACCTGAGCACCTGACTCAGCTTCTAAATACTGTTTTCCAAGGAAAGGAAACAGTGCTTCTTGGAAAGATGGTTGATTCCAGGACTGGACAGGAGAACCTTCAAGAGAGTCTAGAACATGTCACAGTATCACACAGTGAGGAAGACAAAACAAACAGTTAACAGTCTTCTTCACAAGGAGCAAATCAACAAATGAGAAGACTTTACTAGGAGGCATTTCCAACAGCCAGACCTGAGCAATTAGAACACCAAGTAAACATCTCACCAGAGGACAGAAGAAAACAGCCAAATAAACACAGGGAGAAGAGACAGCTCTTCCTTACAGTAGAATTCCAACTAGTAAATGTGGCATGGAAACAAAATTATCATAAATCAAATACCATAGTAACAACTGTTGTATGCAAGACCTACTACTACTGGGTGTGATGTGTAGAGGGAGGAGACCACAGAAGACAACGCTCACAAAGGTTACCGAGACAGGAGCGAAGCATGGGAGACACTACCTTAGCCCAGGAATCACCACGACACCATGTGCCTCTGATGAGGATGACAACGATGATGGACTAAACAGGACACAGCATCGCCCACACAGTATCGCCCACACAGTATTCCCACACCTTAGTTTCCTTACTGCAAACCTAAACTGGGAAGCAGTCTACCACATGGTAAACCTTATTCAAAAGTGTCAAAGTCGGAGGAAACAAAGACGGAGACTAATTTACTGCGAGGACTAGCCATGAGAGATAACTGCAGGTCCAGAGTCTGCATTTGATCGTGGACTAGAAAAGAAGTTGGTGTGGTAATGGGTGTGAGGCGCTAACTTCCTGGTTTTGACAAATGCCCTATGGATGCATAAGATCTTAATACCAGGAGAGAAACAGTCCGGAACAGCCTGCAACTCTTAAGTCTAAATTTTTTTCCAAACAAAGTTAAAAATATGATTTCCATTGATTAATTACCCAAATCAAGGTTTAGTCTCACCTGCTTCAAGGCCACTTCTACAAGTGGCACAGGTTTGGAATACTGTAATTGGAGAAAACAGTTCCTTTTAATTTGGTTGTCAAAAACCCCCAATTAAAGATATATTACAAAGCTGGGCGTAGTGGCACATGCCTTTAATCCCAGCAGCTGGGAGGCCAACGTGGTCTACAAAGTGAGTGCCAGGACAGCCAGGGCTACATGGAGAAACCCTGTTTCGTAAAACCAAAAACCAAAAAGAAAATAATACACCTGAACTAACTGTTAGACTTGTGTAATGAAATATGGGTCTAAATAGTATATACATGCTAAAAATAAAACTCGATTATTCTAGTTGTTTTAGGTGAACTTCCTTCTGAATGGGCCTTTTATAAACATCCCTGTTTAGCCTGTCTTTCTCACAACTCCCTTTTGAAGACATCAGCTCAGTAACCACACCTCCAAACACTTATAGTGCAGAAGGCTTTTATGGTCTGCCTGGTGTGTGTCAGACACACAGCAGATGCTCAAAACAAAACAAAACAAAACAAAACCTGATGAAGCAAAATCCTGGTCCTCAGACAGGTAGGCAAACGCTGCTATAAAAAGGTGGCAGTCGGTCTGCAGTGTGCTCAGGGAAGGACTCGTTTCCCAGGCTTCAGATGAAGACATGAAAATAGCTTCAGGTTGGCTTGGCAACTGGCAAAGCAGTACCCGACACCAGGCCACCCCATGCAGAATGAACACAGCTGTCCAACTCCACAGCAGCTCAGCAGCTCTGCAATCTCAGGCCATTTATATGACATCACTGAACTAATTCTCCTCACCTGGGGATAATAAATCTCACCTCCTGCGGCTACTGTGAGAAAGGCAGAAAGAAATGCCTCCCAGGGCTAGGGACTGAGAATTCTTTGGTAGATAGGACTACTGTACATGTATTTTTGAAGTTTCTAGATGTTGCCAGATGCTTGGAACACACATTAAATTAGTATTTAACAAAAGAAGTTTTCAGATAAATGTTGAATCTGAAACTGTTCTTGAGAGATACATTCAATGCATTTATTATTTTAACTTTTTTAAATATTGTGTGTGTGTATGCACACCCACCCATCAGGGAGACCAGAAGAGGGTGCTGGATTCTATGGAACTGGAGCTATTAGTTGATGTTGAGTCAGTGGATGTAGGTCTGGGAACCAAACACAGGTCCTCTAAGGAAGCAGCAAGCTCTCACTACTGCTGAGCCAAGTCCGCAGCCCACAAGGTTTATTTTAACAAGCACACTTGACAGCTGCCTCCACACTTGGCTCACACCACGGAAGGACTGGCCCCCAGCAGCAGGACTTACCCTCCACCGTCGCCCCTTCGTTCGGGTTGGAGTAGCCCTCTCCTTTCCGCTTGATTCTGCGGATGATGCCCGAGTCTTCAAATAAGTCCTCGCCTTTGAAATCAAGGAGTTCAATCTAGAACAGAAGGCCAGAGCCAGTTTAAGAGTTATTTTATGAGACTCTTAATTACATCTTTATCTCTATGGCTAAGACAGAGGAGAGCAGAGAAAGAGAACAGTGTACTCGGCAACACTTGGAAACAGCCCCGCGTAATGACAGCGTCTAGGACTGCATCCTGTGAGGCTGCAGTGCAAAGACAGACCGGAAATACTAGGACAACTGCCTTGTGGGCAGAAAGCCAGAGCGACAAGGTGCCGGCGCACAACAATTTTGTCTGACTCCAAGGCTACCAGTTTCCACCCCCGATTTATGAAGTTTCCGCCTCAAGTCTAAAACTGAAGAGTCTGACCTTCAACTGACTGAGGATGTACTTTCACCTTGTTATATAAAAATCAAGTTTTACCCATTATGTGTAATTAATTTAACCCAGGCTACACAATGCACCACCACTTACTACTCCTGATGGGGATGGGAAGGAGTCGTAAACCCTCACGGCGCTCCGTTTTACTGCTCGTCAGCAGCATTCCCGGCCCGGCAGTTTTGAGTATGTCTTATTTCCCTACTGAGCAGAACTTGTATTTCTAAATCTGCGTCTTTGGTTTGTTTGGATATGCCCATTTTGTGCCAGAGACACATTTCTAAGAAAGCACAGGCGCATCCCCTGGATGTGTGGGAAACAATTCCAGAAGCCAAGCTCCAAAATAAGTAAGCTGGAGCGGGTTCTCAGTGGCAAACAGCCCCTGTCCCACAGCACAGCACAGCACATGCCGGCAAGTCGACAACACAGACAGATACTTGCCTCAAAAAAGAGAGATGCATTCGAGGGAATTTTCGGGAGGCTGCCAGCAGAGCCATAAGCATATTCTGGTTTACATAGTAAATGGCAGATCTCTCCTTTCTTCATGGTGGCCACCCCAATGTCCCAGGCCTTGATAACCTGGCCTACGAGAAAGCAAGAAAACACGTTGTCAAACAAAAATCAAATCTATCCAATCATAAGAACTATAAAATCTGGATGTTTCTTTTCTTGCCAGTTCCAGAAACTCAGCTTTGCTGCTCAACTGTAGGACGGCAGCAGGCTACCTGTGCACTGTTAGCACTTAATAAGCTTTTGTTCTGGTGTTTTGTTTTGGTTTTCAGAAGACAAGGTTTCTCTGTGTATCCCTGGTTATCCTAGAACTTACTCTGTAAGGCCAGGTTGGCCTTGAACTCACAGAGATATGCCTGCCTCTGAGTGTTGGGATTAAAGGTGTGCACCACAATATCTAGCTTGCTGGGGTTTTTGTTGTTGTTGTTTTTTTGAGTCAGTCTCATAATGTAGCATAACTAGCCTAGACCTCTCAATTCTCCTGCTGGATTGCTTCTGGCTCTAGGATGCTAGAATGCCAGGCATGTGCACCATGCTTGGGTAAGACTCATAACTCTTATCTCATGCAGCATTAACTATGTCTCACTGTGGGGCTGGAGAGATGGCTCAGCAGTTAAGAGCACTGGCTGCTCTTGCAGAAGATACAGGGTCAATTCCCAGCACCCACATGGTGTAACTCTACCCATTGCTTGTCATCTCTATAATTATGTTAGTTAGGTTATCCAGATTTACTGATGCATAGGTCGGATGGACAGGTAATCTTCAAATACTTCATGGACCTAGAGAATATGCATTTAAATAACTTAGAATTCTGTTGACGTGAGACACAACTGCTCCTGGCAGCACCAATTTGATCCCGAGAGAATGTTGGGCTTCTAAGACATTTCCATTTGGAAGTTTGTCTTCTTGGCACAAAATGACTTACTGGGCAAAGAACTGCCCTTGCCTCAACTGCTGACAGTATGAATGCTGTCCTTATGGGCAAGTGGGGCACAAGGAAAGCGACCACCATACTTTGCCAAGACAGGGTAAGATGGTCTTTCAGAATTCCTGCTTCTGAAAATGGTCTGTCACATACTCTAGGCCTGTAGCCAATTTGAATGTACCAACAATGCTGAGAAACATTAGGTGACTGTCCAGGCTGCCAGCTGTCTCTCTCTACTCTTGCAAGACTCCTGAAAGTTGCTTGCGTCCTTCTCCCATTTCTCAGGTATTATTATATTCCTTCTCAGGTCTTTGATGAGGTTGGAGATTAACAGTTATAGTTACAACTTAGTACATATACATATATAATATCTTAGATAGATTATATTAAGTATTAGACTCAGGTTCTTTAGGATAGGACACCTTTTGGAATGATCTTTGTAACATGCCACCTACCCACACTCTAGACTTCTCTGGATTTTAGTGTGTGTTTTTTTGCTTGATATTGTTTGCATTGATTGTAGTTCCATGTTATTTAGGTAATTATCCCTCATTACTCCTGGACAATATTTGATAACCATCTCTTTGTATATAGTCTTGTATTAGGTTAGAAACTTCTTATTTAGACAAAAGGGGGAGATGTAGTGGATAGCCAGCCCAGCATTGGCCAGGAAGTTCCAACCCCCATTGAGGCTTCGGTAATGGTCACGCCTACAAGGTGGAGCTGAGAGAGGACACTGAAGACCCAGGAGCTGAGAGAGGACACTGAAGACCCAGGATCGAAATGAGAGGGATCTCTTGGTGCCCGGACCCTGGAGGCAGACCGAGCAGAGTTCTCCAGAGAATTACCCACATGGTGTAAAGTCTGTAACTCCAGTTCTAGGGCTTCTGACATACTCATAGACCTACATTCTGGCAGAACATCACTGCACATAATAAACACACAAACAAACAATGTTTCATTTGTAAGCAGTCTTCAACTGTTTGGGAAACAACAGAGAATTTAAGCAACAACAAAACACATTTAAGGTGATTTTTTTCTTTTTCTTTTTTTTCCCAAGACAGGGTTTCTCTGTGTAGCTTTGGTGCCTGTCCTGGATCTCGCTCTGTAGACCAGGCTGGCCTTGAACTCACAGAGATCAGCCTGACTCTGCCTCCCGAGTGCTGGGATCAAAAGTGTGCGCCATCACCACTCAGCCTCGTTCTTCTTTTTAAACGTGCTACTTTACTTATTGTGTGTGCATATGAAAGCCACAAAAACTGGTGGGAAATGGTATTCTTTCTTCACCATGTGGTCCTGGGGATCCAACTCCGATCACAGGCTCTGAAGCACATGCTATCTCACCAGCCCTCATTTATTTATTTATTTAGTTTTCTGAGACAGGGTTTCTCTGTGTAGCCTTGGCTGTACTGGAACTCGCTTTGAAGATTAGGCTGGCCTCGAACTCAGAGATCTGCCTGCTTCTGCCTCCTGAGTGCTGCGATTAAAGGCGTGCGCCACCACCCAGCTCCTACCTCATTTCTCATAACAAATCTTTCTAGAGTATCCTACAAGTTTCTTTTCCTTTTTACACATTAATTTTATGTATCTAATGAAACAATATACTTGGAAAAAAGTACACATAGGTAGTTAGGTTTAAGATAATTCTTAATAAGAGAAATTAAAAATGTAGTCCTTGGCGCCTGCCAGTGCTGAGATGCAGTTAGTTCTCCGTGTAGCCGTGTTGGCCTGGGGCTCACATCAAGGCCATGTTGGTCTCCCACTGGATGTAAATAAGCTCATAAAACACCAACATCAGATGAGGTCACTATATAGCCACCATAAACCCAGACCAAACAAGAACACTTAAAAATTTCATGTAAGTTTGGATAAAAAATAAGGTCACTGTGCACCCTACAAAATACCAAACAGCCCCCTCTCCTGGCTGACATGGGCGACTGACCATTGCATCTTATTGTGGGTCATTCTAGTATTATAGAAATCTTCATTTTCACACAGGACCACCCCACATCCTAACTATCCAATTCAGAGCAAATCCCTGCTTTTTCAGAACTCCCCCAAATCACACAATAGCCCCAATCCTATCAACGCCCTTTCTGATATACATCCTCAGATACTCTATGGTTCTCTCTAGAAAGGATCAAACCCAATGTTCAACTGCACAGTGCTCCTGGTAGTCTGTGGCTGGAAAGGACCAACGTCCAGGTTATTCGTGGACACAGAGTGTGGACCAGTTCTGTCTGCTCACTGGGGTCCAGTTCTACCATTCAAGGTATCTGCAAGCAATGTTGTGCAGCTCAGCTCCAGAATGTTCTTATTCTGCCATCTGAGACTCGGTACCTGATCACACACCCCACTGCCTCCTTTGCTCAGCCACCAGCAACCACTCTTTCTGCTTTTTTGAATGTGCCACTCTATAGACACTTAATACAAGTGGAGTTAGTAAGCATTTTTGTGATTGGATTATTTATTTAGCATAATGTCTTTTGGGGTTGATCACTGGTGTAGTATGTGCCAGACTTTCCTTCTCCTTTAAGACCGAGTCATAACCCACTGTCAGGCTGCACCACAGCGTCTGTCCGTCACCTGCTGACACTGTCTGGCTGCAGCACATGTCTGTCTGTCACCTGCTAATGGACACTTCAGATGCTCACAACTTTTGATCAGGGAGACTCATGCGCTGTAAATGTGTGTTCTTTTGAGTACCTATCCAGAAGTGGATTGCTGGTTCATAGGTGAGTCTTTTGTTTAAATTTTTTAACGTTTTTTAATGGTTTATTTACTTTTATTTAATGTGCACTGCTGTTGTACCTACATTTATGTCTATGTGAGGGTGTCGGATCCCCTGTAACTAGAGTTACAGACAGTTGTGAGCTGCCATATGGGTGCTGGGAATTGAACCAGGTCCTCTGGAAGAACAGTCAGCTCCTAATTATTATTATTATTATTATTATTATTATTATTATTATTATTATTATTATTTCTTCTTCTTCCTCCTCCTCCTCCTCTTCTGTTTGTTTGTTTGTTTGTTTGTTAGTTTTTTGAGACAGGGTTTCTCTGTGTAGCCCTGGCTGTCCTGGAACTCACTCTGTAGACAAGGCTGGCCTCGAACTTGGAGCTCTGTTACTTTGCTTCCTGGGTGCTGGATACGTCTTTTTACACAGGTGGCATCAGCCTACCTTCCAAGAGAGCAGAAAGGTTCTCATGTCTCCATATCCTCGTCAGTTCTTCTTTCTCCCCATCTCTTAAACAGCAGTCACCCTGGTATGTAAGGTATTTCACCCTCCTGCACTTGGCTTGCACTCTTAGTGGCAAATGATGCTGAGCATCTTTCCCTAGTAACTGGTCACTGTACGGTCGCTTTCCTGACACTAGACTCAAACTCCTAGGCTAGAGCAATCCTCCTTTCTTAGCCTCTAGAGTGGCTGGATGGCAGGCATGTGTGACCTTGCCCCAGCTTCCTCCATTTTTAAGACTATTTGTCATACTGAGCATGTCATACTCCACATTGTACACTGTGGAGACCAGATCCTTCTTAGATGTGCTTCAGAGGGGCTTCTCTCCATTCTGTAGACCCTTTCATCAGTTACTGTATCCCATAGCCAGAGAAAATGTTTTTAAACTTCTGTGTTTAGCTTTTGGTGCTGTTATTTCCCCCAAATTACTGCCAAATCTAACGGCACGGAACCTTTCCTGTATTTGCTTCTGGCAGTATCAGTTTTTGCTTGTAGGCTTTGGTCTTTATTCCACATTGAGTCACTAATTACATACGATGCATGGTAAGGGTCCGATTCATTCTTTCTTAGAAGCATAGTAAAAATCTAAATAGCAGGAAAGTGGTATAGTACCTCTGAAGGAAGAGAACTACTTTAGAGCATAAGCTTCCTTTACACAACTAGTGCACTCCTGTAAAAGGGAACATATGAGACATTCACACAGGAGTGAGGAGAGCCCAGCAGAAACCAAACGAGCACATGGCTAAACCACAAACAGCTCTTGACACTGGCTACACACTTAGTCCTTCCTGGTATAAAATGTCTTTCAGGATTAGCATCATGAGATAAAACAGAATACTCCTTTCAAAGTACACATGAATTCCACCATATCATTAAGCAAGAGCTTGCAGTTTGCTTCTTACAAATTCTACAAACTACAACACATCATTCCCAGGAAAAAGCAGCTGGTGTGGAGCAGGCACATGGCACATGCTGAGGACTCTTCTTAAACCTGGACTGGGCTGTTTCACACCTAAGGTCTGATGAAACTTCAGAAACATTACCCGGGGTCTGAGTCATGGGTGAGTCATCGTACACAAGTGGACAAACACCACACATAACTTCTTTGTACTTGTCTCCATACAGAAACAAAAACACTTTCATGCTATCAGATTCTAAATATACTCATATTTTAAATGCAAGGATATATTTAATATAAAGTTGTATACGTAGTGATCTTTAACAAAGGAGACAAAAGACACTATTTTAAAAAAGAAGTCTTTTTTTTCTCCCAGAGCTGAGGACAGAACCCAGGGCCTTGAGCCTAGCAAGCGCTCTACCACTGAGCTAAATCCCCAACCCCAAAAAAGAAGTCTTTTAAACAATGACAATGTTGGGAAAATTGGACATTCAATTTTTCTAAACACCAAAATATGACACAGATAGACAAGAAACTTTAAGAAAGTATTTGCTTGGTTTTATTTAGTACTTTATAATCAAGAAAGAACGCTTCTGAGAGAGAATGAATTTGGATGCCACCACCCCAAACAAAAATAATGATAAACCCATGAGGGACGCGATCTCCCCCTCTCATCCTATACCACACTCCATGGTGGTAACAACTAGGGCACAGACTGATACAGTTTTTCTTTCCCAACTTCACAGGACAAAGAGGCTGGCTAAGCATTGCTTAGAAGGTTTATATGCCTGTGCGGTAAGGAGAGTTATGACATAGGCCACTACAATAGTTTTTATTGTAACTGCAGTAAAAACTTTAAAGCCAGCCAATAATCTTTTGATGTAATAACAATAGTAAATACCCAATGTTAGGCCGATCTACACAATGGTGCGAATTACTTTATTACTTTTATCTCAACATTATACAGTAGTCTATAGTAATAGCACACAGTTATTTGCAGTGAAGAGTCTAAAAGACAGTACAGAAGAGGCAATGGGCACACAAGCAGTGTAGAGATGCAGCACTCTGCTGTACATGATGCATTCTTTCAATGAAAATTTTATAGTTAGGTTCATAATAGTTCTATTTGAAATACTAATGTCCAGCTGGGTGTGGGGGCACATGCCTTTAATTCCAGCAAAGGCAGGCAGATCTCTGTGAGTTCAAGGCCATCCTGATCTACATAGTGAGTTCCAGGACAGCCAGTGAGTTCCTGGACATACAGAAGACTATGTCTCAAAATAAAACACTAAAGTCCAACTAGAATCCCAAAATTAGCATGGAACTTCTTTTTTTTCCCCCTTAAATAGTGATTGATGAGGGAGGGCTGAACCATTGTGGGTGGTGCTATTCCTGGGCTGGTGGCCCTGGGTTCTATAAGAAAGCAGACTGAACATGCCATGAGGAGCAAACCAGTAAGCAACACCCCTCCATGGCCTCTGCATCAGCTCCTGCCTCCAGGTTCCTGCCCTGCTGAGTTCCTGTTCTGACTCCCTTCAGTGGTGGACTACAATATGGAAGTGTAAGCCAAACTCTCTCCTCCCCAACTTGCTTTTGGTCATGGTGTTCATCACAACAATAGAAACCCTAACCAGGATACCTCCCAGCTGCTGGGATGAGTGCATCTATGCCTGGCTGGTGTTTCTTGTTCTATAGTCAACTGACCACCACACTGTGCTTCTGACTCTCCTGCCTCCAATTGCCCGAGTGCTGGGATTACAGGCCTGTACCACTATACCAAAGGATCAAACTCAGGCTAGGGGTGCCAGGGGAGTACTCTAACAACTGAACTACACCCCAATCCTAAGCTGTCATTTCTAATGATATAAAAGTGGAATGTGTCTCACTTAAAATAAGCCAAGATGAATTCATTTGTTTACTTCTGACTGAAGAGGCAGGAGAAGTGCAAACCCAGAGAGCTAGGAAATGGCAGGAAAGCAGTGTCACAGATTCTCAGGTGACTGTGTTTGGACGAGAGGTTCAAAAGGTTAGCTGCAATGTGGAATCTGAAAGCTCACCAAAGGTCTCTTCACACTGTCTCGTGCCAAAACCTCTGGTCCAGCTTGTACTTTGAATGGTCCACACTTGACCTCATATATCTGACTGAGTTAGGAAGATATTCTAATAGTGACAAATTTCACTGTCCAGCAGGAAAATCACACTCATTAATACCCACTGCTCTCACAGAAAAGTCTTACGTTTCAGGAAGCTGTAAGTGCACAGCAGACAGAAATTTCTGAACACTTTCACCTGAAAATGCAATGGCACAAACATTCTTAGCTGTGCTCCTTAAAGTGGCAGGTTTACTTCATTCAATTTCAGGAAAAACCTGCTAAGTCTGAATAATCATAGTTTGCCCTTTCAATTGGTGTTCCATGAAAAACACTAAGCTACCTCAGGTCCCAACTACAAAAGCAGCGGCTCCCTGAAGATGGGGGCATACAGAAGGGCTCTGTTCTTGACTGTTCTTCCACACAGCAGCAACACTATGTGAATCAAGACCAAGGTTAGTAAGAGCAATACTGCTGACTCATCAAGCCTGGGGGTAAACCCAGACACCCCGCTCGGTGTAAACCGTAAGGGAGACGGTTCCCCTGCCCTGCCTCACACTAAGGCACCAGCAGTTTGTGTCTCTGCAGGTGTTAGTCTGTCAGTGCAAATGTCAGCTAGTTATAAAGGCATCCTCTTCGTCCTGTTAGAAATGAACTGATATCATGGATCCCAAAGGACTTCAGAGACTCGTAGGGATCTGTGAGCCACACTTGCCAGGGATAGGCTCCACTGTTTCTATAGAAACAAATCGAAGCGACATTGCAAAAATCACCTCTTACCTTTGCCAAGGTTAAAGACAAACGGCTCGTTCCTATCGTAAGTGGAATCAAACTTCTTTCCATTGGACAGTGTTCCTTTGTAGTGGACATAAACTTTGTCACCAATCATTGGGCTTTCCTCACTACTGCCCACTCTTTTGACAATCTAGAAAAGACAAATACAAGGGGAAAAATGTAGGAGCTTTTTATTTACATAAGAATTAAAAGGCCACACAGGCTACTCCACATGACACAGACAGATTTGCAAATTCACCCTGGCTCCTCAAGGCTTCATTCCTTCTTCTCTCAGAAAACTGTCTTTTCCTAACCCTTCATAGTGCATTTAATATTACTACTCACTGCAACATTCTCTCAAAATAATTACGCAGAGGCAGAGGTAGAAGGATGGATCACTGCAGGAGACAGCCTGGTCTATACAGATGTACTGTGAAACCCTATCTGAGACAAAACAAAGCAGAATTAACCTCAGCTGGCTGGTTTAATGCCCCACACTCTGATGCTAAAATCTCTCAAAACACAGGCTGATGAGCAGGATGAAAGTCCACAAACTGAACTGGGCCAAAAAGATTGCAGGTCTTCTTAAACAGCCACTTAGACAGCCACAGCAAAGCTTCAAAGATATGGCTTATTTACTTCCCTCCTTTTCTAAAGATAGGCCATGACTCTACTTGGCTATTCACCCTGATGTAACAGGTTACACTTCCATTATTTGAATAATCCGTAAAATCTAGACTTGGATGATACCAAGTAACTTGTTTTCTAGTGAAGAAAAAAGGGGGGAAAAAACCCAAAAAACTCCAAAATGAAAAATATTTAGCCATCGTAAAATTCAGAATTTTTTTTATTCTTGGCTGAGCAAACTGCTAAGGCAGTTGGTCAATTCTTGAAAAAGAAAACTCAATCCAGGAGTGTGGTGGTACAATTAGCCTGTCAATCATCTGTTAAAAAGGGGCCATTTTCAGTGGTACATAAGATAGTTAACATCTGATAACATCCTCTTTGGGAAGAGTTTGATTTTTCACATATATAATTACTTGCTTTTAAACTCTTGGGGATGTGTCTCTGAAGCCCCACCTCACACAAACACCGTGAACTTAAGATCCCCCCCCCCTTTTTTTTTTGGAGACAGGGTTTTTCTGTGTAGCCCAGGCTGTCCTCAAACTCACAGAACTTGCATGTCTCTGCCTCCTGAGTGCTGGAATTAAAATGTGTGCCCCACTACCACACAGCCTCTTCCAGGCCTTAAAAGAAAAAATTCAAAAGCACTTTAAAAAACCTGTATGAAATCCTGGAGAGGCTCTGGTCCCTAAGCTGCATATGACACTAAGCGGTCATCGGTGGGACCTGCACTTTAGGACGACTAAGAACACCCCGGCACGTGGGATGGGACTGTGGGAGTCAGATGGCCATTGCAATGGAAATAGGTGCTACAGCATCACTCTGGAGCGGGGGTGCAGTATGCACGTGTGCTCCTGTGTGTGTCTGTCTCCCCAGCAAGATGAAACTTGTGTGTAAGTCTTAAGTTGCCCTAAAGACAAAAATCTAGTCTTAATTAATCTGAAAAAAAAAACAAACAAACAAACCCAAACTTTTATTTTTGATTGATTAGCATTATTATAAATTTACAGACAGAAAACAACCCAGGGGGGTAACAAATGCTCCAGGTCACAGCTGCCAGACTCACAGAATCTTCACCAAAAGCCCCATGGTGGCTTGGAGGATCTAGACAGTAACAGACATTACGACCTCAAGACCTTCAAACCACAAACATTTATAGTAAGCCTAAAATTCATTGTTCTTAGGTTTACTCCCTAGAACAAAGGAGACTACAGTTTACTGTCTGTTTATTTAGAGGGCTCTGAGCAGGCTGGGCAGCAATGTACACTCCTAGTGGAGGGATGCTGTGGTCTGGATAAAGCATGAATATGATCTGTCCTCTCTAAAGCTATGATTGCTACTGGGCCAGTGTTGGGACACGACACCTTCAAGAGGGAAGTAGGCAGTTAGGTGGAATCAATGCCTTGCTTGTATGAGCTCCTGGTGGAGGGATTGGGTTCATCGTAAAAGTTGTAGAAATCTTGCTCACTCCTTATTTTTGCCTCCCAGACTGCCTGGCCGTCCTTCTGCTTTCTACAATGAACAGTGACCTGCATCTGCTTTCTCCTAGAAGCAAGGAGATGCAGGCGTGCCATGTTCTTGGACTTCTCGGGCTCTAGACCTGTGAGCCAAAACAAACACCTCTTTTATGAACCACCCAGGACTCTGTTACAGAATCCACAGGGTCTGAGGGACCTCAGAGGCCAGGTCTCTGAATCTGACACACTGAAGAGAGAAGGTGGGAGATGCTGCAGACAGCCTGGAAAATCTCCAGTGTTGTGAGACGTTTCCTGGAGCTCTGGGTGAGCAATTAGAGTTCCAAGGCTGAGAAGCCCAGGAAGAGGACACCATGGACTGACAGTACAGAGTAAGACAACAGGAATCCATGGACGTTCAGGAGACCAGCACACAAGAGAGGCTTCCACATTAGCAAGGAGAGACAGAACCATCCAGCAGTGCTGACACAAGAGCTGCTGAATTTCCACCTGGCAGGAACACTGAGAATATGCAAAATAAGCTCATCAGAGAAAAAATAACTACATAAAACATGTATGACAACAGTGTGGAACAAACAACTAGTTAATGTGTTTAAGTCATTTAACCTCTTAGTTTCAGCTAATTCACCTATAAAATGGGAGAATCTGGCATACCCTGGTGGCACAGTCCTACAATCCCAACTACTTAGGACACTAAGGCAGGAGGATGGCAGGTTCAAGACCTGCCTGGGTTACAGTGTGAATTCAAGGCCAGCCTGGGCAACTTAGTGAGTCTTTGTCTCAAAAATACAGAGCTGGTGATGCTCTTGTCTAGAATCGATGAGGCCCTAAGTACTATCCCCAGTACCACCATTATTAAAAGGGTACTGTCTCCATAACACTGTTGCTAAGATGAAAATGAAAACATGTGAGGAGTCTGATGAGCTAGCTCATGGGGTAAAGTGCATGCTGAGCAAGCAAGGGGAACCCAGGTGCAGATTCCCAGGACCTATGTAAAAACCTGATGGTGACAGACAGAGTGTGTCTGTGATGGGGGACAGAGACGAGTGGACCCCAGGGGCTGGCTAGCTAGGCAGCCTTACCAAAACAGGAGCCTCCAGGTTTGATGAAAGACCTTGTCTTGCAGAAAAATAAGGTGGAGAAGTGATTGAGGAAGATATGCTGACAGAGGGCAAGTCCACATGCATATGTGTGCACACATGCATGCAACACACATACAAAATGAAAAAGCATTTATCGTGCTTTAAATAAATGGAAAGATGACCCAAATACATATTGTCTGTGCTCCTCCATCATGACACACCGAAACAGTACTTGTATATAAAACCTAAGTCCTCTGCTCTCCCTCTACAAATTCCCTAGTACAGTCACTATAGCTTCAGTACACCCATAAGCACATTAAAACAGCAATTCACATGTACACGCTGACGTAAGGATGCAGTCTTTTGGAATCAAGTAACTTGGGCTGTTCTCCAGGGCCTGGGATGTGAGTGACCAGGGCTCGTCACTTTACCCAGCCCAGCCTCAGCGGCACTTACAATCTGGGATGAACAGCCCGTTATGAAGACAGATGTGAACTGAGCTCTAGTGTTTGCTACTTAGCTTTAGTTTGAAAACACCAGCCACCCTCCCCTCCCCAAAAAAGGCTGGATGAAGTCTCCATCTTCCTTCCGCACGGCAGATCTCCCTACGGTCACACCGCTGTGGCCTTACCTTTAGTACCCCCCTGTCTTTTTTGGTGGTAATATCTTCTCCCTGTTCAACCAGGGCGGCCGCTGGGTTTTCTCCATTGTCACCGGTGCCTTCATCAGTAGTCATTGTCCTTTAAAAGTAGAAAACCTGCCAAGAGAAGGGTATTTTCTTCAGGGAAATATCACTTCTTAATGCACCTGAAACCCCGAGAACTGAGCTTACATAAGACTACTAGAGTTAAAACATCAGAAGTAATAACACAAGTATTTGCTGCGCGCATGTACTGATGTCATCAGACAGGTAAATAAAACATCACCCAGTTCTTCCATTTCCCGTCTAGCCCTGGTCCTAGATTAGAGGGTAGTACAAGTCGGGTCTGCTGGTAATTACATTCCCTAACACAACTACACAGGGAGAAGCTGCCCTCTCACAACGCTACAGCACCCTTCTCCTACAGCCATGTCTTCTGAAAGAACTAAGAGCTTCCCAGGCGCTCTGCTAAAGACAGCAGGTTAGCAGGCAGGCAGGCATCAGTGGCATAAGAGCTCAGAAACAGCAGAGAGCCATAGCTCAAAAATGCAAGCGCTTGTCATCTCTGGACCCTCTCAAAGACTACATTTCCCACTGCTCACTTCAAACAACTACAGAATGAGGTTTTAGGAGCTGGGTGTGGTGGCTCATGCCTATAATCCCAGAACTCAGAGGTAGAGGCAGGAGAGTTGCAAAGTCTAGGCCAATCTGGATTACATAATGCGTTCCAGGTTAGCCTGGGGCATGAGATACCATCTCAAGGAAAAAAAAAAGAAAACCAAAACAAAATCATTCCCCACACACACACAAAAGGAGAGAACAAAGTTCATTTTCCCACAGCACTCAATGTATCTCTCACAGTATGATGCTGACCTGTCTTTCAGATCTAGCCTCTGCTACTTCTCTGCACACACCACACAGGTCAATCTAAGCAAGTCCTTCCCCACACCCACACTTTGATAGCCTTCTCCCCCACAGGCCAGCTCCACTATGTGCATACGAGTCATTTTGCCCATTTTTTTCTCCTTCCTTGGCTCTTAGTTGAATGTTGGTATTTAAGAGGCATTCCTGGTAGATTTTAAGGTTCTTTGAGAACATGGGTTATGTTCGTGTTCAGTCTTTAGCAGGTACTAGAGAACAAGATAGGGTTTCTCTGCCTTAACAGCCCTGGCTGTTCTAGAACTTGCTTTGTAGATAGACCAGGCTGGCCTCTGAACTCACAGAGGTCTGCCTGCCACTGCCTGCGAGTGCTGAGGCTAAAGGTGTATGCCACCGCCCCGGCTACATGAGTAGCTCTTATTGCCAATGTCACCTGACACTTCTTCATGCAAGGCCAAATACTATTATCAGTAATTAAAAGGCTAACCAAAACACTACTGCTACGATTAATTTTATACTGTTCCGTGACTGAGCGGGGAAAACGAAAAATTAGCCATAATTTCCTGAAACAGATTCTTACGTAGCCCAGACTGGCCTCAAATAGACACTCTCTTGCCTCAGCCTCCTGGGTCCTGAGGTTAAGGACACTACAAACCCCAGCTGAGAACTGACCACTTCTAAAGCTGTTCCACATTAGGTAAGAACAGACTCCTGGGCACTCTGTTCACAGTCAAAACCACTTCTACGCTGTGAAAAACCATTCTACTGCTAGAGCTAATGACGAGAACACTAAACTGCAGTGTTTCAACTCACTTCCAAAAGAGCTAAGTTGTCTGCAGTGTGAGGAACTTGCTGTGCCGAAAGATCTTCAAAGACAACACCAAAATCCAAGGGCCCAGCCCCATTCTTGATTTTCTAGCACAGTTTATACCAGAATAAAAGGTCCAAATGTTTGTCTCAGGGTAGTGAAAGGCCAGAACAAACTGTTCTCAAACAAAGAACGAAAGTTCAGTACCCAGTCTACATGATGCTGGACTAGATAATAAGGAAAACCAGACAAGCTTCTGGAAACCCGAGGCTTGTGACATATTTTCTGACACTCAGGAACTTGTGTGAAGCACCAAACAGCAGAAAGAGATGGCCTTCTAAGTACTGGTGGGAGCAGGTCACGGACAGTACCCATGGGAAGTATGTTTTAGGTTCTCACAGATACACAGACCTCTATCAACAGAACACATGACCAAAGCACTGGAAAAATTAAAAACTCCAGGCGAGAAGTTCTTGAGAAAATGGTCCCCAGAACCACCCCAGACTGCTCACCAGGAAAGGAGAAAAAAACCTTCCCAGCAAAGCTTTTACCGGGTGATGTGCATCATACCCCAAAACTGAGTAGTGTAGAGAAAAACTAACCAGCAGTAATGGTTTCTGAATGCACAATGGCCCCAAATCTGTTTAAATTTCAATTCATAAGGAACTCAAGGTGTCCTGTCAGTGCTGGCCATGCCATGTTATGAAACTCTACTGAGGTCTTGGTTCTGAGCACACATGTGTGCATAACTGTGTATGCCATCATACCAGGTAATCCCAACAGTACTGCTGTAACCCCTTGGCTCAGACTGGAGGCTACTGCACACACTATGACCAAGCAGGGTTTTGCTGCACATACAAAGTTTTCTGCTTTTAGGGACATACAACGGGGACTGACTATTTTCCTACTGCCATTTCTCAGCATGTAATATCCCATCAGTCTATCTTTGAGTTGGAGTGCAGCAAAGCAGCACATCCATCTGTTGGCATGCATATTTGCTTTCATCTTTAATAAGCAGTAAAAACATATGTACACCAAAGATTGTTTTAAAATAAACTATTAATGACTTATTATCAATAAGTGTTCAACATGTGTTCCTATTTTATATATTTGGGATTGCATAAGAATTTCTTGAGTAGGGGTGGAGAGGTGGCTCAGAGGTTAAGAGCACTGGCTGCTCTTCCAGAGGTCCTGAGTTCAATTCCCAGCACCCACATGGTGGCTCACAACCATCTTTAATGAGACCTGGCGCCCTCTTCTGGCTTGCAGGCATACATGCATGCAGAACATTGTACACATAATAAATAAATAAATCTTAAAAAAAAAATTTCTTGAGTAAAAAGGGGTCACAAATGGGAACAGTTTAAGAAACCCCATCTGAGCAATATCCTTTTAAGAGGTGACATGAGTCACAACCAAACTCTGTGGCAAACAATCAGACAAACAGCCTCACAGTGATGTGGTGAGAGGTATATATTATTTGTGTGCTAT
The DNA here is from genome assembly GCF_903995425.1 of Onychomys torridus. Classification (NCBI taxonomy): domain Eukaryota; kingdom Metazoa; phylum Chordata; class Mammalia; order Rodentia; family Cricetidae; genus Onychomys; species Onychomys torridus. Next base: position 63,663,209 of record NC_050460.1, on the reverse strand, counting down.
TTCTTAAAAAAAAAAAAAAAAAAAATTTAGCTGGGCGGTGGTGGCGCACACCTTTAATCCCAGCACTCGGGAGGCAGAGGCAGGCGGATCTCTGTGAGTTTGAGGCCAGCCTGGGCTACAGAGTGAGTTCCAGGAAAGGCGCAAAGCTACACAGAGAAACCTTGTCTTGAAAAACAAAAACAAACAAACAAATAAATTTAACTAGGGGGTGCTGGAGAGATAGCTTAGTGGTTAAGAGTACTGGCTGCTCTTCCAAAGGACCCAGGTTCAATTCCCAGGACCCACATGGCAGCTCACAACTGTTGGATCCCAGTGGATCCAACTCCCTCACAATAACATGCAGGTCAAGCACCAATGCATAAAAAATTTAAAAAATTTTTTAAAATATTTAACTGGAAGGTTGGAGAGATGGCTCTGTGGTTGAGAGCACACAGAAGACTGAGGTTCAATTCCAAGCACCCACATGGTGGCTCACAATCATCTGTAACTCAGTTCCAGGAGATCTCTTCTGGTTTCCATGGTCTCTGTATACAGACAGGACACAAACATACATGCAGGTAAACATAAAACTAATTAATGAACGAATTAAAAAAGAGGAAAAAAGTTTTCTCCAGCAAGGTGCTGCTGGCGGTGGCAGCACGCACTAACCACAATGCCAGCACTTGCAGGTGGAGGCAGGGGGATCCAGGGTTTGAACAACAGGCCCAGCCACATGAAACCTTCTCAAAATGAGGTCAGCCCTAACCACATATGAGCAAAGCCATTTGACCTGGGCAGATTGTATTTACAAATTTACACACACACATGTAACAATAATAATTTGAGAATAAGGGTATGGATTTGAGAAGGGACATAGGAGGAAATAAAGGAGAAATAGTATAAATACATTATTCATATATGAAATTCTCAAAAGAGAAATAATTAAGTTAAAAATAAAAGAGAAAAGAAAAACTTGCCTCGCTATTCAAATAAGCATCCCATCCCCACAAGCCCGTGGGTTGGCTCTGGAACTGCCGTCTTGACAAGAGAACTTATTCAACACTGAAGGAATGCGAGCACTGTAAATCTAAGAGAACGGCTCCCAACAGTACTGCTGAGTCCGTGTGAAGAGAAGGACCAGGAATCCTCAGGACAAGAAAACAAACCCTTTCTAGGTTTCAAAGCCAGATCAATCTTAAAGAATAAAGAAATAAACTAAATTTCCCAAATATTTCCCCATGCATTCCATTTAGGCTACTAGAAGTATAGGTTTTTGTAAGCAAACAAATCAAATAATCTTTGTACTTTCTGTGTTACATAAAAAAGACAGGACAATTCCTAAAACCCTTTAAGGCAAACTGAAGAAGTTTCAGTACACTCTTAATGGAGTCTTAATGTTCTTTCCTCGTCCTAGGTTCATTCTGGATTTAAAGTCACCCTTACCTAGCACTATTATTAATTCATGATAAAGCAGCTTATTGTACTGCACTAGCTAAGGGGGGGGGGGGGATTGCTTCCCAGTGCACCAGAAAGGGAACACACAGTTCTCCTTGTTATGGACGCGCCAGATAAGGACTCTCTCCAAAGTGCTGGTCAGCAAGCACCTGAGACAGGACCTAACAATGAGAAGACAAGCAGCATTTCATCAACAGGGGCTGAAAACCGCAGCCCACTGACCAAATGGCTAGGCCTCCCAAATGAGAAACCATTTCAAGCTTTCCCCATGCCCATGGACAGGACTGATGCTGCTCTCGCGTCACAGTGGCTACACCAGACCGTCCCGAGTGTGACAGAAAAGTTGGTAGGAAGACCAAATAGGGAGGTGAGAACTGGCTTCCTTGTTAGAAACCCCCAAACCACAGTGACGGTGTTTCGAAAGTGCTTGAAGTTCTAATAAGCAGAAGTACCCTGCTGGACCTTCTTTCGACAGCCCTGCAGGCCTCCCTCCCATCCTCCCAGGCCCCCTTGCTCCAAAGTCTTCCTGGAGAGACGTCAGACCTTTGGGCTTATCCTTCAGGCTTCTTACTCATCTTGCTAACTGGCAACCTTAGGATCACGTGTGGAACTTTTAAAATGCTGTGGGTGCCTGAACTCCAACTGCAGAGGGGCCAGGCTGAGGTGGTGTCCGGGCACCAGGTGGCAGAGCACGCTGCATGGTCTCGGCGTGCAGCCAGATGTGGCTGGAACCATCACTTCTCTCATTTTCTGTCCTGTCCTTCCTGCTCCATGTTGGGAGAGCTTTTCCTTGATGGGATTTTTAGAGCCCCATTTGGTCAGTAGCTATGGCCAATATTTTGTTTACTCTGTTTCAGAGACTTTCTTAAACTTAGTAATGTTCATTTTTACATGATTTTTATTCGATGATTGCTCACTTTCCTCAGCACTTTGTAATTTTGTGGCTATAACTTCACATCTTTCTGCATATACTACTTAGAATAAGGCAGGACATTTCTTAGGAAAAAGTACTTGGCTAAAAGTTGTTTCAAAAAGGCAAACACGAAGTGCTGAGTTTCTGTGTTCCCTAGTATCTTCAGAGGCACTGGCAATGTTAAAGATGTAAGAAGGACAGGCAGGGTCTCCTGAATTCAAAGTTAAGCAGAGGAGAGATGAATAAGGACGCCAAGGTGACAGGTGGATGGTTTGGTATTTGCAGCACAGTTTCAGAGGGAAATGAATGCTTTGGGCAGAGGGAAATAAAGGTTTAAATTCATAGGGGAAAGAGCCAAGAGGGAATGAAAAGTAGTGATTCGAGATGTGCTGAAGTTTCCCCAGCAGTTCAATATTCACAGGCTGCATAAGTTAGAGCTAAACTAAAAGGGTTGCTAATTAAATTATTTCTTTAAAAAACATACTCTTACTTTAAATATTAGTTTATCTTATGTGCATGGGTACTTTGAATACATGTCTGCACACCACATGCACGCCTGGTGCTTACAAAGGCCAGAAGGGGTCAGGTTCCCTGAGTTACAGTTGTGGGTGCTGGGAACTGAACCTGGGTCCTTTAGAAGAGCAGTCAGTGCTGCTGCCGCCGAGCCATCTCTCCAGCCCCAAATCAAAGCGTTTCCTTAGGTAGGTAGTCATGAAAATGTCTGAATATTTGGAAACACCAACCATAAAATGTTACAGTTTGAGAAAGGATGAGCTACATTTATACATAGTGCAGCTGAAGGTTATCTAGCTAAGCCTAGAAGCATTAAACACTCAAATCATGGAACTAGGAAAGAAATCTTTCTTAAGTGAATGTTCATTCAAAAAGAACACCGATGTTGGCTGTAGGTAAAGTGCATTAAAGAGAACACTATTGTGGTAGATAGAGTGTGTCACTATGGTGCCCAGTGATGACTTGGTCTTCTAGGCACTGAGAGTTATGGGTAAGAGTGCAGGCAACCCAAACTGCATGGATCAGAATGGGTCACTACAGCTACAGATATCTACAGATTCACTCGATTACAGCTACCCAGCACACCACCTTCTTCATCATCATTTCGCCTTAGGGTTCCCACAGCTGCAAACATCAGCTGTACTGAACAGGTGAAGCCTTACCCACTGTAGGAAAACCACCTTGTACTACTGACAAGAAAAACAGGAAACAAAAGAGGGGAAAGCTGCCAAGATGTCCGTTTTGGTTTTGTTTCTATTTCGAGGCAGGCAGGCTAGGCTGGGACTCACGGAGATCCGCCTGCCTCTGCCTCCAGAGTGCTGGGATTAAAGGTGTGCAATGCCATGGCCTAGCTGCCCTTTTTTTTTTTTTCTTTTTTTCAAGAAATGGTTTATGTATACAGCCCTGGCTGGCTGTTCTGGAACTCACTATGTAGACCAAGCTGGCCTCGAACTTACAGAGATCTGCCTGCCTTAAAGGGGTGCACCATCACATCAGGCCAGGCACCAACACATCTTAAGAGAAAAGAGAATGGCACACGGAGAACAACCTGTAGCGTGGTCCTGCTTTTAGGAAGCAATGTGTATGTGTCTGCATATATGTATTCCAAGAAGTCTGCAAAGACCCTCGGCAAGCAAAGCCCCGCCACACTGCTCCAACGGGTAACATCCACTAGAGAAGAGGCCTGGCAGCTAGGTGAGGGGTGCATGCTGCAGTACTAGCACTCGGGAGGGGGGCAGGAGGACCTGGGTCGTACGGCTGGTGCGGGTTGCACAGACCTGCTCTCAACAGACACAACAGAATAACGGGAGGAGCAGGCTAGCGAACTTACACCTACTCAAGCTTTTTCTTTCTTTTTTTAAGAGACAGGGTCTCTATGTAGCCCTGGCTATCCTAGAACAGCCTCAAACTCAGGAGATTTGCGTGTCTCTGCCTCCTAAATGTTGGAATTAAAGGCATGTGCCACCAAACCCCAGAGATTTTCACTTCTTTTAAAATAGCTTAGCACTGTTATATAGTCTTTTCAAACTTAAGGGAGTCCAGCCATCGGGACTTTTCATTCTTTCTTTTCGAGTTAATTCAACATTTGAAAAATCACATTTGGTGTATGAATGGGGTGTGTGAGAGCGTCACGCTACAGTGGACAGCTGCCAGGAGTCTCTTCTCTCCTTCCACCATGTGGGTCCCAGGGATCACTGCAAGTGCCCTCTAAAGCTAGTTCAGGAGCTCCAGCTGGGACCCATTGAACAGGGGTGCTCTCAAAACATCTGGGAGAGAAGTCCTGGTGACAGTTATAGATTAGGGAGTTTAATGGTAATTACGATGACAATATTGTCACAACTACTGCAGGACACTGAACTCAGGGCCTATGCATGCCAGCTGCACTCTACCCAAGCTACATCCCTAGCCTGCTTCTCAAGTCTTTATGGCCCAAGCCTCACTGCTTGTACGTTGGGCAGCACAACTGAAAGCCCCTGCTGAAGAAGCTGAGCATCCCCGGGGCAGGTTGAAGGATCTATCCCCAAAGCACTGAGGAGACTGCTCTGCTGCCCTGTACTCCCACCCTGTGCTCCCACCCTGTCAATCTTCTAAGCCTTCAGTGCGCATCCACCTGCTGAGGCAGGCAGTCCAGGTTCTCTCCAGCACTTTCTTGACTTGATGTTCTGCTAACAAACTCTACAGGGCTCTATACCAAGTCATGAAACCCCAGCCCAAAGGTCTATCAGATAGGCATGGCTACTAAATGCTGTAGCAACTGATGGTAACACTCAATAGTCTTCACTTCTTCCTAGTAACAAAGCCTCAACTCAGGGGCTGGAGAGATGACTGGGTGGTTAAGAGCACTGGCTGCTCTTCCAGAGGTCCTGAGTTCAGTTCCCAGCAACCACATGGGAGCTCACAACCACCTGCAACTCTGGGTCTAGGGGAAAATTAAAAAAAAAACAAAACAAACTCCACTTATTGACTTACTTATTTTAGTATCTTTTTTGCTTTGTTTTGTGTTTTGAGATTTTGAGGTCCTGAGTTTGAAGCCCAAGAGGGGAATCCAAAACTGCTGTGCCAGGTACTGTTGTAGTGGAAACGCTCCAACAGAAACATGTGTCTCCATGAAGTGGACATTCTGTCGAGGGCTGAGACACTCTGACCTGGGCCGTGTTCTTTGGTTTTGTTTTGGAAATAGGGTCTCACTGTGTAGTCCTGGATGGCTCAAAACTTGCTAACTTAACCAGGCTGACCTCAAGTTCAGAGATCTGCCTGCCTCTGCTTCACAAGTGCTGGGATTAAAAGGGTATGCTACCATGCCTGGCTCCAAGTTTTTAATCTTAAAAAAAAAACAACAAAATTTCTACTTGGTACCAGAGTGGTAGATTAACCTGAGGTGACTCATTAACACCTAATAGTTTAGTTCCAAGCCTGCTGCTGGTTTCTAAGAACATACCAACAGAAGCCAATAAATACCCCAGAGTGTGTAATATGTCACTTTGTTTTTCCCTCCACTGCTTAGTCTAAATAAAGGGCATATAAGCAGCACTCAATAAATGGTGAAAAGAATTGTGATTTCAAAAGCAGTCAAAACAAAGATGGTAAAGTACCAGGCAGTATAAAGAATCAGTGCAAAAATGTCATGGCAAGCTGACTAAATTACTTCTCTAAATTAATTTGGAAAAATTATCCTGCACCCGATTGTGACTTTAAAATGAGAAATAAGATTTGTTCCCCCCAGGAATGATAACTAAAATAACCTGGGCATAACTGAACATGTAGGTGTGAAGCACACTGGAAGCATCTGTGTATACACCACACAGCAAGCAGAGGACCAGGACCACATCAGCATCTCCGAGACCCACTCGACTAGCAATCAGAAGAAGGACGGTTCACAGAGAAAAGAAACATAGAACCAAGGTTTATCCACTATCATATCCCACAACTGGAGACATGGTCAGCAGCTAAGAGAACTGACTGCTCTTATGGAGGACCTGGGTTTGATTCCCAGCACCCACACAGCAGCTCATAAACAGCGGTAATGCTAGCTCCATGTTATCTAGCTTCTGAAGGTACCTCCCCAACACACACACACACACACACACACACACACACACACACACACACACGGTGCACAGGCATATATGCAGTCAAAACATCCATAACACATAAATAAAATATTGCATTCTCTTGTACTAAGCCAGTGTCTCATTCAAACATTTCAATGTAAATCAAGCAGATGTTAAAAACATGGCTTCCTTGTGTTTCTTAAAAGTCATTTTAAGTCCAAAATAAAAACTGTAAAAGAACAACACTTCATAACAAGAGTTGAAAAATGCTAGAGAATGATTTCCTTGAGAGTACTAAAAAAGCATATGAATGAAGGCATTTTGAGTTATCTCTAAAAATAAATTTCCTGTACTTTAAAGATAAATTACAGCAAAATTTAATATGTAACATCTGTTTGTAGTTTGTATACCTTTCTAACTTCTGGAGATTTGAAGGCTTGTGAGCACATGGAATAAATCAATTTTTAAAGAAAAAGAATAGCATTTTGGGCCTGTGGACAAGCCTTCCTCACGTAAGAACAAAAGCTTTGGCCACCATGGGTCCCTGTTCTGAAGACAGGTGGCTTAAAGGCCAGAAGGCACACGCCCTCATCTACAGGCACTAGCTACAAAGGCTTTGCCCTCACTCAATTTTTCTAGCTATAAATTACAGGAAGTTAGGCTACAACGACACTCCGGCTCCAAGACTTTATATTTAGAAATTACCTTTAATGCTTTGTGGGAAGTCAGATTTGATAGGCGGAAAGGGAAGAATTCCAAAGGAATAAAAAGTTATTTTAGGGGGCTGGAGAGATGGCTCGGAGGTTAATAGCACTGACTGCTCTCCCAGAGTTCTAGAGTTCAATTCCCAGCAACCACATGGTGGCTCACAACCATCCGTAATGAAATCTGGTGCCCTCTTCTGGCCTGCAAGTATACATGCTGTATACATAATAAATAAATAAATCTTTTTTTAAGTAAAGTTATTTTAGTATTATAGAACTCAACTTCCCATTCTAGCCCTCTGGGCAATAAACAAACCAACAGCAAATCAATCAATTAGTTCTGAGCTTCCCTTAGACACAGCCCTAGTTTTCTGGAGCTGCTAGAACACATGACTACAGGCTCACTGGCTGAAACAGCACGGTTTACAAACCTGCAGTTCTGGAGCTGAGACAAGAGAAAAGGCAAAGCAAGAGGGTGTACCCTGCCTATGGGCCTGGGGGGACCACTCCTTGGCCTTCCCCAGATTCTAGGAGCTACCTACAGGGTCTTTGCCGGTGGTTCCCTTCCTTCATCTTCAAATGCTGTGTTTCTTTGTTGGTTCCTAAATTAATCTTTCAATGTTATTCATTTGTAAATTCTCATGGAGGCCGGAAGTGGACTTCAGTTGCTCTCCACCTTAATTTTTGCAACAGGGTCTCACTGAACCTATCCCTTGCAAATTTGGCTGGACTGCCTGAACAACAAGCCCAGAGACTCTCCTGTTTCTGCCTTCCCAGGCTCACACCACCACAAGTGGCTTTTAATGTGGGTGCTGGGGTCTGCCTCCAGGTCCTGGTGCTTACTCAGCAAGCACATTACCAACTGAGCCAAATGTAGTCTCCTGCATCATTCCTTTGTAGTTATAGCTCCTACCTTCTAACAGAAAGCTCCTCTTCTTTGTAAGAGCTCATGTAAGCAGGGCATGGTCATGCACTCCTTCAGTCCCAGCACTCAGGAGGCAGAGGACAGGGGATCTCTGTGAGTTTGAGGCCAGTCTAGTCTACAGAGCTAGTCCAGGACAGCCAGGGCTACACAGAGAAACCATGTCTCAAAACTCCCCACCCCCCAAAAAAAAGAACTCACGTGACAAAGCAGGGAGCAGCTGGAACAGGCATATCCAGTCTTTAGCTTTACAAACACCTACAGTGTGCCCTTTGCTCTGTACAGCAGACTCCAAAGCCCTTCAGGAGCCCTTCCTTTGCTTACTGCAGTTACCCAGTCAGCCGACCACCATGAGTTTCTCCAAGAATATAGTCAGTAGGTTCCTCACCCCACACTAGGGCTCTCCTACTGCTCTGCCCTTCTTTCTCTCTACATCCATTTGGACAATCAAGTTCTAACCTGACAGCCAAGTAAAATCTAGTATTTCATAGATACTCTGAAAATACCTTCAGCATGTCAGAGGCACTTACCTAGTCTGTCTGTCTGTCTTTGTCTTCTTCTTTCTTTGCCTTTTCTTTTTGGCTTTTTGAGACAGGGTTTCTCTGTGTAGTCCTGGCTGTTCTGGAACTCACTCTATAGACCAGGCTGGACTCAAACTTAGAGATCTGCTTGCCTCTGTCTCCCAAGTGCTGGGACTAAATGCGTGCACCACCACCCAGCTACCTGGTCTTTCAATTCCACAACACATTAAAATTGTAAGAAAACAACACACACACACCACACATTCTTCCTCCTCACTATCACTGAAGAGTGCTTCAAGCAGCGCACCATAAATGCTGGAGAATGTATAAGCGTGCTCCTTAGCAGACTGTGTGAGAAACACACAGCAAACTGCTCATACTCCAGCACACAATGTGTGAGTATGTGCACTCTCTCCATCCCCATAAAGCCACCACAACAATCGAGACAATGAATAGATCTGCCATCCACAAGATTTTCCTGTGTCCTTTTCTAACTCCTCCTTTCCCAGCTCAGGTCCCCAGGAGGTCACTGATCTGCTTGCTGTGTAGTCTGACTGTCCTCAAACTCAAATGATTCTCCTGTCTCATCTCTTAACACTGGGATTACAGGAGTACCACCATAACTAGACCCATTGTTTTTTCTTTTACTTACTTTACTTCAGAAAAATTTGGTACATCCAAAGCTACAAAGATTTTCTTCCAAGAATTTCATAAATCTGTGCTTTACATTTAAGTCTATAATCAACTGGGTCAACTTTCTGTAGGGGTCATGGAAGTCTCTGTGCTCACAGACATGCACTGGGGACCCAGACTGTTAAATACATAGGGAAGGAATACAAACGCCATTTTCCACCCAGAAGGCTGGAGCGGAAGTGCTTTCTAGCCTGGTGACCATTGTCCTATCTGTGTGGCTGAGGCCTTTGCAGCCCTGGACACTTGCTCATAAACTCGGTCTTCTCAGTTGGCTACAGAACCTAACGTTATGAACTGTGTGCCATGTACTTTACAGAGTCAGTGCAGTTACACCTCATCTATACTGAGATTATTTTGTTCCTCAGAGACTTAGGCATGCTTTGTTGTGCACAAGAATAGTTTTCACCAGACTGTGCTGTGCTTCAGTGAGCCTGAAATAAAGCAATGGGGTCGAACTCCCAAAGTCTGAACTAATAACCTGCTACTGTGCCATCCTGAGCCTTCTTGCCTCCTGTAGCTGGATCCACTCTGCTGCCCTCTGCTGGCGGATTACCCTGAAGGGTTAAAACTCTAACGCCATTTGGCAAACAGGGATTGTTCATATCTCAGAATTTGGACATTTAAAATATGTACATGAACAGTTGATGCTTTTTCTAACATAGTTGCTTCTACTCACCAGGCAGAGACCACTTTGATTGCCGTCAATCATCTGTTACACAGCTCGTTTCTAAGACTCCCATCCCAACTAAAAACTGGTAACAGTCCTGCTTACCAGCAAGCACTTGAAGGAATTTCGCAATTTATGAGATTTTAACCATGATCCTGGAATACCTTACAATCCACAGGGTCAAGCTATAGGGTTAATCTATTGTGAAATGATTAAACAGCAAATTTTAAAATAAAAAGGGGTTATATAAACCTACCTACACCTCCACATACTAAGATGTATAGTATGAAGCAAGGATTCTTTTCTTTTCTTTTCTTTTTTTTTTTTTTCCAAGACAGGGTTTCTCCATGTAGTTTTGGTGCCTGTTCTGGATCTCGCTCTGTAGACCAGGCTGGTCTTGAACTCACAGAGATCCACCTGACTCTGCCTCCTGAGTGCTGGGATTAAAGGCGTGCATCACCACTGCCCATCAAGGACTATTTTCTTAAATACAAAGATCAATTTGCTCCAAAGCTTTTGTTTGTGAAAAGACAGGTTTTTTAAAATTTTATATTTATTTTAAGTGTATTTGTGTATTGTCTGCATGTACGTCTGTGTGAAGGTGTTGAATCCCCTGGAACTTGTTACAGATAGTTATGAACTGCCATGTGAGTGATGGGAATTGAACCCAGGTCCTTCAGAAGAGCAGTCAGTGTTTTTAACCACTAAGCCATCTCTCTAGCCCCCGGCAGTCTTTTTTTCCATTAAACAAATTCTGAAGACTTATTATTTTATGTACGTATTTTGCCTGCATGTATGTCTGTGCATTATGTACATGCTTGGTGCCTGTCAAGGTCAGAAGAGGGCTTCAGATCCCCTGGGACTGTTGTGAGCCACCATGTGGGCTATGTTCTTAAGGGTTATTGTTTCTGCTTCTTTTTTCCCCCAAACTATTGTGTTCAAGTTTGGCATTATAACATTGGCACCACAGAGTAAGTTAGGAAATAGTCTCTCTATGTCAACATTATCCAAGAGTCTGTGCAAAACTAATGTTACGGTTCTTCAAACATCTGGTAGATTCCTCAGGGAAAGCTACGTAGGGCTTAGTTTTCCTTGAAGGAATTCGGCCTTTGTTTTCAACAGATGAAGCACTTCTCAGGCTATTCACTGCTTCAGAAATAAGCTTTGCTGTCTTGGATCACTGTCTACTTACTATCATAAAGCAACTCATACTGGTTTTAATCTTCTTTTTAAAATTGCATGTTCTATACTTCATTACTTTCTCTCTCTACTGGTAATGTGTGTCCTCTCTCTTCCTTCTGGTCAGTCAGGCTAGAAGTTCACAGACTATACTTGTGGTTTCCAAGAGACAACTTTTTACTTCATTGGCTTTCCCTACTATTTTCCGGATTTAAGCTTTTATCTTTGATCTGTTTCTTCTGTCTACTTTAGCTTTTTATCTTTCTTTCATTTCTTTTTAAAAAGATTTATTTATTATTATGTACACAGAAGAGGGCACCAGATCTCATCACAGATGGTTGTGAGCTCCCATGTGGGTGCTGGGAATTGAACTCAGGACCTCTGGAAGAGCAGCCTTAACCCTCTGAGCCACCTCTCCAGCCTTCTTTAGTTTCTTAAAAAGTAAGCTAGATACTTTTTTGTGACTTTACACTTTCAAATTTGTCCTTTGAGTATTTCCATAGCTATAAATCACAAATTTTAATGACGTATTAAAATTCAAAATTTTTTATAACCTGAGTTCCTGAGAAATGTGTTCATCTCTAAATGTTTATAATTTTTCTGGGCATTTTTCATTTTTAAAAATAAATTTTTTTTGAGACAGAGTCCGTGTAGCTTTGGCTAGTCTAGAGCTAACTCAAACTCAGAGATGCACCCGCCTCTGCCCTGCAGTGCTGGTTTTCAAAGGGTGCACCAGCACACCCAGCATATTTTCCATTTTATTTTATATGTGTGGGCATTCTGCCACATGTCTATCTGTGTATCATGTGTGTGCCTAGTGCTCTTGGAGGCTGGAAGAGCTCCTGGAACTGGAGTCACAGATTTTGAGTCATCAAGTGGGTGCTGGGAATTGAACCCAGGTCCTGTGGAAGAGCAGTCAGTGCTCTTAACTGGTAAGCCATCTCTCCAGCCCCCAGCATTGATTTTATTTTTTATCTTTCCTTTCCTTTTTTTTTTTTTTTTTTTGAGACAGGATCTCACTATGCATCTCTGGCTGTCCTAGAACTCACTCTGTAGACCAGGCTAGCTTCAAACTCACAGAGATCTACTTGCCTCTGCCTCATGAGTGCTAGGATTAAAGGCGTGTGTCACTATGCCCAGACCCAGCATTAATTTTTAATTTAATTTCTTTTGGTCAGAATACATACTTGAGTATCAAGTCATACAAATCTTTGACATTATTTTATAAACTAAAATATGAACTATCTTACCATCTTATATGAAACTGAAAATAAAGTGTATTTGGTTTATAATGGATAGACTATCATCACAAATGTCAATTCAGGTAGTTGGCATTCACTTCTGATGCTCCCCTGGGGAGCTGTTCACTGGTCTATCGTTGAAAGGATAGAGACCTCTTTCTTCAGGGTTTATCAGATTCTGATTATGTATTTTGTTTATAGGTACATAAATATTTCAAACTATTAAATATTTAGGACTGATGACCCCTTTAACTTTTTTTTTTTTGGGGGGGGGGGTGGAGACAGAGTTTCTCTGTGTAGTTTTGGTCCCTGTCCTGGATCTTGCTCTGTAGACCAGGCTGGCCTCGAACTGCCTCCCGAGTGCTGGGATTAAAGGAGTGACCCACAGCCGCCTGGTGACCCCTTTAACATAAGAAAATCTTCCTTCTTGGTAATCTTTTTCTGTTTTCAACATTTATGTATAGGTATATGTGCATATGAATGTTGGCAGAAGCCAGAAGAGGCCATCACAACCCTGTAGCTCCAGCTCCAGCTCCAGGGTTGCAAGTGAGCCACCCAATGTGGCTGATGGAAACTGGACTCAGGGACCCTGGAAGAACAGTAAAGTACTCTTAACTACTGAGTCCATTTTTTCTAGTCCCTATTCTTGGTAATCTTGTTGGCTCTAGAATCTAATTGGTGTAAAGTCAGTACAATCATTGCGGCTTCCTTTAGATAGTATCAGCAATGAGTATTCTTTTCTACTTTATCTATTGGTATGTTCGTATTCACACAGCAAGTCTCTTCTAGGTAGCACACAATGAATTATTATGCAACTTACAGCACCCTGTCTCTTAACTGGGGATTTTTAGGCCTTTTATATTTAATGTGACCGCTGACACAGTTTTTATGTGAATCTACCTTCTTACTGTGTATTTCCTATTAATCACATTTTTTTTTACATTTTCCTTCTTTTTTTTTCTTGCCAAATTTTGAAATTCCTGGCTATTTTTTTCTTCAAAAAAAAAGGGGTGGGGGATTAATGTGATCCTTTTTCTTTTAAAAACAACAACTATATACACATCTTGTCTTCGTGGGTTTTTTTTTTTTTTTTTTTTTTTTTTTTTTAACCGTCTCAAAGTATATTCTGGACAGTTCACACTGCCAAGGCTTTGGGCTACAACATCTACTTCAGTGTCTACTAATTTCATCACCAGAGGCATCTCAGAGGCTTTCTCTTTCTTTCTTTCTTCCTTCCTTCCTTCTTTCCTTCCTTTCTTTCTTTCTTTTGGTTTTTCGAGACAGGGTTTCTCTGTAGCTTTGGAGCCTGTCCTGGACTATCTCTGTAGACCAGGCTGGCCTCGAACTCACAGAGATCCGCCTGGCTCTGCCTCCCGAGTACTGGGATTGCAGGCGTGCGCCACCACCGCCCGGCTATCGGAGGCTGTTTCTATTGAATAACTTTTCCTCCTTTGTGAGCGTGGTGATTTTCACCTGAGGCTAACTGAACCTGGCCCTGGTGAGGGACAGGTATTTTTGCACTCCTCTGATCTGATCCTTTCCAAGCCTGTTCTGGAGCTTTGTTGGGAGGATGAAGGAGTCTTCTGTTGAGGGCTGTATTCGTCCACCACTAAGGCAACCAGCTTCTGAGTACTCTCCCTGATGTTCTATGGCCTACAAGGCTTTCCTAGTTTGGTTGGTAGTAACTAAAACATTTTTGTTTGACACAGTTTTGCTGCTGTGTAGCCAAGGCTGGCCTTGAACTCACCATCCTAAACTCACCTCTGCCTCCTGAGTGCAGAGAATACAAGCATCTGCCACCATGTCTGACTTTGAAAAGAAAGGGTTGCTTTGGGGTGGCTCTTTTGCTGACTGAGCAGTGCTGTCTGAAAAGCAAATGGGATGCACACATCTCTGGACTCCACTGAGAGTGCTCCCTCCTCTTCTAGAGCCATCTCTGTCCTCTCCGGACTCCACTGAGAGTGCTCCCTCCTCTTCCACAGCCATCTCTGTCCTCTCTGGACACCACTGACAAAAACCCTCTGGAGTCTAGTGTAACTGCAGCCGTTACCTGCTGGCTTCTTTCCCCAGGGATCACTCTCCCCTTTGCTGCTGGCTTACTGGTGTTAGATACTGTCATCTTGTATATTTTGTCTGGGGGTTTTTGTTTGCTTTGTGATTGTAGCCTGGAGAGTAAATCCAATCTCTATAACTATATTTTTGTCAGAATCAAAAACACAAGTCTACAAATTCCATTTTAAGTCAGAAAAAGATATGATGGAAGAGTGGTGTTTCAACAGGTAGAAAGTGTTGTGGCATAGAATATTTGTTTAACTAAGTAAGATGTGTTACATTTGTGTTGCAGAGTAACTATTTAAGTAAAGACGTGTTACATTCATTTATGCTGCATTTGTTTAACTATGTAAAGATGTGTTGCTGTTTCACCTTGCCCGCCTAATGCGTCTGATTGGTCTAATAGACAGCTGAATGGCCAATAGCTAGGCAGGGGAGGGGCAGGCAGGACTGGCAGGCGGAGAGAATAAGGAAGAGGAGGACTCTAGGCTCAAGAGAGAACGAGCGAGGGAGCCAGCCGGCCGGCCGCGGAGGAAACAGGAAAGTAAGACACACAGAATGGAAGAAAGGTCAAAAGCGCTGAGGCAAAATGCAGATGAAGAGAAACAGTTAGTATAAGAGTTAGCTAGAAAGGAGCAAAAGCTAGGGCAAGCATTCCTAACTAATAAGTCTCTGTGTCAGGATTTGGAGGCTGGAGGTCTGAGAAAGCCCACTACAATAAAGTCTTATAAAATAAGCATTGCTGGGACAAGTCACAAAAGTCTCAAATTTGGAAAGTGTAGTTTTCCCATGACACTATAAAAGTCTACTACTTTAACAGATAATAAATAAATAAATAAATCTTCCAATAATCAGGTATTTTATTTTAAAATGCTAAACAAAACGATGACTCTGTGGCAATCTGGTAACTGCAGCACCATATTTTGGTTTTTCCTTTCTTTTTTCCCATTTTTTGGCTCTTTGAGATAAAGTCTCACTATGTAGTCCTGGCTAGCATCAAACTGAGTCATCTTTCTGCCTCTGCTTCTCGGATGCTAGTCTTACAGTACACCATCATATCATTACTTCTGTTTGTTTTGAAACAGGGTTTTTGTGTGTAGCCCTGGCTGTCTTGGAACTCACTCTGTAGCCCAGGCTGGCCTTGAACTCAGAGATTCGCCTGCTGCTGCCTGCCAAGTGCTGGGATTAAAGGTGTGCAGCTCTACCACCCACTCACACCAGTTCTTATTTTGATCTTTAATCTATAAGAAATGGTTATGGAGGGCTGGGGAGATGGCTCAGAGGTAAAGAGCACCGACTGCTCTTCCAGAGGTCCAGAGTTCAATTCCCAGCATCCACATGGTGGCTCACAACCATCTGTAATGAGATCTGGCGCCCTCTTCTGTATATATAATAAATAAATCTTTAAAAAAAGAAATGGTTATGGAAAGAACAAAAACTGATTTTTATATTCCATAGGACCATTAATAATTATCATAATTTTAAAATTGAGTTAAACACTGCTTTATTTTTATGTTAAGCGTCAGGATCTTTTTATGTAGCTTGGGTTGGAACTGGAGCTGTCCATCCTCCTACCCCAGTCTCCTGAGTGTAGGGATTATGGTGTATGCATCCATCCTGGCAACTGTTCTTCTGTTCAGGAATCATCTGAAAAGTGTACAGGGGATACTAAAACATGTCAAGTCTTGAAGTTATAAAAGTGACTTTGGCCCCGGGCAGTGATGGCACACGCCTTTAATCCTAGCACTCGGGAGGTAGAGGCAGGCAGATCTCTATGAGTTCAAGGCCAGCCTAGTCTACAGAGTCAGTTCCAGGACAGCCAGGGATATACAGAGAAACCCTGTCTTAACAAACAACAACCAAAACAAAACGATAAAAAGAAAGAAGAGTGATTTTGGTTGGTGTTGATGGTAACAGAGTTTAACAGACATTTTAAGTTTAGATTCTGTTCTACAGCAAACTTCAAACGTCCACCCAAAATACACAAAACCTATGAAATATTTCAGTATGTTGAGTTTTTAAATCCCACTGGAACTGGGTTGCACAATTCTGCATTCTGATTGGCTGTGGTTTTCCATAGTCGTCTTCATTTGTTCCAAAGAGAAGTTTCCTGATAGGGGTGCTGAACTTCCCTGTGCGTATAAGGGCAGGTGTTTAGATTAGTGTTAGGATTATGCTCACTTAGTACAGTAGGAATTGTAGGTTCTCCTTCAATAACCATGCTTTCACTAGCACTAAGTACTTAGCTAGGTTTCTGTTACCAGGCATTTCTCTCCGACTGGAGAGCTGCCGGTTACTGACCACGTCTGCCCAGCACTACTGCACTCTTGAGGTTACTGTGCCACGCTGATCACTGATGTGGTTCACAGGCATCGGAGCCAGACAGGACTGTTGGTTGCCTCCCTCCTTTGGAAGCTGCATGGTACCTTCTGGTACTATGAAAGCTTTTCCTCAGGGAAAAGGTATTCAGGTCAATTCTAGCTCAGGGGTCTCTAGGCTCTGTGTCTAAGGTGCATGGTGTCTCCAGTAATAGGGGACTTCCCTTACACCTTTGGGGAGCAACCAAGGCCAGTAACAATAGGCTGTATGTTTTGGGAGCCTCAACAACTCAAAAGAGGGCGCCTCGGGTCTGCTATTAGGGTTTTGTTGAGTGCTCTTTAGCTGGTAGAGGGAGCATCATCAGCCCACTGGGTATCTTCTTCCCTGAGATATCTGCTCAGATTACTTCTGGTGGGGGTGTGCAGGTAGTGGCGGTCTATTTCCAACTGTGTTATATTCTTATTACTGTTGTGGCTGATAGTGGTGCTAGCAATCAAACTAGTTAGTCACACATGGTGCACAGATACATATAAGGTAAGAGTAAATAAAAGTCCATTCACTGTATGAAGCCATTCACTAAAGACCACAACAGGTAAACCCAGAGATGGAAAGCAGAGGAGTGGTTGCCAGGGAGGGGCTGGAGAGACGGGCAGGTGGAGGGGAGTGACTGCTGATGTGTGGAGGAGTACAGTGGTGGTCTGAACACACTGGAAAACCCAGCTGTGCACTCTAAAGGGTGAACCCCAACACCTGAGGTTCAGTCAACAAAGCCATCGTACAACAGTCCACTGAATACACGGCACGCGCTGCTGCCGCCCACAGCATGTCACACTGTGGGACACTTCTACGCCTCACTGCCCGCCGCATGCCAAAGGGATCCAAAGTCTTGCTTAAGAATCTGTTTGACAACCAGGCGGTGGTGGCACAAGTCACTAATCCCAGCACTCGGGAGGCCAGCCTGGTCTACAGAACGAGTTCCAGGACAGCCAGGGAAACACAGAGAAACCCTGCCTCAAAAACAAAACAAACACAACCCCCCCACACACACACACAACCACACAAAGAATCTGCGTGACAACAAAACAGCTGTGAACTTGAGCAAGTCACATAACTACTTTGAGCCTCAGCCTCCCAACTTAAAACGTAAGGTTTAGCATGACTGGAATTTAGAGCACAGGTCAGAGCTGTCCTCAAAACCCAAAGGAAAAAAAAAAAAAAAGAGTTCCTCTGCACTGGGACTCCAGTACTGACCCCACTGCACAGCACTCCAGTGCGGCACAGTGGACTTCCTTCCAGCCTCAGCAGTGGGAGCTGCTATAACTGTCCTCCTAATTTACACTACTATCTTAAGGCTTCCACAAACCACAAACATGAGCCTGGAATGGTAGGTAGCTCACACAGGTAACCCCAGAACTCTGAAGGCCGAGATTAAGTTTAGAGGGGTCAGTTTAAGGTCATCCTGAGCCACATACTGAGTTTGACACCAGGTTAGCCTTGGAGACCCTACCTGTGGAGGCCCACAAAGATTTCCTAGTGAGAGCTGAGCTTGCTTTACCCAGCAGGGCTGCATTAGGGGACTGCTTGGGTACTAGGTGACTGCATGGCTACCAGGTGACTGGAAGGGTCTACGTCTGGCTGAGCTGGGAGAGGTCTTTGCTCTACCTCCCGGCATTCCTATAAACAGTCCTTCAGAAGCCACAGAAGGGGCTGGTGGGTAAGGATCCAGGCCCTCCCGAGGCTATCCTGTGTTTCCTTCTGTCTCTCTCTCCTTCTCTCTTTTTTCTCTTTCTGGAGCTGAGGACCAAACCCAGGGCCTTGTGCTTGCTAAGCAAGCGCTCTATCTCTACCACTGAGCTAAATCCCCAACCCCTAAGAAAGTGTTTTCTTTCTTTTTTTTTTTTTTTCAAGACAGGGTATCTCTGTCATTTTTTGGTGCCTGTCTGGATCTTGCTCTGTAGACCAGGCTGGCCTTGAACTCAGAGCTCCGCCTGGCTCTGCCTCCTGAGTGCTGGGATTAAAGGTGTGCATCACCACTGCCCGGCTTCCTCTCTCCTTCTTTCTAAATATTTCTCACATCTCCCTCCTCAAGAGTACCCCGGGGTAAAAGCGGGAGCAGGTGTCCCACACCTGGGAAAACAAAACAGTAACACAATGAGTATTTGTGTTTACAGTATGTTTCACCAAGCTGCATCTCAAGAATGGGTACTAAAGGCTCAAGAGACGGCTCAGCAGGTAAGAGGGTTTGCTACTCATCAGAGGATTCAAGTTGGATTCCCAGCACCCACTCGGCCTCATAACCACCTGTAACTCCAACTCCAGGGGACTCAATGTCCTCTTCTGGATTCCATGAGGGTTTGCCCTCACAGAGCATACCCTGACACAGACATAAAATAAAAACAAATAGATGGATACACTAATTTCTGGTGTCAGTTTTATGAAAGAATGGAGGTTACTATGTCATCAGCATTCCAGTTAGTTTGTGATGCTGATTTAACAGACATTTAATTGTTTGCTCATTTTAGCCACTTGAAAACCAACAGCTGTCTAATTATTCTTTGGCCCTACACAACATGCATAGGAACCGAGCGGGAAGGGTGCAGAATTCTGCACAAAGAGCTACAGAGGGAATTAAAGCAAGTCATTCGAGGGTTTTCTGTGAGGCAGAGATCCCAACTTAAGGTCCCCACAGTGAAGTAGTAAGGAGGGAAGAAATCATGGCAAGCAGTGCTGGAGATGGGAACTGAAGGATGCTTTCAACCAGCAAGGCTGTGGGCAGAGTCCAGTAGGATGGGCATGGGAATTCGGCACAGGTCAAGACTGTCGCTAGAGCAGAAAGTGACTACAGAGGGAACAGCCAGAGAACAAGAGCCGTAAAGACCCTCGAACACCCAGCCAGTGGCCACAGTAGGCCGAGGGAGGGCTTCCTGCAGGGCCAGCAGAGTACAGGAAGAAGCAGAGACATGAATCACCATGACCCATCCAGGAACTTGTGCTTGTGATCCAACTTGGCTAAAGTGAAGGGTACATGTGGGAAGACGCAGAGGACGCTAAATAAATAGCAGCGGCTTGACTGAAGGACCTTGTGGACCAGAATACAGCACGTGAACTTTATTCCAAAGGAAATGGGGACCGAAGCATTTTTAAGGAAAGTCACAATCAGACCGGCTTACAACTTACTCTGGCAACCCTCCAATGGCTTCCCATCACAAACAGCACAGACTCCAAATCCCTTCCGCGCTCAAAGCCCTCCACGCTGGTCGCAGGCCATCTCTGAGATAATGTTTCATCCCCACCTCCCGAACTCCGCTTGAGCTGCTGACACGTCCTTCTCCCTTGTCCCCTCCCCAGGCTCTGCACCTACGGGTCCCTCTACTGGGAACTTCACAGTGCACTCTCCTATTTTCCTGTCTTCCCTTGAGAGGCTTGCTCTGCTGTCACCGTGAACGAACAAGAAACAACGGCCACCGGCCCACTATTTCTCTCTCCATGCACCACAGGACCATCTGTACATCGCTGTTTACCTTAGAGTGCAGGGTCCCTGGAACAGCCTCTCAAGTACCCCAGATGCTGTTTCCAAAACAGTGACACTGAGGCACGGAAAAGTGACTGAAGAGCGGGTGATTAGCTAGTAAAGAGCAGAGTCCCTGACTCTGTCCACAAAGTGAAATTTGCATATTCGCCAGAAGAGAACACTTTACATTCCTAGTGAGAATGCAAGCTGGCACTATGTTTTTAAGAGCAAATTTACCAATATCTACAAAAAGTTTAGTATCCTTTAGTCCAGCGACATCGTGTCCAGAAAACTGACTGCGGATATTCCCAGAAACAAGTACCTGGTGGAAGGCTGCTAAACACACTTCTAATACAAGACAGACAGACATTTCTTTGTGCGTATGTCCATATATGTGGAGGCCAGAGATGAATGCTGGGTGCCTTTCTCAGTTACTTTTTGAGACATCTCTCACTAAACATGGGTATAGTGCAGATTCTGCTTAGCTAATTGGCCATCAAGATCCAGGGATCCATCCTTCTCTGTTTTCCCAGGGCTGGAATTATAGACACACACCATACATATCAGTTTTCACAAGGATGTTGGGACCCAAACTCAGGTTCCCATGCTCGCTAAGCAAGCATTTTACTGAGGCATCTATCTCCTCAGCCCCAGGGGAATAATTGTTAATGGACTATTACTATAAATCTCGACAATGAGATTATTATGCAGCTGTTAAAAATAAGTTATCAGTTATATTGGAATTGATGTGTAAAGATATTTAAGAATGACATAAAAGAGAAAAGCAATTTATGGAACAGAACCTAACTTTTCTAAGGCTCAAGAACACAGCTCAGTGATAAGGTATGTCCTGAACATACACAAGGCCTTTGGTTTGGCCACTACTACCACAGAATTATATATATATAGTGGGATTCAGTGGGGCATACCACTTGGGAGGCAGAGGATGGTAGATCTCTGTGACTGGCCAGCTAGTCTACATTATAAGCTCCTAACCAGTCAAGGCTACATAGTAAAACCCTGTCTCAAAAACAGTAAAACGTATGCGTCTGTAAGCACTGTGAAAGCAATTAGGAAATACGTCAAACCATTCCAAATCACAGGATTCAGTGGGGAAAAAATAATAAGTTTTCACTTTTTTTGGTGAGTGAGCATTCATATCTTTAAAAATCAATCTATTATAAATAAATTTTTTAAAAATTTAAGGGCTGGAGAGATGGCCCAAGAGTTTCTAAGGATACTGGTTGCTTTTCCAGAGGACCCGGGTTCAATTCTCAGCACCCATATGGCAGCTCACAACTGTCTCCAATTCTAGTTCCAGGGGATCCAACACACTCACACAGACATACATGCAGGCAAAACACCAATGCATATAAAATTAAAAATGAGTTTAAAAAATCAGTCTGTTAAATTTTAATTCCCATTAATAAAGACTGAGTATACAAAAACACTTTAGATGAACGTAACAGGTCTTGATGATCCACTGACCCACAGTGCAGGAAATGTGAGTTACTGCAAGAGCTTAATCAGAAAAATCACCCCTCACTAACAACTAGTTAAGGACACTCACTATGTGTCCAGCAAGATGGTGAACAGGAAGCACCTAGTCCCTGCAAATGGGCCACGTGATGCTGTCTGTCTCTGGACATATTAAAAGTATGTGCTGTCATGCCTGCCTTCCACTGTCGTTCTTGGAGAGAAGCTTCCACAGCAATGGGAAGTCAGCTCTGCTTAAGTCCAACACCTTCCCACTACACCAGCTCCCTATCAGCCTACAGCTCCCGGTTCTCTCTCTAGAAAACATTCTAGAACCTTCCCTTGGAAGAGCACTGCTTTTCACCTCATGGACCAATCTTTCCTATCTATTCAGGGCCTTCAGCCCTTGTGGTCACTTCAGGGATAAAAATATAAATAACCTTAACAAAGCCAAACCAAACTCAATCCTTAGAAAAGATTGGCTTCACCTGAGCTGTAAAAAAAAACTTGGGAAGACAAAATTCACTTAATGTAACCTTTAAGTATTTTGTGTGACTGATTCACAGTTTACATTTCTGTTAAAATGACGTCAGTGAGACAGGTGTGGTAGCACACACCTGGCAGTCTAGCAGTCTAGGGGCAGAAGTAGGAGAACCAAGAGTGGCAGGCCAGCCTGGGCTACTTAGCCATATTTCACCTTAAAGCAAGAGAAGTATGCATGTGCGTGGACACAAAACAATAAACAAGCAAAAATGCAATATTAGAAACTTCCCCTTTAAACCAAGTGGAGGTGAACACCTTTAATCCCAGGACTCAGGAGACAGAAGCAGGTGGATCTCTGAGTTCGAGGCCAGCCTAGTCTACATAATGAGTTCCAGGACAGTTAGGGATACACAGAGAAACCCCATCTCAAAAAAAAAAAAAAAAAAAAAAAAAAACTACATCCAGAAATAATAAGAAAACTCTATCCAATATACACAAAAACTGTATCGGCTCTAAGCAAATGTTTTTTTGTAACTTCAAAAATAAAGACTCCTGGTCATAGTAGTGCACACCTTTAATCCCAGGACACAGGAGGCAGAGGCAGGCAAACCTCTGTTTGTGACCACCCTGGTCTATGTAGTGTTTCAGGACAGCCAGGGCTATGTAGAGACCCTCCTTGTCTCCAAAAATATAAAATAAAATATCCTATATTCTTTGTGCATCTCCTATAATGTCATGATAATTAGAAAATATAAGGAAACAGCTAACTTTTAAGATAATATTGGTAATAATTTTATTTTATTTTATTTATCTATCTATCTATCTATCTATTTATTTATTTTTTGGGTTTTTTTTTTGAGACAGGGTATCTATCTATCTATCTATCTATCTATTTTTTTTGTTTGTTTGTTTGTTTGTTTTGAGACAGGGTTTCTCCTTTCCTGGAACTCACTGTGTAGACCAGGCTGGCCTCGAATTCATAGAGATCCGCCTGCCTCTGCCTCCCCAGTGCTGGGATTAAAGGTGTGCACCGCCGCCGCTGCCGCCACCACCACACGGCTGGTAACAATTTTCTTAACAGTAAGAAAACTATAATAAATAAATTATAAAGTAATAAATTAGAGAAAAATAAAATTAAACGTAAGAAAATATAACTGGACCATCAGAACCTGATGAGTGAAATGGGACATCTTGTCAGACAGGGGTCTCCATTTCATTAGAACCAAACTAAAACTAGTCCTTAAACCACAACACCCTTGACCAGCTCACTGCCCTGCCGCCGGCTGTGCTGCTTCCTGAAAGGCTGAGTGGAGCACATGTCGGTGGCTGCACGTTTCCTCTTGGATTGCACAAGCCACAGGCTGCATCTATTATCGTTAAGCATCCGGGGTACTGCTGTCAGAATCCCCAAAAGCCGTTTCTAAATACATCAGTACAAATTTCAGTCTTGAAAGGGTCACAGACTTCACTAGTTAAGTACTATATATATTTTCTCCATACAATACATTTCCTGAACTTTTAGCTTTCAGTTTCCTGTTCGTCAGTGGCTTCAGCTCCAGAGGCCATACATAAACAACACGCCAGCCACAGTATGTCCACTTTTGACAACAGTGGACAGGAATTTAATCTGACCAGATATAACTAGCTACAGCAGCGAAGACAGCAATGGCAAAATTCAATAATCTACAAGTGAGATAAAGCACACTCTTGAGTATGAATTCAGCCTCTTTATAACCCAAGACTTTCCTAAGTTTTTCTCTACTGAGAAACTGATAAGCTTCTTCATCAGACAATAACCATGAAACCCATCCTGTTTCCTTTTTTCACTTGCTTACCAGGAAGCTTGGAGCTAAATTTGCTGTTCAAATACAGACACTATCTCGCCTTAGATTGCTGATGTAAAATTTTCTTCCTTCCCATTCTCTCATCCTGCTCATTATTTCAAGTGATTTATGTTCATTTTCCTTTGTTTTTAATGGTCTTTACCTTCTTTGTTTTAAACTACCAACTCCCTTTCAATAAATTACAAATTAAGCGAAAATTTATGACCTAAAAGTTCTTATCTTCAAATCATTGTGTATCTATTAACCCATTTTATCTAGAATATAGGTTCTAAAGTGAATCTTTACTTCCTCTTTAAAAGTTATTATTCCATATAATTATGATTGCCTTTTAGAAAAGCCAATGACACTTTTTAGAATAAAAGAATTAAAAGACATAAGAATCAAAACCTAAGTTACTAAATTCGGGGCTCTAAATTCAAATTACAAAACTACTAAGTCTGTACAAATAGAATTAGTCTGGCAATGCAAAATAATTGTTAAAAAGTCACCTCCAATTCTCCACGCCATCATGAGCATTCTTAGATCAAAACAGATACTATGTCTGAAAATATTAAAATGGTTTCAGATCGAGTTGGAGAGATGACTCAGCGGTTAAGAGCACTGGCTGCTCTTCTTGAGGTTCAATTCCCAGCACCCACATGGCAGCTCACATCTGTCTGTAACTCCAGTCCCAGGACTTGACACCCTCACACAGACACACATGCAGGCAAAACACACCAACATAAAAAAATACAAAGAAAGCCACCTTGAAAAAAGAAAAAATAATCTCAAAAAAAAATGGTTTGAGATATAAAATACTATTCAGTTGTTCAGAAACTGTAAGATCTCACACACACACACACACACACACACACATACACACGAAAAGTGTCTAGTATACAGTAGTGCTTTAAGTGGAGTTAAAAATGAAAAAAAAAAAAAAAAGAAAACAAAATGAAACAACTCTAAGACATTTGGCAAAAATACCATGAATTAAATGGTCCTGAGTTCAATTCCCAGCAACCATATGGTCATTCACAGCCATCTGTAATGAGATCTGGTGCCCTCTTCTGGCCTGCTGGCATACATACAGGTAGAACATTCTATACATAATAAATCAATCAATCTTTTTAAAAAAATTACAAAGAACATAACACAGTAGTCTGTAAAAATACATAGGAAGCCTGGTGTGGTGGCATGTGACTTTGATCCCAGCACACGGGAAACAGAGGCAGGCAGATCTCTGAGTTCGAGGTCAGTCTGGTCTATTTAGTGAGTTCCAGGACAGCCAGGACCAGACTCTGCCTCAGGAACAGAACAAGAAAGGACAGGAGCCTCAGATCCTGGCTCAGTGGTAAAGCACTTGCCTAGTATCTACAAGCCCTCGGACCAATTCTCCAAATCAAAGAGAATAAGAATGGCCAGGTGTGCTGTAGCATGCCTTTAATCTCAGCACTGGGAAGGAAGAGGCAGGTGGATCTCTGAGTTCAAGGCCAGCCTGATCTTCAGAGTGAGTTCCAAGATAGCCAGGACTACAAAGAGAAACCCTGCCTCTAAACATCCTCTCAAAAAAAACCCAAGATATGAAACTCAGGATTAATACCCAAATAAATCAAATTATTTTTTAAAAAATTCTAAGAACAAAGCTAACAAAAATTGTTACTACATAAATTTATTTATTTATGTATTTATTTATTACCTTTTTAGAGCTTTATTGGGAGAGAAAGGGAGAGAAAGAGACAGAGAGACCACGCGGAGGGAACAGAGCAGAAAGAGAAAGGGCCTATATAAATTTAGAAGGAAAGATAGTAACTATATATATATATATATATATATATATATATATATTAGTAGACTTCAAGCAAAATACTTCAGCATAAGAAACACATTAGGGCTGGGAATATGGGATGTGGCTCAAAGGCCACATTCAAGAGAGAGAGAGAGAGAGAGAGAGAGAGAAAGAGAAAGAGAAAGAGAGAATGAATATATTCCTCATTTCACATGAAGCAGGTAAGAGAAACCTACACACACACACAATGAATATATACCCTTCAAAAAAACCCAAATCTGCCCTGGTAAGATGACTGGGCAGTAAAACACACAAGCCCGAAAACTGAGTTCAATCCTCAGGACCCACGTGTGGAAAGAGCACCAGCCCAGCTCCACAGCTTGTGTGCCGGTTCAGTCTGTGCCCCTCCCCAATAATAATGAATTAGAAAAATTTAATTGAATTTGGAAGCTTTTTTTCTTCTCTTGTGATGGGATTTTAAAAAAGGTGTCATAAAAGGGAATCTAATACAAGTCATAGATCGGAAAAAGAGAAAAAAATCCTCTAATCTCTTCAGAAAAATGAAGGGAAGCAAAAACAAAGTATGGTAAATAAAGAAATGACCTGATCCACACCATTGAGGACATGAGAAAGATTATGTACAGACATTAGTAGGTTATACGAGTCGATCTCAGGGGACTTAAAAATGATAAAGAAAAACCAGTATTTCAGTAAAACTGGAATCTAGTCTTTTGGAAGGAATGTAAAAGTCTACAGAGGTCTGTGGTATCTACTATCTCTCTGTAACCCAGGCCATTTTCTCTTTCTTTAATCGTGGGAAAGAATATAGAACATAAAACAATTACCAGTTGCAAAATGATTTCATGGTAAAATTATGCTTATAGTGACTAAGAAGTATTGTTTGCTATGCATATTTTCAAAGTGCAGGGAGAATGTCTCACAGAGGTTAAAACAATACATTTCAGGGAAAAAGGAACTGCCATGACAGTGAACCGGTGCCTGGGATCTGGCATCGTGCTCTGGGAGAGGGAAGAGGGTTTTTGATTGAGCAACTGGTGTAGCTAGACACAAAAGCCCAGACCTCAGCAGAGAAGAAAGCAAGGCTCAACTAAGGTTCTTGCCATTCCGCCTGCTCATGTTAAAACGTATGAGACTGAAGGCAGCTGACGGAGGCTTACAGGTGGTCACGTTTAACACAACTCTTCAAGGTAGTACCTGCTAACTGTAACTGTAAGAGAATCTGCTCTATCATGACAAAAACAAAAGGTTTAAAAAAAATGCTTAAAGCACTCACAATTGACAACTTTAAAAATTAAAAAGAAGCTTTTTCCTCAAAGCTGATTTTGTACCAATTCTCAAAAGTTGCCCTCTGACCTCCACAAATGAGCTGGCAACCACACACTAAATACATGTGTGATGTTAGAAAAAATTCTTTTTGGTGGTGGTGGTGTTTTTCGAGACAGGGTTTCTCTGTGTAGCTTTGTGCCTTTCCTGGAACTCGCTTTGGAGACCAGGCTGGCCTCAAACTCACAGAGATCCGCCTATCTCTGCCTCCCGAGTGCTGGGATTAAAGGCGTGTGCCCTCACCGCCTACATGAGTTATTTTAAATAGAACAGTAGTGCTCTGCAGAGAACCCAATCATGACCTTTTTGTAACAGGAGTGAATTACTATCATACTGCTCCTGATAGAAACTCACTTTCTATCTTGGTTTTGAGAATCAGCAGTAGAATTAGTGCTGGTCTAATTCCACCCAGATGGTTGAGGACCACAGCATTGAAAACAACAGCAGCCCTTGCTCAGTAATTAGCTGTGAATCTTAACTATCTCCTCCACATCTCAGTTTCCATGTGTGTAAACAAAGCAGCTGGATAGAAAATGCCTTCCTCCCTTCCTCTCTTTCCCCTTCTGCCTAGTCCTTTCCGCCTGTGGCTCTGTAACTTAGAATCTAGGCTGTCCAGAGGGTAGGGAGGAAACCGGTCATTAAAAATCCACCAAACTCAGCCAAGCAGTAGTGGCGCACAACTTTAATGAAGGTACTGGGGAGGCGGAGGCGGAGGCGGAGGCAGAGGCAGGCAGATCTCTGAGTTCAAAGCCAGCCTGGTCTACAGAGTGAGTTTCCAGGACAGCCAGGGCTGTTACATAGACAAACCCTGTCTTGAAAAACAAAACCAAACAAACAAACAAAAACCAACAACTTCAAAAAATACCAAACTTTTGAGACAAATAAGGGAAAGAAGCCAGCCATCAAATTAAAGAGGCAGAATAGTTCACAACAGCCAGCCATCAGCTTCCCGGTTAACATTAGCTTTAAAGTTTCAGGGTTTTGCTTTTTCGTTTGTTTTTAAGACTGGGTCTCATGACATAGTCCTGGCTGGCTGAGAACTTGCTATGAAGACCTCAAACTCAGAGAGATCTGCCTACTGCTGCCTTTTTAGCACGGGGATTAACAGTGTAACACACACCCGGCAAAGATCAACTGTGTGTGTGTGTGTGTGTGTGTGTGTGTGTGTGTGTGCCTGCATAAATATCTGTGCTTCACGTGAGCGCCTGGTGCCTGCGGAAGCCAGAAGATGGCGTTGGATTTCCAGTTACAGGTGACTGAGAGCTGCTATGTGGCTGCTGGGAATCAAATGGAGCCTCTGCAGGAACAACAAATGTCCTTAACCACTGAGCTATTTCTTCAGCAACTTCAGCTTTTGTTTGTTTCTTTCTTTCTTTTTTAAATCATTTTAGGGACCAGCTAATATATACATATATTTATTTATTTATTTGTTATGTATACAGCATGTATGACTACAGGCCAGAAGAAGGCACCAGATCTCATTACAGATGGTTGTGAACCACCATGTGGGTGCTGGGAATTGAACTCAGGACCTCTGGAAGAGCAGCCAGTGCTCTTAACCTCTGAGCCATCTCTCCAGCCCTTGTTTGTTTGTTTCTTTCTTCTTTTTAAAGAAAGGCAGTAAGAGCTGGGCAGTGGTGGCACATGCCTTTCAATCCCAGCACTTGGGAGGCAGGGCCGGGTGGATCTCTGTGAGTTCAAGGCCAGCCTGGTCTACAGAGCGAGATCCAGAACAGGCACCAAAACTACACGGATCTCTAGATACTTTAGATATTTCCCAATCTAGGAAATAACTAAAAACTTTGATACAGAGGTTAAAAAAATTAAAAAAAAAAAAACCTCTTTAATCCCAGCACTTGGGAGGCAGAGCCAGGCGGATCTCTGTGAGTTTGAGGCCAGCCTGGGCTACCAAGTGAGTTCCAGGAAAGGCGCAAAGCTACACAGAGAAACCCTGTCTCGAAAAACAAAAAATAAGTAAAATAAAATAAAATAAAAAATAAACTAAAACCTATATAAATTATATATAGTTAATCTTAAATGGCAATGAACATATACTGAAAATTTTTTTTCTTTTTTCTTTTTGTCGGAGCTGAGGACTGAACCCAGGGCCTTGTGCTTGCTAGGCAAGCGCTCTACCACTGAGCTAAATCCCCAACCTCACATATACTGAAAATTATACAAAAGAGCATAAAGGGAAATGATGTTTAAACCCATCAGTATTTAAATCTCGACTTAAAGCAGGTACAGTTTTTCACTCTGACACGTTAAGGCTATGGGAGACTCCCCCTGACAGACACCGTCTGCAAACACCAAGCTTGCCTCCCGCTGATAAAGAGCACCACCCAAAGATGACAACCAGGCTTTTTGGCCTCCTCTTCCTTTGTCTAGGGTCCAGAACACTAAAACTGGTACATGTCTGTGCAGAAACTAGCATTCTGTAGGTGTGCAACGCTTTCCTAAGAACGAACACCACCTTCAATTCCAGGAAAGCTACTGCTAGGTATCAGTCCCTGGCGACATGCATAGGACAACAAAAGAAAGCAGGGTGTCCTCTGCAGCTATGCTTTGAATCATCCTCTGGATCCTGCTTCTTCCAACAAAAACATGTGCAACTTCAGTGAAAAGCAGCACACACAAGAGATGGTCATCTGTTCTCCTTCCTGTTATTAATCGGTCAGCTAATTTATAGTTGGGTTATCCCACTTTCTTCTGGTAAGACCACTTCTCACTTTCAACACACTTTCAAGCTTTTTTCCTTTGCTAAAAATGCAATGAACATACCATACATATAACGCAGTTTAATAAGTCTGAACACATGGAAATAACTGGTAAATCTGGATAAAGATGAACATAAAATTCTTTGTACTAATCTTGCACTTTTCTGGAAGTTAAAAAAGAGAGACTGGAGGTCACTCTGTGGGTTCCACTGTGTAAGCCTGAGAACCTAAGATCTAATCCCAGCACCCATGTAAAAACAGGGTGGGGTGATGCAGGCCTGGAACACCAGTGCTGAAGAGTGCAGGGCCCGCCAGTCTAGCTAAAAGCTCCAGGCTCAGTGAGATACCATGTTTCAAACAGCAAACCTTTAATCCCAGCACTGGGGAGGCAGAGGCAGGTGGATCTCTGTGAGTTCCAGGCCAGCCTGGTCTACAAAGTGAGTTCCAGGACAGGCACCAAAACTACACAGAAAAATCTGGTCTCAGAAAAAAAAAAAATGAAAGAGAATGTCGACAACCTCCGGCTTCCACATAAACACACTTGGGCTTGGGCAAGTCAACCTACCTATACACACACACACACACACACACACACATACACACACACACACACACACACACACACACCCCAAACATAAGAAAATCAACATTACTTAAAAAGTAAATCACATGGGGCTGGAGAGATGGCTCAGCAGTTAAGAGCACTGGCTGCTCTTGAAGCAGACCTGGGTTCAATTCCCAGCACCCACATGGCAGCTCACAACTGTCTAACTCCAGTTCCAGGGGATCTAACACCCTCACACTGACATACATTCAGGCAAAACACCAATGCACATAAATGAATTACTGGGAAAAGAAAAAAGAAAGAATTCAAGTATTTTTAAAAAAAGAAAGAAAGAAAGAAAGAAAGAAAGAAAGAAAGAAAGAAAGAAAGAAAATCACTTGATGTCTATCATTCCGGAAAGGTCCCCTTTCTGTGAAGCACCATCCTACCTAGAACAGTCCTCATTCCTACCGCCATGTCTTGGTTTTGCCTGTTCCTTGCTTTTCATAAAGAAAAATGCTATGTCTGGCTTGTCCTGAACAGTACTTCTGAGTTCCCTCTCCTCTGCGGTGGGAACCAGCAGTTCATTTCTATTAGAAAGGCGCTGCTGTGAACATCCTGTACCAGCCTCTTCCTGAGTGTATACTTTGTTCATTTCAATGCAGCCTGTTTCACTGAAATGGGAAAGGGAGAGAAGGTCACCTTTAAATAAACCAGAATGGATAGCTAAACACACAAATACACACAGAGCAATTATGTGTGGACATATTTTTATGTGTGCATATTCATATATACACACTTATATAGTTATATATAATACGGACAATTGATAATCTGGTATTTATATATATCAGATGTATATTTGTATATATTATATGTGAACTCAAAACTATTTTGTAAAGGTTTATTTTATGCATGAGTGTTTTGCCTGCATGTATCTATGCACACTATGTATGTACCCACAGAGGTCAGAAGAGGGCGTCAGGTCCTCTGGAACTGGAGTTAAAGATGACTGTGAGCCACCACGGCAGGTGCTGGAATCAAACCTGGCCCTGTACAAGAGCAATGAGTATTCTTAACCAGGCCCACAAATCATATTTTTGAAGAGCTTACTAAGTTCACAGGAAAAGAAACCTATGATGGGAAGGTGACCATCTCAGCTTTTCTTGATTGTCATCCTATCCAGGAGCATACAAAAAGAGTTTTCTCCCACTTAAATTGGTGCTGCACCACAGTGAGACAAATATGTCTTCACAGGCCTCTCCCAAAAACAGAACATGGGATCTTACCATCTACTACACAGTAATTTTTTACATCAAAGACAAAACCCAAAATCTGTTTAAGATTTTTTTTTTTGCTCTGTCGAAAGTTACACATGGAAACAATTTCACCAGTTAATATTTAACATAGGTAAAGAATATTCCATGCTTATTCAGAATATATGCTGAAAAGGACTCAATCCCTAAGATGTTTTCTCCAGTCCAAAAAGTAGCTTCACCACAACATTAAGTCCATGACAGACATTTTGACTCAATTCTACTGTGTAATTTTCAGCTGACAATCAAGAAAGGACTTCATTTCCAGAGACACAAACATTAAGAAACACTTACAAGTCTAGTTCTTTTAAATAAAGACCTCACTTTATCAGTAAAACCGACCCTCCAAATCTTAAATGTTCTTCCAACAATTAATTACTGTATCAAGGGTGAAAAGTAAGCGCTTTGTTGCTTCTCTAGATAATTTACTTGCCATCACATTCCCTGTCAGAGTAACCTTTAGGTAGTCAGAAAAACAAGAAAGGAAGGAAGGAAGGAAGGGAGGGAGGGAGGGAGGGAGGGAGGGAGGAAAAGAAAGAAAGAAAGAAAGAAAGAAAGAAAGAAAGAAAGAAAGAAAGAAAAGAGATACCACTACCTTCAAGCTTGAAGGATGCCAGAGTAAGAATCACTAATCTTTTTTCTTCTTGAAAACAATCTGACTTTTTAAAAGATCAATTTGAGATTTGCAGCCCTGCTTTGACACTCAGATGATTTCCTGATACATTTAACAGTAGCTAAGATAGAAACAGAATGCTAAAGATGCTTCTAGAAACCTACAGCTGGCGACCAAAGGACAGCTGCAACCAGAAAAGGAAGATGCAACCTCTCCCAGGCTTTGATCTTTCTTTATCTTGTACTCCTCTTTGCAAACACTGAGCAATTTCAAAACTATACAATTCAAAGTTATCACATTTTAAATACGAAGAAATAGTCTGTGCCTATGGATGTTCCCTTTCACAGCTGTATGACTGTTTACTTAAAAACCTACTATTTCACTTTAAAAATGTATCATTTTCATTTCTGTAATAATGTACCTTCTTCTAAAAGAAAAAAAAAAAAAAAGTCTTGATGAAGCCTTGAGCTTTGTTACAGAAAGCATAGCAACTCCAAATAGCTACAATCTCCAACTTTCACTATGGTTGGCCTGGTTGTTCCAGAGAACTAAAGTGAAACTTTTTCTTACTTTTTAAATGTTTTGCTTCCAGACTAAGGGTAATAAAACAGGCATATCAAATGTGTAGACCCTACACTCCCTCTGGTGGTCTAATTAATCAAATGTTTCCTAAAAGACTGGTTGTAAATACTAATAAAAGCATACAATGTAACGCAGTTATCACTGGTGGTATTGTTTTCTATTACAGATGGCCTGGAACTCCGTATGAAGACCCGCCTGCCTCTGCTTCCTAAGGCGTGCACCCCCACAGCACCAGTCAATGCTCTTAAACTATGAAGAAGTGCAAATTATTCTGAATAGTGGGATTTTAGTGCTCTAAATATAATATCCTTAATAATCTGTTAGGCACACCTGCTAGTAACCTGTCAAGAGGTATGTTCTTTAATAAACTATTTTAGCCTGTCTGTCTCCCTTACAGAACTGGCTTTTATACAATTTTATACTATTTGCGAATAAACTCACACATTAGTCCCTGTTTTAAATCAATAGATACAGGACTTACACATCATCTAGTCTTTGATGAGTAAGATTTAATATTTGAAACATTTGAGGTGGCACGTATGTCAGAACTTTAAAATGCACTGAAGGGCTGGCACTGTAGCTCAGCAGTAGACCGTTTGTCTAGCTAACATCCATAATTCTGGGATTAAGCCCAGAATAGCAAAGATAAAGAAAATTAAAAAGCATTCAAATGTACTTCAGGGAACTTACAAATATAAAATGGAAAAAACTGAATTACTGATTGGTTAAGTTGGAAAGCTCAAAAGCTTGAGAATTACAAAATGGACATATTTGTTCAGTGTGTATTAACTACAGAATTTAGAGTATCAAGATATGCACAACTGGGGCTGGAGAGATGGCTCAGCGGTTAAGAGCACTGGCTGTTCTTCCAGAAGTCCTGAGTTCAATTCCCAGCAACCACACGGTGCCTCACAACCATCTGTAATGAGATCTGGCACCCTCTTCTGTATACATAATAAATAAATAAATCTTTTAAAAAAAATATGCACAACTGAATCTTTTTTGGAAATCATGAAAGTATTAAAGACCTGTAGAGCATGTTCTTAATGACAGTTATATTATTCACTTAAGGGTACAGCAATTGCCTAGTATGCACAAGGCCCTAGGTTCAATCCTAGGATAGAAAAAAAGAGGGAGGGAGGGAAGGAAAAGAGGGGAGGGAAGAGGAAGAAAATAAATTTACCAGCAATATCCAGACTCAAAGGTAACTGCCTAATAAATAGCCCCGTGTGTGTGTGTGTGTGTGTGTGTGTGTGTGTGTGTGTGTGTGTGTGTGTAGAAGTGAGAATCAACTCGTGCTTAATTTTGAAAATGAAATGTGGTTGATAATTCTATGACCTGGTCTACCACAAACAGACAAAGTAAACAAAAATCAGTAATTAAAATTCCTGAAAACTGACCTTTAAAGTGGGCTTTCAATTAAAAGGTATTTTCTAGTTCAAGTGCACACCACACATGCTTTTGTGTAACTAGATGAAATGAACTGTGGAGAGATGGCTGGACAGTAAAGAGCTCTGGCCGCTCTTCGAGGGCAGGCTTCCATTCCCAACACCACACTTCCGCTCCTGACCTTCAGTATCCTCTTCTGGACTCTGGTGATGCCAGCACCATACACGCAAATGGCATACAGACATACAGATAAAATACCCATAAGCACAAATAAATTTTAAAAACCAAAAAAAAAAAAAAAAATGTTTTAAGTAACATGACTTATGGTATTTGGTACATTTAAGCAGATCATAGGACAAAAGAAATCCCCCCACTTTATGTAGTGGAACACTAAAGTGGAATGAGATTATCTAAAACAATGGAAGTTTCCTTTTTGAAGTAAGCCCACTTAAAAATAAATAAATAAATACAATAAAAAAAAAATAAAGTACGCCCACTCTCCTTGGGGACAAGCCACTCAATCTGCCTTCAGGGATTATCAGGAACTTTAGACAGACTGAGCCTCTCCACCCCATAGGGTACGTGGTGGCTCTTCTCTGCCTTGAGGAACTATCAACACAAATATACATTCTTTTCCAACCCAAGAACAAAGAAGAATTTCAAAATCAACCGACTTGCCTAATCCCAAATTGTAAGTTTTTCATGTGGAAGAGTTTTAAATTATGTCTTATAAAGAAATCCGGGCTGGTGAGGTTGCTTGCTCAGCAGGTAAAGGCCCTTGCCACTAAGCTGGACCACCTGAATTTGAAGTCCAGGACCCAGCATGGAGGAAGCAGAAAACCAACTCCAAAGTTGTCCTCTGACAGCCAGCCACGCCTGTGCCAGCATGGTCTCACAAACACAGGCAATAAAAAAAATACAAAAATAAAAAATAAATAAAATTTTAAGGAATAAAAATAAATCTACTCAAATGTCACATAACTGAGAAGTAAATACTGAGAAACATACTTTAAAAAAATGTTGGAATGACAAAAACCTCATTAATGTATAAATTTGCTGTTTTAAAACAATTTAAAAAGAATATTCCTACATTAATTTAAAATAATCTCAAGTGGTTCCAACTAATAGCTAACTCAAATTAGATGGATGAATAAAATGACCATTCGATTAGTGTAATTAAATAAAAATTAACTGTGCTCTAAGGTTCAACATCTCTGAAGTACGGATTACATTCAATGCAGTTCCCACACAAGACACATTAGAAATGAGAAAGGGGGGAAATTAAACCACGTGTTTCTAACAAATAATGAATATTATTAACCTTTACATGTTAAAATATGCCATTTCTAGAGAATTCCCAAAGTGAAAGCTGTTAGGACCGTTCGGCACAAACCGGACAGCTGGGTGAGAGGCAGACAGAAAAACGGTTAAGTGAAGTGTGACAGAGTAAGAATGTCCCACCAGAATATGGGATTTTTCAAGTCATTTCTTGAATTTATTCAGACACCAGGAGTAGGAGCCACTACAATTCTATAATAATAACAACAACAATAGTAGTAGTAGTGATGGATAACAAACACTAACAGCAAGAAGCGGGGAGGAAGGCACAAAACTCTTAACCCCAATAAATACACCTTAACTCTTCCCTTCTTCTCTACACTGAGAGAAGGCAAAGACAATGAAAATAAACACTCCCTCCTAGCCCTAGAGGAGGCGAAGAAAGTGCCCAGTCAACGCTCGGCCTTAGTCCGCTGGAAAACACTCTCTGGAGGGGAAAAAAGAAAAGAAAAAACAAACCCCCAAACCGCCAGCTCTCAACTGCGGCAGCAGAGTACGCACTGTCCCGAGCCCTGCACGCTCCGCTGGAGGCTTAGCCCTCCCAAAGCTTTCGCCAGCGCCGCAGAAACCCATCATTTAAAAATCACGGGCGCAAGCCACCACCTGACTCATCCACAGCGAAGATGATGAAGATGACTATAAGGCAGCGTGCTCCCTGAGCCTCATCCACACACACGCAAAACGCTGGGGTCCGAGTCATGGACTACGGCCGGGACGGTGGTTGTGATGTCCCGGGGCTGAGGAATGAAGACTCCTAGAACAACTCTGATTTCCGTGTTATTATTTGGAGTGTGTGTGTGTGTGTGCGCCTGGAGGTCAGAGGACAATCCCACCACGTCGGTTGCAGGGCTCGAACTCAGGTCGTCAGACTTGGCGACCAGCGCCGGTACCGGCTCAGCCAAACGGAGGCCCCCGAGGGCAACTTTTAATAGGCTTTCCCCTCCTCCGTCCATCCCCGAGCCCCGCCGGTCACCTGCCCGCCCGGGAGCGAGCGGGTCGGGGACCGGCAGGTGAGGGCGGCGCCCCGGGCGGCACGCCCATCGCGCGGCCCTGCGGACGCGGCCGGGCGCTCCGTTATCCGCGGGCTCGCGGGGCTCCGGAAGGCCAAGTTTCCTCTCCGCGCCCGGCGGGCGGCGCGGCGGGGCGACACGGGGGCTGCTCGGACCTGTGGGCTGCGCGGGAAACAAAAGCCGCGCGCGGGCGAAGCCAGCGGGCGCCGCGCGGAGCCATCGCCCAGGGGAGCGCCGGCCGCTCCGCCTCCCACGCGGGGACCCGGGCGGGGGCCGGGGGGCGGGGGTGGGGTGGGGGTCTCCCGCACATCCCGTCCACGCCGCCCCGGGGAAGCCGCGTGAGAGGCGGCGGAGGCGGGACCGCCAGCGCAGGGCCGACTCCCGGGTCCACCGCGCGCGCGCGCACGCGCCCCATCCCCGCGGCCATGGCGCCCGTACCTGTCGCCGCCGCTGCCGCCGCCGCCGCCGCCGCCGCCGCCGCCACGCCACCGCCGCCGCTGCGTCTCGAGCTCCGCGTCTCCCCGCGCCGCGCGCCGCTCACCCTCCCGGCCCGCCCAGCAGGCCGCCAGCCCGCCCGCCCGCCCGCACCTCGGTCCCCTTGTCGCTCAGCCGCGCGCCGGACACCGCCGCCGCCGGAGACTGGCAGCGCCCGCGAGCCGGCTAGTGCGCCGGGCGCTGCCCGGCGTCGTCCCGCCCCCACCGGACGCAGGACCTGCCTCCCATAGGACCGCGGGGCTGTCAATCCGCCCCCAAAAGGCGCGCGGGCTGGGGCTCCGTCTGTCCCGATTGGTGGCCGCGCAGGTCTATGCAAATGAGGCCCCGCCCCGTTCGTTTGCATCTCCGCCTCTCCACCGCAGCCCACGTGTCTGGCCCTTGCCCTTTGTGGGGGCCGGAGAGGAGGGATGGAGGAAGCTGACGGACACCTCTTGGCGTCGTCCTTTGCCTCCAGACAAAATACTGCTAAGCCTCTGCCCTGCCTATCTGCCCACCCAGCCCGCCCTTCACGAAGCTGGAGGGGTCAGGCCGTGCTGACCCCAGAAAACAACCTCATGAGCTCGGAGATGCCCCTTAGAGACTGGGAAAATCCAGAGTAGCACCTAGCCCGTCTCTCGGGACACCCAGCGGGCGTGATCACGCTTTCCTTTGGGGCCTCTGCCTCTCCCGCACAGTAGCCCGGGTGAAGAGGACAGAAAGGAGCCCAAAGGATGGGCTGCTGAGCTAATTCAGCTTCAAGACGACACCCCTCCCCCAACCCCGGGTGACTCCCATAGACATTCAGGAGCTGCACCTGGGGACTTCAGCTAGACCTATTCAAAGAGAAGGTGCGTGTCTCTCCTGCATGTATGCCTGTGCACTGCGTGAGTGTAGTGGCCAACAGAGGCCAGAAGAGGGCGTCGGATCTCCTGAGGCTGGAGTTGTAAACTGCCATGTGGGTGCTGCAGATGGCACCCAGATCCACTGAGAGAGCAGCCAATGAGTCTCCTTGTCTCTCAACTCAAAGTCCCAATTACCTATGGAACTGTCTCGTAGCCACATGAAAATCTGTGTTTTCTGGCTCCGAGTCTGCTTTTATCCTAGTTATTTATTTTTGTTTCTTTTGCATTGTCATGCTTTAGAATTTTTGAAGACCTTCTATATGTCACGATGCTGGGTGATAGTATGGTCATCCTTTTCCTATCTTCAAAGACCTATGCAGAAAAGACAAAACTGACTTAGGAACCTCCTCTTGGGCAGGAGTCCTGTCCCAGTCCCGATTGGGAACTTCTCCTTTACCTGCCTCTAGGGAGGGCCACAGGCTGTTTCCATGAATTCAACAGCACAGATGTGAATAGCGACTCTCCAGCTCACTAATGCCACTTGGTTTTGCATCTACTATGCTTACAGAGAGCAAGAGGTGTACCCTGTGCGGAGGAAGGCTCATGGAGGTGAGAAGGCACTGTGCCAGCCCGCAAAGGCTCCAAGCTAGCAAACAGGGACATCCACATGTGAGTAATGTTCCAGGGATTGTGGCACATGTCTACATAGAAGAGTGAAGGGCTCTCCCCAGGGAAGAGAGTCAGTATCCCCCTGTGAGAAGCAGGAGAGAGGCTTCATTGAAGAGATCACATTGGACCCACCCTTCAGAGATTGAGCCAGACCAAAGGCTGTGGATAAGGAACAGGACTCTGCCAGAAGATCGGAAGGGATAGCTCTGAGCTAACAGCAAGCATGCAAACCTGGAACTGTTTAAGGAACTGAGTGAACAGCTAGGGGCAGTGTGGGCCAATCTGCAGGGTTGTGTAGACTTGTCACATGTTCTGAGAGGAGACTCTTCCAGGAGGAAGAAAAGCCCGGGAGGCTGCCAGGCTGTGTTGTAACATACCACAGCAAACAACAACAGGCGCTGTAGATACAGCTGCAGGCTTTTTTTTTTTCTTCTAGGCCAGAGTCTGTAGGGAACAGTCAGTTCTACAGTTCTGATGGCAGCCTGGCTAGCCCCACCCACTCCCCCAGAAAAACCACTCTGGCCATCAAATGTACCCTCCTCGGCATCTTCCTAAGCCTTGGTGCCCTGGATGTGGCAGGAGAAGCCCTGTCCTGACGCATGCAGCAGATCTTTGCAGGTCTTGTCCCCAAGGCTGGCTTTATGGGTGTGTCACCTTTTTTTTAGCGGCACACACTAAGAAAGTCCCCGGTGCTCCGTTTAAAGTACTGCTGTCTGTGGTCATCCTGACATAGTCATTTTTCAGCAAGGGGACCTGTGTGTTCTTTTTGCACCGATTTCTGTAAATCACACAGCAAATGCTATATAGTCTTTTTGTGCCTGTGATAGAATTCAAACCACATCTGGGTCTTCAAAGCACTTGATGTGCACAGGGTTTGTTCCCGCAGCATGGGTAACTATGCTCACAACTGTAATGTGGCATCCATTTTTTTCCTCTTGCTTATTCATGGAGAGAGCTGCAGATTAAGGCCAGTGAGATGGCTTGTCAGGTAAAGGATCCTGAGGTCAAGTCTGGTGACCTGAATTTGATCCCTGGGTTTCACATAATGGAAGAAGAGAAAGAGAAAGAACTCTTTTTGGTTTTTCCAGACAGGGTTTCTCTGTGTAGTTTTGGAGCCTGTCCTGGAGCTCACACTGTAGACCAGGCTGGCCTCGAACTCACAGAGATCCGCCTGCCTCTGCCTCCCAAGTGCTGGGATTAAAGGTGTGTGCCACCACCACCCTGGCGAGAAAGAACTCTTGCAAGTTGGCCTCTGACCTCTACAAACTTACCATGTGGCACACACATCACCTCCCCTACTTCATCCACGCAAAGAAATAGATGTAATTTGAGAGAGGGAGAGGGACATACTGCAGATTGGAGCCTTCTCCAGGTGGCCTGGCTGGGAAGTGGGCAGAGGCTGTATTCCAACTCTGCTCCCCCAAAGCCCTCGCTCTCCCCACCACGGAGCCCCAGCTCAACGTGAGAATCTTTTTCTGAGGCAGCTGTACACATGGAGGAGGTACTGCTTGGGGAGTCAGAACACAGGGAGGTGGGCCTCTGCCATTGCGTGGCTACCCTTTTGAATGGTTTGTCATCCATACTGAACAGGGCTCATAGTATGTGCAGATGTAGTCTCTCTGCCCCTGGGACTCCAATCAAAACACAAAAACACAAGCCCACTCCATCCCTTTGTGCTGGGTTTCCATCTTTTCTTCTCCCATGCTTTGCTGTAAGTCCTTTCTCTGTCAGCTCACAAATTCTCTTTCCAGTTTTGTGGGACTTTTTTGGGTGGGAACAAGGGTACAGTGGTCAGGGTCTTGCTATTTAGGATGAGCTAGACCAGAACTCATAATTTTCTTTTTTTTTTTAAGTTTTTAGACTTACTATATATAATATGCTATATATATATATGAGTGTTTTGCTTGCATGTATGCCTGTGTACTACATGCATGCTTAGTGCCCACAAAAAGTCAGAAGGGGACATGGGTCCCTCTAAAACTAGAATTATATGCGACAGTGGACCACAACATGGGCGCTGGGAACCAAACCTAGATCCTCTGTAAACTCTGAGCCATAACTCCAGCCCCAATATTTGGTTTGTTTTCTTTAAAGATTTTTAATTTTTCGACTTCAATCCCAGCACTCGGGAGGCGGAGGCAGGCAGATCTGTCTGAGTTCGAGGCCAGCCTGGTCTACAGAGTGAGTTCTAGGACAGCCAGGACTGTTATACAGAGAAACCCTGCCTCTAAAAACAACAACAAGAAAAGATTTTTATTTTTATTTTTTATTTATATGTGTCTGTGGGGGAGGGGCACATGAGGACAAGTACCCTTAGGGCCCAGAAGAGACCACCGAGTCCTCTGGGGCTGGAGTTACAGGTGCAGGGAGCCAAGTTCAGAGCCATTGATGAGCAGTTCATGTTATCAACTGCTCAGACATCTCTGCAGTCCCAGGATCTTCTTGGTGGTTGTTGTTGCAGTTCCTTAGTATGTGCATGCATGTGTGCCATGGCATGCACACAGGGCAGTCAGAGACAACTTTAGGGAGTCTCTCCTTGTACCATGTGGACCCCAGGAATCGAACTCTGCTAGTCAGGCTGGACGGCACCTTACCTGCTGAGCCACCTCTCCAGCCCCTGAGTTCCCTTTTATTAAACAATACAGCCTTGGGGGCCTCAATAAGAGTCATTTTCATTATATATTGTTTCCTAGCAAATTAGCCCAAAATTTAAAAAACACTCCAGTGGACTTCTTCTTAAAGGGCGAAAGAGAAATACTTTAAGCTTAAAAACTATATTCTTTGTCATACGGACTCAATTGCTATCACAGCCATTGCTATATGTAAATGAGTCGCATGGCTGTGTTTGAATAAAACTTTATTTATAAAATCAGGCCCCTCCCTACACCCAAAGGCATCTGTGGAAACCCATACCTCACATCACAATAACGAAAGACGGTGCTTGCCCATTGGACAAGCACAGGATAAGGATGTCCACTCTGGCCACTTTTAACTTTTGTTTTTGTTTTTTTGAGACAGGTGTTCATGCAATCCAGGCTGGCCTCAAACTTGCCAAGTAGCTGAAGAGGACCTTAAATTCCTCTTGCCTCCATCTCCTAGGGGCATATCATCATGTCTGGCTGGCCATGTGTGTTTAATATTGGACTAAGTGTTCTAGTCAAGACAGTTAAGCGAGAAACACATAAAGAGGGATATAGATTAAAAAGCACAGGCTGGAGAGATGGCTCAGTGGTTAACAA
Source organism: Onychomys torridus (assembly GCF_903995425.1). NCBI lineage: Eukaryota > Metazoa > Chordata > Mammalia > Rodentia > Cricetidae > Onychomys > Onychomys torridus. The sequence goes on along the minus strand of NC_050460.1, from coordinate 63,621,341 downwards.
CACTGGCTGCTCTTTCAGCGGACCAGGGTTCAATTCCCAGTACCCACATGACAGCTCATGTCTGTAACTCCAGTTGCAGGGGATCTGACACCTTCACACCAATGCACATAAAATATATATATTTTAAGTAAAAGAAAAGGTAAACTTGGGCCGGTATCCCAACCTGCAAGTGAGGCATACATACAGAAAAATGGGGATCCAGTGGGCCACATGCTCAGGGAGACACAACAGCAGCCCAGAAACGCATGCTTAGTACACACAGCTCACTGAGGAGGTGGGCTCACTTAGTACACACAGCTCATTGAGGAGGTGGGCTCACTTAGTATATACAGCTCAACAGAGTGTGTGCTAGCTAATCTCAGTATGGCTGTCCGTAGAGGAGCAGTCTTGGGGTGCAGTCAATGGGAGGAGAAACCTGTAGTTGATCCTTTCTGCACCACTGTCAACATCTGGACTTTTAACCAGGGGAAGGCTGCCATTCCCATGGGTCTGAGGCACTGGGGTCCTTTATATGGATATGCTCATGTCGTTAATACACATTCACTCAGGACTTCATCCACTCCCATAGGCTGTGATGGTGGTGTGGGTCATTTGGAGAATGCCCATCTACCATGCACAGAGCCCTGAGTCTGATCCACAGCACTGACTAAATAGGATGTGGTAGCACTCATATGTAATCCCGGCACTTGAGGAGTGGAGTCGGGGATTAGAAGAGTGAGGTCATCCTTGGCTATTCAGTATGGTTAAAGCCAGTCTGAGCTAGAGACCCTGTTTCCAAAGAAAGAACAGAAGGAAAGGAGGAAGAGGAAGGAAAGAAGAAAAAAAGGAAGGAAGGAAGATAGATGATATTCTATGCATCAAAAACCAAACAAGTATCAGAGCTAACAAACTCAGCAAGGATAAAACCTCAGTAACAACCAACACTTGTATTTCTGTATGTCTGCACTGAATAATCCAAAATAAAATTCAAAATTTTTTAAAACTCATTGATGATGCATTAAAATAAATAAATAAGTAACATTTTGTGGTGCACTGAACTCAAGGCCTTGTCTGTACTAATCCTCTACCAACTAGCCAAATCCCAGAACAGCATACTTCAGAATGCACGCAACAAAAGAAGTCTAAAACTTATACTGTGAACATTTACATCGAGAGAAATTGAAGACCTAAATCATTGAAGAGGGTCTAGGGCGATGGTGGTAGAGCTCCTTCCTTGAGTGCACCAAGACCTGGGTTCAATCCCCAATAACACACACACACACACACACACACACACACACACACACACAAAATAAATAAACAAAATATCCTTTGTTACTAAGGTGATCATGGGATGGTTCACACATATGTAAAAATGCCTAAAGACCATTTAACTCTTTAAGAATTGGGCCTCCAAGCCGGGCGGTGGTGGCGTACGCCTTTAATCCCAGCACTTGGGAGGCAGAGGCAGGTGGATCTCTGTGAGTTCGAGGCCAGCCTGGTCTACAGAGTGAGATCCAGGAAAGGCACCAAAACATGAAGAAACCCTGTCTCAAGAAAAAAAAATGGGCCTCCAATTAACACAGCACCAATTCTAGCATTTCCAGTTTGGTTAGAGAAGAGGGGTTAGGAAGACAGGGTTCAAGGGAAGGGAATAAGCTTGGTGGGTACTGAGTCTCATCAGAGGCATGCAGTAACCTAGGACAGCTGAACCAGCTTCTTCATGATGCCATGGCTCCTTGTCCCAAGGCCCAATCTTCCAGTACCAGGTTAAGCCGGAGGCTCAAAGTCTCCACATCTAAACCAGGCCCAGATCAAAGAGTCTTCTCTCGGCTGGGGATTTAGCTCAGTGGTAGAGCGCTTGCCTAGCAAGCACAAGGCCTCGGGTTCGATCCTCAGCTCCAAAAAAAGAAAGAGTCTTCTCGCGTGACATTCGTCACCCTCGGCAGACATTCAGACTGAAGAAGCAAGTTGTTTGGGGGAATCGAAGTCACCTCACCTCCACTGCTGGGGTGGCATGGCAAGGAACCATGTTTCTTTGTCTGTGACCCTCGACCCGACAAGAAGCAGCCTGAGGGGGTGGTACTTTGACTCATAGTTCAAGAGGCGAGTTTACAGTGCTTGGGAAGGTATGGTGGTGCATGAGCAAGCGGCAGATATATGTCCACCTCCCGGTCCAGAGAGAGCACCGGAACTCAAGTGGGCTTATGAAACCTCAAGTCCCGCCCCCTGTGGCTCACTTCCTCCAGCAAGGCTCCACCTTCTGAAAGTTCCATAACCCTCCAAAACTGTGCCCTAAATTAGTCACACACGGGTCTGGTGGGTCCAATTCCTATTCAAACAAGTGGCCTGTCAGGGTCTCTAACCTTGGTAAACTTTTAAACCAGGAAGATTAAGAACCTGCGCTCCGCCTCTGCTACAGCTCTCCCTCATGAGCCCGCACGCTGGCACCGAAGCCACCCCCAGTGCTGGGATCTGGAAAAGTTGCTAGTTTAGAGACATGCAGTAAAATTTGAATTTCAGATAAGCAACACGCAATTTCTTAGCAAAGATATGTCCCAAATATTGCATACGTATATTTATGCTAAAAAAAATAATTTGTTGTTCAAAGTTAACTGGGGCATTCACACAAAAAAGTATTCATTGTTCCCATGAAAGCCACATAAGGATTTATCTGGGGAGGCTGTATTTAATCTAACTTAGTTCTCTGCAGACTTCACATTTTCATTGTTGGTCCAGTAATCTCTTACTGTCTCATTAGGACCTGAACCTAGGTCCTCTGGAAGAGAAACAAGTGCTTATAACCATGGAGACAGCCCTCCAGCCCCCAAATACAGATAAGTTTTACATGCCAGTCCCAAACTGTTTGGTGATGATGGTAGCTCGGGAAACTCACAAACCTTAGCAAGATCAGGATGCTCAGAAAGTCAAGGGATTCATAGGTCCGTACCCCAAGGGGACAAAGGCCTTAAGCAGTCACTGCCAAGAGAAGACTCCTGTGAGTAACCCCAGTACACTTGTGGGATTACCAAGCCACACTTTGGTGGAATCGGGTTGTTTGTTTGTTTGTTTGTTTTGTGGGGTTTTTTTGTTTTTGTTTGTTTGGTTTTTGTTTTATTCTAAAGAAAGTATTTAAGCCAGGCGGTGGTGGCACAGGCCATTAATCCCAGCACTTGGAAAGCAGAGGTAGGTGGATCTGTGAGTTCAGTCTAGCCTGGTCTACAGAGTGAGTTCCAGGACAGCCAGAGCTGCACAGAGAAACTCTCTCTCGAAAGAACAAAGGAAAATAGAAAAAAAAAAAAAAAGAGGGGGACGGGGGGGGGGGGGAGAGAAAGTATTTAATCGGAGGCTTGCTTACGGTTTCAGAGAATCAGTCCTGATCATGGCAGGAGGCAGGCAGGCATGGTGCTGGGGCATGGCGCTTCACCTCCCAGGCTGCAGGCAGCAGGCACGAGCAGTGGAATGGTTTTGGGTCCGGTGTCGGTGCCCTATCTGGGATGAAGAGACGCTGTTCATGTCTGCACAGGAAGAGCCATACAACAATAGTGCACACCATTCATGAGTCTTTGTTTTTGTAGACTGTTGCAATCCCAATAGCAATATGATGAGTTCACAGCTGCCATTCATTCTGGGAACGTGAGTGCATGGAAGTGGTGGAAAGCTCCAAAAAAGAACCACAGGGTACCTAAGGCATACCGCAGGGCCATCGTCACTAACACAGGCTTGAATGGGCATGTTTTTAAAAATCTATATTTTGGTGCTGAAGAGACGGCTCAGTAGTTAAGAGCACTGGGTGTTCTTCCAGAGGACCCAGGTTTGGTTCCCAGCACCCACTGGGCAGCTCACAACTGTCAGTGACTACAATTCCAAGAGCTCCAATTCCCCTCTGTCATCCCCGGACACTTGGTGCACAAATGTACGTGAAAGCAAAGCACCATACACAGAAAAGAAAAATAAATCATTACAAATATATATCTAGATTTTGCCAGATGTGGTGTCACACACCTTTAATCCTAGCACTCCTAGGTGGATTTCTGTGAGTTTGAGGCCAGCCTGGTCTACACAGTGAGTTCCAGGCCAGCCTGGGCTACCTAGTGAGACATTGTCTCAAAAATAAAATAATAACTACAGTCTTATTGAGTAATATAAAATATAGACATAGTCCTAACCTGCCTATACATATTTTAGAACAACGTCAAAAACAGGTGTGTATTCAGTAGGTAATGTGAAAGCTAATTAAATTAGCTTTTGGGGGAGTAGGGTGAAGACAGATCCTTATTTTACTTCTGGGAACTGAACTCAGGTCCTCTGCAAAAGCAGTACACACTTTCAACCTCTGAGCCATCTTTACAACCCAAAGAATTGGTTTATTTTATTTGAGGGGAAGGGTTAAAGGCAGGGTTTCTCTCTGTACCCTTGGCTGTCCTGGAACTCACTTGGTAGACCAGGCTGGCCTCAATCATAGAGATCGACTTGCCTCTGCCTTGTAAGTGCTGGGATTAAAGGCATGAGCCCCCACCACCTGGCTTATTTTTGTTTTTAATCATATCTATATGTGTGGGGGCACGTGTACACGAGTGCAGGTACCCATAAAAGCCAGAAGTATTGGAACCCCTGGGACTGGGGTCACAGGCAGTAATGAGCTATCCAATGTGGGTGCTAGATCTAAACTCAGGTCCTCACCCTACTTTATTTCTTATACATCCATGCCCCAAAATAATTCAGTCTAGCACTAGAGAGATGGCTCAGTTTGCAAAGTGCTTGCCACAAAAGCATGAGGACTTGAATTTGGTCCCCAGAGCTGATATTTAAAAGAGCCAGGCATGGTGGCATGCGTCTGTAATTTCAGTGTTGAGCAGGCAGAGACAGGCAGAGCTCTGGGTCTTACTGGCCCAGTCAACCTAGACCACTTAGTGAATTCCAGGCCAGTGAGAGACCCTGTCTCAAAAAAACAAGGAGGGGAGTGTCTGAGGGGGAAGAATTCCCAACTAAAAGCACACACATGCACCTGCACACACACACACACACACACACACACACACACACACACACACACACGAATGCATATATACATACCCAAAAATCATCCATCATCAAAAACACTAATAAATCATTAATACACTTGAAAAGACATTTAAACTGACTCATAAGAACAGAAACATAAACCATATATCCTGAACTTATCTGAAAGAGATATCCTTTTCTATCTAAGGCTGCCAATGATTTTTAACACAGCACATGGTCAGAGTGTGGGAAAGATATTATTGGTAAGCAGAAATTGATGAAACTTCTTCAAAGAACCATTTGGCAATAATTACACAGTCTCCGACCCAGCACTTCTGCTTCTGGGAATTCACCCAGCCAAAAAAGTCCCTGATGCCAAGGGGGTGGTGATGAAAACATAGCTTATTGCCGCATCACCTGTAATGAATACAAAGGACAAGTAAGTAAAAGATAGTACCTTCCACCAGGCAGTGGGTGGCACACGCCTTTAATCTCAGCATGAGGGAGACAGAGGAGGCAGATCTCTGTGAGTTCGAGGCCAGCCTGGTCTACAGGGTGAGTTCCAGGACAGCCAGGGCTACACAGAGAAATTTTGTCTTGAAAAAACAAACTAAACAAACAAACAAAAAGATGGTACCTTCCTCTCTGGAATTCTGCGGTGTGTGTGTGTGTGTGTGTGTGTGTGTGTGTGTGTGTGTGTGACAGAGAGAGAGAGAGAGAGGGAGAGAGAGAGAGAGAGAGAGAGTCTCGGGCTGTCCCTGAACACACACCTTGCCCTCCTGACCCTCTTGCCTCCCACCTCCCAAGTGCTGGATCACAGGCTTGCACCATCACAGAGGAAGAGGAGGCAACCATGGTTCTCCTCTGCCACCTTCTTTTTCTTTCCTTAAAAAAAATATACTTATTTATTTTTGTGAGTATGGGTGGTTTGCCACACACATGCTTGTGTACCATTTGCATGCCTGGTAACTGTGGAGGCCAGAAGGATGCTTGAATGCCCTGGAACTGGATTTAGAGACAGCCATGAGGAACCTGGGGCCTCTGGAAGCGAGTCTTTACACCACAGAGCTATAGCTCCAACCCCCTCTGTATCTTTTTAATGAGGTGAATTCCAGTGTAATAGAGCAAACATTCTCTCCATCCTCCATTACACATTTTCCTTTTCCCCTCTGATGTTGGAGTAGGTATGAGGGATACATTTCCCAGCCTCCCTTGCAGCTAGGTGTGAGCCCATCTTCTGGCTAATGAGAGAAGAAAAGAAGTTAAAGGAATTGTCCTTAAAAAGAAACTATCTCTCTCTCTCTCTCTCTCTCTCTCTCTCTCTCAATCATCTTTCTGCTAGATGAATGCAGATGTGATGGCAGGAGCCCAGATGCCATGTTGGGTCATGTTGAAGACAGCCTGACAAATTGAGAGGGAACCTGGGTCTCTGATAACTGTAGAGTCCTGTGCGAATATGTACCTCTGGACTTTACTGGAGAAAGATAGGAAAGCCGAATTTTGCACGGATGCTATTGTATGTTTTCTGTCACTTGCACAACAGGCGCTGTTTGGTCTGGCTGGACACAGAGTGCAGGTTGAGGAGGCCAGGGGGATGAGGCCAGAGGCAGGCAGGCCCAGACGGTGCAGTACCTCGTGTTCCAGCAAAGGGCTGACCTTTATCCTGGAGCAGCAGGAAGCTCAGACAGCCTCCCAGCTCCCTGTACCCGGGGAGCTTCAGGGCTGGGTGAGGGCCAGGCCCAGAGTGTTCTCCAGGCCTCTATTAAGGAACATTTACTGCCCTTTGGCTCAGGGAGGCCTGTGGGAGAATCAGTCACTTAAATATAACATTGTTTGCAAGCCTAGCTGTTCATTCATTCGAAAGTGCTCAGAGGCCAGCTCCCGATGCTTTTAGCAAACTCCAAGTGCAGCCAGGGCTGGGTCAGCTCTCAAGAAACTTACGTCCTGGGTGGTTAGGGCCATAAACAAGCAGCCAAATGAAACAAATTAGCAGATAATGGGCCAGAAGTACACCGGAGAGATGAACACGAAGACTGCTGAGAGTCAGGGTGTGCTGGCCCAGCAGTCCTGTGACACCCAGAGACCCAGGGCTCCCCACAAAAGAAACAGCACCTTCGAAGGTCCCACGGCATGAAGGAGCTTGGTGTTTCCTAGCATATAGAAATAGCAAGTCAAGCACATCACTCTCCAGAACATTATGAAAAGATCAGGAGATCCATTTTGTAGAGATGGAAACTAAGGCTCAGAGTGGCTGAGGACTTCTGGTCAAGTATCAGAGCTGGAGGTGGGGCCTGGTGGCCCATGTCTTAGTCCCAGCACTCAAGAGGCAGAAGCAGGAGGATCTCTGTGAGTTCCAGGCCAGCCCAGACTGCATAATGAGTTTCAGGACAGCCAGGGCTACACAGTGAGACCCTATCTCAAAATCCATCTATCAATCATAACATGAATATAAAGTCACTGGTTTTTGTTTTGTTGTTGTGGTGGTGGTGGTGGGTGGTGGTGGTGGTGGTGGTGGTGGTGGTGGTGGTGATGGTGGTGGTGGTGGTGGTGGTGTGTGTGTGTTTTCTACCAAGTATCAGGAGCATCATCTGTCCTGAATCAGCGGGGAAAGCCCCCTCTCAAACCTTGTCTCATTGTCCCCCGAATCCACTGTTTCTCACGTTCCTCTGGTTCTGCACGTAGGGTACAGACATGTCACCCTCTAAAGTCTGGACCATTAGGGCTAGCTGAGGTGGGGGGTTTAGGAGGGATCATTCACACCGGAGGGGGGCATGGAGGTCAAATGCAGACCAGTCCTGTCCCAAGGAGCTGAGAAGCCAAGACAGAGAGGACCGGAGAGAGAACAGCCTTTCCTTCCCCCCTCAGCCCTCCCCCTCCTTCCTGCTCATCTTTCCCTCCCCTCCTCCTCCTCCCCTCTCCCCCTCCTCTCCTTCCCTCCTTCTCCCTCTTCCCTCTCCCCTCCTCTCTTTTTTCCTCTCTCTCCCATCTCTCCCCTCCCCTCCTCCCCTCCTCTCCTTTTCCTTCTCCTCTCCCCTCTCCTCCATTCCTTCCTTATCATCCTCCTCTCCACCTCCCTATCCCCTCTGTCTCCCCTCTGTCCTCTCCTCCTCCTCTCCCCTCTCCTCTCCTCTGTCCCCCTCCCCTCCCCATTCCCCCCTTCCCTCCGCCTCTGTCTGCTCTGTTGGGATCCCACACTGACACATCTTGTACTTCCCGTTTCCAGGGAAATTCCTTGCCCACTCGACCACACCCGCCCTCGAGGACCTGCCCATCTCTTTGGGCAGAGCAGAAGCCAGACAGGGACCTGGATTGTGAGGCGACACCCCCCTGCTGGGCGTGTGCCAGGAGCCTTCGAGAGGCAGGACAGCTCCCCTACACCCGGAGCCCCCCGCTTGGGTTACAGGGACTGGTGCTTCCAGGAAGAGGTGGGGGCCCCGTGGAGTAGTGACTCTGGCCCCTCTGGCTGCAGTTAGTGGGACAGAGACCCCTCCCCACCGGTTCCCTGACTTCGGCTTCCTGCCCAGGCTGCTGGGAGGCCCTGTCACCACAGCACGCTGGCACACAGGCACGCGGGGCCCCTCCCAGGCACCCTGAGAGGACCAGCTGCATCTGGGGCGCCTGGCCCTGCCAGGGTCACAGAGCCTCCCCAAGGCCTTCCACCCCTGCGCGCGCCCCCAACTGCTGAGGTTTCAGGCTAAACATCACTCGGCTGGGGGCCGGAGGGCTGGGGTTATTTTTAGCAAGGATTCGAGAAAGGCCCTTTTCTCCTTGACTTTCACTGGGCACCACCCTCAACCCCCAGCCCAAGACTCAAGCCTGAGAAGGCCGGCTGGGAAACCCCCTCCCAGGAAGAGGAAACCGGTGCATTCTGCTCTGCAGCTAGTTCTCCCGGACTCGAGGGGCAGGCAGGCGTGGGGGTGCACTGGGGAAATTCCACCTCATTCCTGGTCTCTGGGATCATACATTTGGGGAGCAAAGAGGACGCTGTATCTCAATTCAGGGTGGCCAGCTATGGGAGCTGGAGCCCCAAGGGGACACTTGGTTATTGTCAGGGACTTCTGGGAGTTTCCACAGAGGTTAACTTTATGGGTTTTTTGTTGTTGTTTTGGTTTTTTGATATAGGGTCTCACTAGCCCTAGCTGGCCTGGAACCGACTATGTAGACCAGACTAGCCTTGAAATTACAGTGATTTGCCTGCCTCTGACTCTTGAGTGCTAAGATCAAAGGTGTATGCCACCACGCCCAGGCTTTTACAGAATTTTTTTGAAATTACCTTTTGCTGGGGCTGGTGAGGTGTCTCAGTGTGTAAAGGTTCTTGCTACCTAGCTTGACAGCCTGAGTTCAACCTCTGTGACCCACATGATGGG